>NW_005366171.1:478708-501632 GCF_000412655.1 Myotis brandtii
GCGGGCATCAATTGAATGAGAAATCTAATGAAAAGAGTCAGTACAGAGAGAGTTTGAAAACATCTATACTAATAAAAGGGTAATATGCTAATTAGACTGAGACTGGATAACGTCTTCTGGATGTCCTTCTGGACAAGCCACAATGGCTGCAAGGGCCAAGGGCCGGCAGCATGGGAGAGGTGGTGGCGTGGGAGAGGCTGAGGAGGGCCTGCAGCTGCAACGGCTACAAGGGCTGGCAGTGGCAGCAGCAGCGGGGTGATGGGGACAGCGCCTTCCCCTGATCCACCTGGTTGCCTCCCGCAGAGAGAGACCAGACTGCGGCTTAGGCCTGCTCCCCGCAGGCCTAAGCCATCAGTAGGACATCCCCTGAGGTCTTCCAGATTGTGAGAGGGGGCAGGTCGGGCTGAGGGACCCCCCCCTTCAGTGCATAAATATTCATGCACTGGGCCTCTAGTCTATAATAATGAAAGTGTAAAATGCAAATTGACTGAACGGCTGAACAGCGGAATGACCATTTGGATGACCTTCTGAAAGAAGCCAAAGCTGTGAAGGCTGAGGCAGCAGCCGGGGCAGCTGCGAGGACCGAGGTAGCTTTGGCTGCAAGGGCCTATCCTTGCATGAATTTCATGCATTGGGCCTCTATATATATATATAATCCTAAGTGACCAAATGACCAGTCAATGGGTCACTATGATGTGCACTGACCACAAGGACAGATACTCAATGCACAGAATCGGGCTCCCTCCTGTCTGGATCGGGACTGCAGGGATCGGGCCAAAACAGGCTATCTGACATCCCCTGAGGGAGTCTCAGATTGTGATAGGGTGAAGGCCAGCCTAGGGAGCCCACCAGTGCACAAATCCATGCACCGGGCCTCTAGTAGATATATAACATAGGATAATGAATAAAGCAATTTCTCTAAAAAAGTAGGAGACAGGAGCTGAAATTCAGGTAGAGTGCTGGCTTTAGATAAATGACATTTCCTTTATTGTAGAATTGGTGAGAAAAATGTGGGAGCAGATACAGGAAAGTTTATAGATTTAGAGATTTGCAATTGAAGATGAACATAAAAACATATGGGCAAAAAAATATGGCCAAGTATTTTGATCTTGAGGACTAATTCTAGTCAATGGATGCTGGCTGACTGGTGAGCTGTGTTAAGGATTAAGGGCTCAGCAAATGAGAAGCCCGGGCACCAATAGCAATGTCTGCCATAAGTTTTGGACAACCAACCCCCTCTGTTACTCCTTCTAATTCCCTCTAATTGTTCATTCATATATTTGTTCTGTGCACACACTATTCTCTGTCTGCAGTGACCTTTACTTCCACTCCTCTTCTCTGTTCAACTAAACATTTAACCGTCACCTTGCAAGCCCTTCCTATATCCACCAGGAACAGATTAGTGTCCCTGGGAGCTCTTCAAGTATCCTCTATGTATCTCTTCACAGCAGATATTACATTTGATTGTGAGTATCTATCCTGCCTACCCCTCTAACTAATTGCTCCTTGAGGACAAAGTCTCTGACTGTGTCTTCAGTACTTAACCTAAGAGTTAGATGACAAATGCTTTTTGAGTGAATGAATGAGTGAATGAGCGAACGGGTGAATGAAATGAAAATAGCACCAATATAGTGTGTGTGTGTGTCTTAAGCAGGATTCCCTAGAAGCAGAGGCTAAGAGGGATTCTTGTGCAGGTGATTTACTGAGGAACTGATTTCAAGTAAAATCTGTAAGGAAGTAAGGGCAGCAGGATAGGCAAAGATGGGGCTTCAGCTAAAGCCCTGAGCCTGACCCCACAGGCAGCTGCAGAGCCTGAAAGGCACCACAGAGGCATCCCTCTCTGAGACAAGGGGCTCCCTCTTTACCTTGCCTTTGTCCCTGGCTATGGGCCACCCCTGGAGAGAGGGTAGAACTTGCCAGTCATTTTTAAGGGGGCTCCCATCAGCTGAGGGGAATTCTCCCAAGGAGGATGCAGCGATGAGCTGTGAGCAGCCGACACTCCCAGCAGCCCAGGGATGGGTGCACTGACCTGGCCACAGTGGGGTCTACTGCAGTGTGATGGACAGAACAGAACAATGGGAAAGGGGTTATGGTGACACAAGCCAGACCCTGGATCAGGTGACCTCTGAGATGTAGGGAAATGATGAAGAAAGAGAGAAGGGACCCTCTTCTTCCCATCCCCCCTGACCTCTACCCTACCCACTCCTTTCCTGGGCAAGCGTCTGCTGTGCTTTGGCATGGGTACCGAAGTCAGGTGTGTGTGTGGGGCGGGGCGGGGAGGGGGGCGCTGGATGCTCCTGAGAAGGGGGGCTGACTTTATAGGGAGCCAAAGTGGGCTCCACTTGGTCCCCCTGTATGCAATCAAATGTCTCCATGGGGACAGTCTATCTCAATGAAAAATATCTCCTGCAAACCTAGAACAACTAAAGGGGACTTAATAGAGTTGTCAAGGATGGCATTTTCATCTCTGAAGAAAGGTGAGGCTGGTCAGGTAGAATGTCCCCCTGGGACTGCTTTTAATGATCTTCTACCCGTGGAAGCGTTACTGTCCAAAACAGCGAGCCAGCTTCCTGACAGAAAGCCTCGTCCCCTGGACTGGCGTTTGCTTGCTTGGAAATGAGTTTGGAGCCTTCGGAGAATCGAAGCAGGCTGTGGTATTTACAGTGCAGCCCGACTGTCCAGTAGCTAAGTGTAGTCTAATTCTGACAGATGGCTCTCAGGGGAAATTTTCTTTCAGATAGGATTATGCTTCCATGCTGAAATGCTCTAATTAAGGGGAGTCTATAAACATGGTGGGGGAGTGGAAGGGAGGGGCAAGCAGGCTGTTTCTTAGGAAGCCGTCCTGGAACATGGCCATGGTTGCAATCTTGACCTTCCCAGCCCCACCCTCCGCGGCACTGAGAATCTAGGCCACTGCTGTGCTGGGAACATGGCAGTGCTGGTTCGCGGTCAGCTCTCAGCAGCCAGCGGTGACTTCTTGTCCAACAGGCCCTGCCTCTCTAGCCTCATCTCCAGCCAGTTTCCTTCTTTGTTAACTGTCTTGTTAATTAACTTTGTAACTCTCTTGCGGTATAACTTCCAGAATAATTGTATCATTAAAATGAGTATGACTGATTTTTTAAAAACCCGATTCAGCTATGTTTAACATTGTTAACCTTTCTTTTCTGAGTCCAATACTTTGGTTTTAATGTGTTTAATACTTAAGATATGGCTCTAGTACATTCTTCTTTTTTTGTTTAAATTTTTATTATTTTTAATATACTTTTTATTGTTGATAGTATTACAGATATCTCCCATCCCCCCTCTCCGCCCCCGCCTCTTGCCAACCCCCCAGGTCTTCACTACTCTATTGCCCGTGTCCAGGGGCTATTCATATAAGTATATAAGTTCTTTGGTTTATCTCTTCTTGTCCTCCCTACCCCACATTGAGTTATGTCAGTCTGTTCCATGCCTCCATGGTTCATTTCTTATTTTGTTGGTCAATTCATTATGTTCATTAGATTCCACAGATAAGTGAGATAATTTTTACCAATTTGAGACCTAAGTAACTAAAGGAAAAGTACATTTGGCTGTCAGATCCAGAAGGATGGATTTTGCAAGAGTGGATTGAGAAAAATCTAATTTGGAAGTCAGAGAGTGAGTCTGGGTCAGGAAGTGAGTCCCAGGTCTACCTCAGTCATTTATTCAACAAATGTTTTTAAATCCCTACTTTGTGCTAGGCAATGCACTAGGTATCAAGTATATAATGATCCCTATACTCTTGAAGGTGGGGGAGGGAAAGATAGAAAACAAAAAATTGCATAGATAATCATTTACATATGTGGTTGGTGCTGTGGAGACATAGGCAAGACCTAACCTAGTCTGGTGCATCTAAAAAGGATGCCTGAAGGTGGTAACATTGAAGCTGAAGCTAAAGGATGGTTGGTTAGGAGTTCACTTGGAAGGGCCAAGTCCCTGCCAAAAGGAATTGGCATGTGCAAAGGCCCTGAGACAGGAAAAATGTTTGCAAGTTTCAAGAGAAAGCAGAAGAGTTAAAGCGGAAGGAGAGTGGGAGACAAGATGGAAAAGAAACTGGGATTCAGGCAGAAGCAGGAATAGGTAGGACCTTGTAGGTAAGAATAAGTCATTGGGTCTTTATTTTATGAGTAAATTTGAAGAATTGTGAGCAGTGAAACAACACAAATAGATTTATGTTCTAAAAAGATCACTTTGGCTGCAGTGCAGAGAATGGAAAAGAGGGAAGAGCAAGGAAAGGGTCAAGCTACTGTTGAAGCACAGGATAGAGGTGATTTCTCTCACTAGGATAGTGGTAATAGAAAAGGAGAACAGTAGCAAGTTCCAGAAAAAAATTTAACGATTTTATTGAGGAATAATTAGTATATAGCAAACTGCATACGTTTAAGGTATATAATTTGATAGTTTTGACATATGTATACATTTGTGAATCCATCGCCATGATCAAAATATTAATAAACAAATTTGTTACCCCCATAACTTGTCATGTGTCCCTTTGTAATCCTTTCCTACCTCCCCTCCCTGCCACCCATCCTTTAGTCCTTAACAAGTGTTGATCTGGATTCTGTTGCAATAGGTTAGTTGGGATTTTTCTAGAATCTTATATACATAAGAGCCATATTGTGTGTTCTCTGTTTTGTTGGACTTCTGCCTATCAGAATAATTGAGATTCATCCATGTTGTTGTGTGTATTAATAGTTCAATATTTTTATTGCTGAGTACTATTTCATTGCATGGATATACCACTATTTGTTTATCCATTGCATATTTGTATTATTATGTTTTAATTTTATTTTATGGTAATTGTCTTTATTTTTATTTTTTAAAATATGTCTTTATTAATTTCAGAGAGAGGAAGGGGAGGAGAGAGAGATAGTAACATCGATGATGAGAGAGAATCATCGATTGGCTGCCTCCTGCACACCCCCTACTGGGGATAGAACCTGCAACCCGGGCATGTGCCCTGATCATAATTGAACTGTGATTCCTGGTTCATAGGTCAGTGCTCAAACACTGAGCCACACTAGCCAGGCTTTATTTTTATTTTTAATTCAATGTATTGGGTGATATTGGTTAATGAAATTATTAGATTATTTGGATTATTTTCACTTTAGAACTATTACAAATAAAGCTGCTATCAGCATTCATGTGCTTTGTGTGGGCAGACACTTTCATTTTTCTTACATAATTACCTGGGAGTAGAATGGCTGGATCATATGGTAGGTGTATGGTCACCTTTCGAAGGAACTGCCAAATGGTTTACCAGATGGTTATGTGATTTTCCATCCACATCAGTAGGGTATGAAAGTTCTTGTCTACATTCTCACCAGCACTTGGCAAGATCAGTCTTTAATTTTAGACATTCTTTTTTAAAATACATATTTTTATTGATTTCAGAGAGGAAATGAGAGGGAGAGAGAGATAGAAACATCAATAATGAGAGAAAATCATTGATTGGTTGCCTCCTGCATGCCCCCAACTGAGGATCAAACCCACAACTCTCAGTCATGTGTCCTGACTGGCAATGCATGGGTCAACGCTCAACCACTGAGCCACACTGGCTGGGCTTTTTTGTCCATTTTTAATTGGGTTATTTGGTTTTTTATTATTGAGTTCTGAGCGTTCTTTACATATTTTGGATGCCCATTCTTTATCAGATATATTAAGTGCACGTATTTTCTCCCACACAGTGGAATTTTTATTTTATTAACATTATCTTTTGAAAGGGAGAGAGGTTCTTAATTTTGTTCAAGTCCATTTTATCGTATAATCTTTATTATAGAGTATCTTTGATGCATTAAAACTTACACAGTATGATTTTTTTCCTGTTTTCTTTTAGAAGTTTTATGCTCTCAGCTCTTACATTTGTGACTTTGATCCATTTTGAGTGGTTTTTATATATGTTGTATGAAGTATGGATTAGAGTCCTTTTTTAAAATGGTATTTAATTGTTCCAGTACCACTGTTGAAAAGACTGTTCTTGATCTAACTGCCTTTTGTACTTTTGAAGAAAATCAACTGACCATGTATTTGGGTCTATTTCTGGGCTCTATTCTTATCCATCGCTCTATTTGTCATCCTCACTCCAATACCAAGTGTCTTGATTATTGCAGATTTAAAATATAAGTCCTGAAATCAGGTAATGTGAATGCTCCAACTTTGTCCTACTTTTTCAAAGTGGTTTTGGTTATTCTATGTCAGTGATAGCGAACCTATGACACGCGTGTCAGAAGTGACACGCGAAATCATTTTTTTGGTTGATTTTTCTTTGTTAAATGGCATTTAAATATATAAAATAAATACCAAAAATATAAATCTTTGTTTTACTATGGTTGCAAATATCAAAAAATTTCTATATGTGACACGGCACCAGAGTTAAGTTAGGGTTTTTCAAAATGCTAACACACCAAGCTCAAAAGGTTCGCCATCACTGTTCTATGTCCTTCACATTTCTATATGAATTTTGTAATCAACTTATCTATTTACACACACACACACACACACACACACACACACACACACACTCTGTTGGAATTTTGATTAGGCTTGCATTGACTATAAAACCAATTTGGAAAGATTAGACACCTTAAAAACATTGAACTTTCCCAACTACAAACAGTGCATATCTTTTCATGTACTATACCTTTAATTTATTTCAGCAATGCTTTATACTACAGATCTCTAGAGCTCTCTCAATGTTCATCTCTCTCCTCTGATAATCTTCCCTGCAATTCTCTAGCTGGGTTGGCTTTTCCAAACTCCCAAGTTCATTTCCTCAACTCAGAGAACCCACTAGGCTCCACATGGGTTCCCACCTCTCTGTGCTGGGTCTTGAAAATTCTTTCTAGGTAGCGAGCAGAGGCGATTGTAGGACTTACCTTGATTGTTTCCTGTCACTCAAATATCATGTATCTTCATCGTCTGATGTCCAGTGTATTGGAAACCATTGTTTCATATACTTCGTCCAGGTTTTTAGTTGTTTAAGATGAAAGGGTGAAATCATTTCCTGTCTCTATATCATTGTGACACTTGAAGAATGGGAGTGGTCAGAGACGATATCCTGGTTTCCAGCATAAACAACTTCAAGGAAGGTGTTGGTATTTACTGAGATAGGAAGGATTAAGTGAAGAATAAGGTGTTTGTTTGCTGTTGTGTGTGTGTTTTGGTGTATATAGGTCCCATATTCCAATTTTAACATATTCAGTTTCTATTTCCAGTGAAACATTCACGTGTGAAAAAATAAAAAGCAATTGGATATGCGAGGCTGGAGCTCAGAAGTAGGTTCTCAGTTGGAAATATAAATGTCTGAGTTGTCATCATGTACTGTGTATGGTTTTCAAATCATAGAGGTTGCTGAAGTTATTTAATAGTAGAATCTAGAGTCAAGTAGGAAGAGGGTGTGGGGCCAATTCCTGAGATCTTAAAGTAACCTGCAGTGGGACAGCCAAAGAGGTAAAAGGAAAATTGCTTGATTGTGTCGTAGAAGTCACCAGAAGATTGTCTCCAGGAGCTGTGAGTGGTCAGGTGGGCCAAGTAAGATAGGACTGGAAAGAAACCATTGGTGGCTCTGGTTCGGGAAGTTAGCAATAAGGACTGAAGCCAGAGTGGAGAAGACTAAAAAGCAAATTAAAGGCAGAATATTTAAATGTGAATAAATGGAATATTTAAACATTTGGCTGCAAAGAAGAGGAGGGATTGGATAGAGAGGAGGAGGAGGAAGAGGAGGGGCAGACATTTTAAAAGCTGACAGGTAAGAGCCAGTAAGTGGGGGAGCTTAAGGATGGAAGAAAGAGAGGGTGAGCAGCAGAGGGCGCCTCGTTGTAGGCAGCCCATTGGAAGGTGAGTGTGGATGGGATCCAGAACGGAGCTGGTGGAAGGAGTGGGAAGTCACAAGTGGGAAGGAGAAGCCCCCCGTAGGCAGGAAGTGTAGCCCATGGGGTGGCTCTGTTTTCTCTGCGAAGCACGAGGCAGAGCTGTGTGCTGAGAGAGAATGTGAAACAGTCTCTGCCCTCAGGGAGCCGGGGGTCCTATGGGGTTACTAGTCTGCTTATTCCTTTTACAGTAACTACAAGTAACTTGTTAAACTCTTTATCTTTGGCCTATTTTAAACTTTAGAACTCATTATTTTTCAAAAACAATTCGTTGGGGTTTTTCTTTATTAGGTAATTTGTGCGATACAGAAAACTTGAGTAGAAACAGAAGGGTAGCACACAGTCCCCCAGAACCCTTCTGCCCAGAGACATCCACTGTTAAAGTCTGGTTCTGTCTTTCCTGAATAATATCTGTCCATGGCTCTTCGTTTGAAATTTTCATATGGTTGCCACACGATTCGCTCCACTTCCTTGCGTTAATTTAAGGAAAGGAGCAGAATGGGCAGTGCGTATCTCACAGAAACCGCTCTGCAGGCAGTGGGGCTCCTGACCTTGAAGAGCTGAACAGGGCTTTGTTCCCTCCACCCACATTTCCCGAGGTCAAGGCTTCCTGGAGGGCCAGGCAACCCTGGGCAGCACAGTCCAGGGTGCAGCTTTCAGGGGGGGCTCGTCTGGCTCCTTCTCTCTTTGCAGGCACAGTCCGTGTGTCCGAGAGGGAAGCCACCACTGATCCGTTCACCAATACTCCTTTCAAACAGTTCTTAGGAAAAGTTGTCAATCAAAGTAGGGTCCTGCTGCAGGGCCCGGTCCTAGGAAGTCTCCGGGCAGCTTCAGGGATCTGGGCCAGCATCTCTGCTCTGAAGGGTGCCGCGGGCCTGGGGGAGTAAGGACGTGTGCAGATGTGAAATGCTTCCACTTAGGCTGGAGGAGAGGCCTCACTTCTTCCACAACAGGCTGTGGATAGCAGCTTGCTGAGGGGATGGGAAGCCAAACAGAGGACATGTTGGCCTTTTGCCATATTGAGAAAGAGATCAACAACTCTGAGAGCAGAGCATGAGGGCACGGTCAAGGCCCAGCGAAGAATTTGTTCTTCCAACAGACCTTCCCAGTCAGGCTCTATGCTGGGCACTAGGTCACTGTTTCCACAAGCAGGCTAAGTCTGTGGCACCAGGGCAGAAGCAATTCCAAGAATGAGCAACTCATCTCCAGCTGCATTTATTCCCCTCTCAGTCTGGAGGAGTGAGGGGAGGGAAGAGAGACGGTTTCTAATAAGGGGCTTTGGCTAGTACCCAGGTTTCATATGCATAGATGCTTCGGAATGAAAAGGAATACTTGCAGCATAGGAGGTGCCCATTGGGCCATGCAATGTTTAGTAGGCATAGTTTGATCACATTCTTCTAGAATAAAAATAGGGGATCCCCCTTCAAAGATGTACACGGGCTCCAGGAAGCCACTGAGAATCTTGTGTTGGCCACTGCACCTACCCCATCACCCTCCCCAGTCTCTAGTCATCTGTTTCCAAAAAGAAATGTCACCAGATGGCCCTGCAAATGTCACCTGGCCGCCAGCATGGCTTCACCCCAAACGGGGGGATATCCGAGAATCTAATTCACAGTTGGTTTTCTTCATTTTGGGTCAGTTTAGGATTCTTCACTCAGCATTTAGTGCTTTCTTAACACGCTGGGCTGGACAGGAAGGTCCATAATTGTGCCGTCATGAGAGAATATTACTTTTACACTTAATGGAGGAGGGTCCCGGTAACTCCAACTCCTCCCCGGTTAGCATTTAATGCCAAATTCTCCCGCCCTGTGCCTCACGCACTGCGCACTCCCTCAGCATCCGTAATACCATGGGCTATTTTTAGCATTTAATCCCCTCCAGGTAGCAGAGCCATCAGCCCTTGTTTTTGTTTGTTTTTAAAAGAGAATCCTTCCATGTTTTCAGATGTGAGTGGTAGTTTTTAGGAATTGAACTGGTCCTTTTTAAAAAATGGGTTTTTCTTTTGTTCTCCCTTAGATGTCATGCCCAGGCACGGGCCTCGGGTCTGGCCCTGGCCCTGTGTGTTTCTCAGCTGTGGCAGGTACAGAAAGTAGCCAAGGTCAGTTTGATCCTGGAGAAAGAAAGGGAAACTGAGCTCCACAAGCTGAGGAGCTTCCGGGGCCACAGGCAGTGGTGGGGTGGGAGGGGTTTGCTGGGCTCTCAGGCAGAGGGGCCACACACCCTGAGAGGGGTTTGAGCTCCCCACAGCTTTTGAGGAGTGGCTTCTGAAGGAGTCATGAAATTCAGAGGTGGGTTTGCCCATGTCACCACCACTTACTCTCCCC
Source organism: Myotis brandtii (assembly GCF_000412655.1). Lineage (NCBI taxonomy): Eukaryota > Metazoa > Chordata > Mammalia > Chiroptera > Vespertilionidae > Myotis > Myotis brandtii. The sequence continues at coordinate 488,919 of NW_005366171.1, forward strand.
GCTGGGGCTGGGAGAGGGGGAAATGGGAGTTACTGGTTAATGGAAAGAGTGTCTGGGATGATGCAGAAGTTCTAGAAATAGTGGTGATGCTTGCACAGCAGTGTGAATGTACTTACTGCTACCGAATTGTATAACAACAAATGGCTAAAATGGCAAATTTTATGTAATATATATTTTCCATAATTTGAAAAATATACAGAAAAACAAAAATCTCTGCCAGGGTGTGAAAGAGACTTGGAGCCAGCCCAGGAGAGCCAGACCCGTGTGCCCAGGGCTGCCCTGCCCCAGCGGGCACCAGGCAGGGAGGCCTGTCTTGCCTCAGCTCCCGAGGCCCGGGCAGTCACCCCGCCAACATCTGTCCTAACAAAATCCACTCTTTATCTTTCACTCTCTTCCCTATTTCTCCCTTCTCACACCATCCCTTTGCAAGGGTCTTTCCTGGGTACTGAATATACCCATTGGAAATACAAAACAGAAATCTTATTAGAAAAGGTCTGACTCGTCTAAGAAGCATCGGTGTAGTCAAACCCTGTGGCCAAACCCTTCATCCTCTGAGTGCCCTTGGGGCTGGGTCTCAGCCACTTTCTACAGGAGGACGAAGGGGGACTCAAGTAACTCACACTTCCTGTGTGCCAGACCCCAGGCTCAATTACATTTCCTGATTAATTTTCACAAAAGTGAAATAGGCATTGTACCCATATTATATAAGAGGACATTGAAATGGGGGGTGGGGGGAGAGTTCATTGCTTGCCTAAGGTCACACAAGTATTAAGGGGTAAAGCAAAGTTCGAATGTCAGGCCGTTTGAAGCCTGTGTGCAGAACCGTTACGGCACACTCCAGATACCTTCCCGAGTGCAAAACACCTTTTGAACAATCCCTTAGCCACCTCTGGCATAAAAATGAGTTTGTAGCATGATGTGTGTCTGGCATGCTTACCAGAGTCACCTGTGTTCCAGGGGTTTTCACCATGGATCCCCTCCACCTTGTGAGTCACTCATGCCACTGGGACTGCCCACAACACCCTTTCCCCCCACCTCTGTGTCCTTTTTGATGAATAGATGTTACATCAGAGCCCGAATAAGGGGCAGGCTGGCCAGACAGATGTCCAAAGAACGAATCAATAAAGGATGCGAAAACACTGAGGTGGAGGAAACTATCCATCACTATTTGTCTCCAGGAGAATATTGCAGACGGTTGGAAATAACACTGTAATCAGCCACTGAGGGAGAGCGATGACATTCCCAAATAGCTCAGGCTGCAAGGACTGCTCTCTAACCTGTCTTCCAAAGATCCGGGCCCAAGTGACCAAGCTATGGGCCAGACTGTTCAGGTGATAGAGGGGGTCCCAGTACCGCCTCCATCAACCTGCTTTCTCGATCCATCAGAGCAGTTAACTTCTCTTCTAATACACCCTGACCAGGTAGTTAAAGAATACCAGTTTGCACCCAGCTGGCATGGCTCAGTGGTTCAGCATCGACCTATGAACCAAGAGATTTCAGTTAGATTCCAGTCAGGGTACAGGCCCAGGTTGCAGGCTCGATCCCCAGTGTGGGGTGGGGTGTGCAGAAGGCAGCCGATCAATGATTCTCTCTCATCATTGATGTTTCTATCTCTCTTCCCTCTCCCTTTCGCTCTGAAATCAATAAAAATGTATTTTAAAATAAATAAATAAAAAATAAAGAATACCAGTATGAAGGATGGACAGAGTCGGCTGCTGCCTGAGCTGCCCACATGTACTGGTCTGTTCGGCAGGCCACGGTCTTCATCCCTGTCAGCTCCCTCCTGCATCATAGACGGGTACCTCCAAAATGCAGGGCTGTGCCTGCGCTGACTCTCCTTCATCTCCTTTGTCTCAGGTTACTGCTAAGGCCTTGTTCTGTCTTTTTTCAGTCTGGGGCTCTCCCCTCTCGGTGCCCACTCCTCGGCTCCTCCTTTCATGGCCGTCATTGCTGTTGCTACCACCCCCAACTTTCAATTCGAGAGCATGATTGCTCCAGAAGATAGGAGGGCAGAGCAGCAGGGAGAAAATACATGCCACATGCATTTTCACACTGCCTGAAATCAGAGAAACTCGCAGCCTTTGCAAACACTGCCACGTAATGTCTAAAACAACAGTTTTAGTGAGTTTTTTTTTACCCTGACACCATCACTAACCCTCTTCCTATTTGTGAGTGATGGCCATGTCTGGAGTGGGGTCAGGGATGGGATAAGCATCTGCTTGGTAATAAAACCAGTGATTTCTGTGATAGGATGCTCTTGTCTTAAAAGCATCCAGATCAAAGTTACCACCTTTAAAAACCTTGCTTTTTACATGAATAGCTAGGGTTTAAAAAAAAAATAATTTTTAATGATTATTTTTGTACCTTGAAAGAAATAAAGTGGCGAGTACTGTATTGCCTATTTCTTTATGGTTGGATATCATGAAGAAAGAAACTAAAAGCTCAATAGCTCCTAAGATCTTTAGCACAAGTAAAGCAGGACCTGTGCATTGTTCGGGGCAGTGGTTACATGTTCAAGAGTCTGTACTAATTGGCCAGGGATGTGGCTAGCCAAGGTCAAGCTCCCAGTCAGTGCATGAGGGCCCTGAGGCTTTGGGCAGCCGGTCCGATGGCAGTGACCTAATGCACGATGCAGTGGGATGCTGGCCTACTTTTGAGAGCAGCTCCTGAGTGATGGGGTCCCCACGTGGGAGCTGTGTATCAGCCTGGAGCTGCAGACTGCTCCTCCCCTGCCCAGAGCCTTAGCCTGTCATCATTGATTTTTATGGGGAAAGAAAGCATTTCCTTTCGTAAACACCACACCAGCGTCTTCCATAAGATGATGTAATGGGATTAATGATGCACTTTCCAGAATCCTCATCGATTCTGAAGGTGGAAGCAGAAACTTGAAATGAGGCTAAGCTCTGTTTTGTCAACATTTGGCTGCTCTTTTAAGCAAAGCATCCTCAAACAGTGGGCTGACTTGAAAGAGATGCTGGTGTTTGAAAAACTAGGGCTTCGAGGATTCTGTCTGTGTAGCAGACATCACTAGGGGTGTGACAGGCCTGAGAGGGAGGAGAAAGGAGGAGAAAAAAAAAAGAGCAACCAACTAGTCTATGCAAGAGCGGGCTGTTTGGGTGAGCTGCGGCTGATTGGTTTGTGAATGTGTTTCCCAGGGAACAAGCCCCACAGGAGTGATGGGGACAGGCTGCGGGGAGGAGAGCAGAAGGACCACCAGACCTTGCTTTTCTTTGCAGGTCTAGGTCTGCTGCTCTTCTGAGGAGGGCCAGGAAAAAAAAGAGCAACCAACTAGTCTATGCAAGAGCGGGCTGTTTGGGTGAGCTGCGGCTGATTGGTTTGTGAATGTGTTTCCCAGGGAACAAGCCCCACAGGAGTGATGGGGACAGGCTGCGGGGAGGAGAGCAGAAGGACCACCAGACCTTGCTTTTCTTTGCAGGTCTAGGTCTGCTGCTCTTCTGAGGAGGGCCCAGGTGGTGAGCAGTTGTGTGGCTATCGGGCCAAATCCCAACAGCTCAACCGGCCGTGCCGGAGAGGTTTGGGAAATGTGTGTATCTGTGAAGTGCTGAGTGATTTTATGGAGCAGAGCAATCTTTAGATTTCTGACATAAATGATTTTAAAGGAAGTGGGTGTTGCCTTCCTAAAGGAGTGTAGATACATGTAATTTTAGAATCTCAGGAGTTTCGATATAAGTGTTGACCAAGCACATCAGAGATGGAGAAGAGATCAGTGACTCTCCGGTAAGGCAGCTGGGCCTGCATAGCCGAGCTGAACGTCTGTGCTGGGAATGAGAGTGGGTTTACATAGACTTGGCAGAAAGTTGTACAACTGATATTCAAACTGACATCAACAAATGCATTGTATTAGATGCTCCCTTGCCTTGTATCCCTGGATGAGGTGAGTCAAACAATGTGACCCAGACCTCTATAGATTGAAGTGTGGAAACACACAAGGATAAAAAAAAAAGTACCTAGTAAATATTGAGATTATTTAAGAATAGTTGGTGATGATGGATATATTTGTGGCATAGATTGTGGTGATGGTTTCACATGTGTATACTTATCTTCAGACTCATCAAGTTGTTTACATTCAATACTAACAGCTTTTTGTATGCCCATGATATCTTTTTAAAAAAATATATACTTTTATTGATTTTAGAGAGGGAGAGGGAGAGAGAGATGGAAACATCAATGATAAGAGAGAGTCATTGATCAGCTGCCTCCTGCATGCCCCACACTGGGAATTGAGCTGCAACCCAGGCATGTGCCCTGACTGGGAATTGAACCGTGACCTCCTGGTTCATGGGTCAACGTTCAACCACTGAACCACACTGACCAGGTTGTCCACTATGTCTTAATGAGGTTTTTTGTTTGTTTGTTTTAAGAATAGTTTGGCCCTAGCTGGCTTGGCTCAGTGAATAGAGCGTCGGCCTGCAGACTGAAGGGTCTCGGGTTCGATTCTGGTCAAGGGCATATGCCCAGGTTGTGGGCTCAATCCCCAGTAGGGGGCATGCAGGGGGCAGCCAATCAATAATTCTCTCTCATCATTGATGTCTCTCTCTCTCTCTCTCTCTCTCCCTTCCTCTCTGAAATCAATAAAAATATTTTTTTTAAATAGTCTGAATCAACCATTAACAAGTCTGTGATGACTGTGTAATTTTTTGTCTGGTCTTGTGGAGAATAGTAAAGAATCATGTGGCATGAGTCCCATGCAGTTGTTAGGGAAGATGAAATACACAAATGAAACACTAAAGTAGCAGGTTCTTACAAACATGTGACATGCACAGAGATTACAGAGAGGCTCATGCAAACACATGATATGCACAGAGATTACAGAGCAGGTTCTTACAAACATGTGACATGCACAGAGATTACAGAGAGGCTCATGCAAACACGTGACATGCACAGAGATTACTGTGAGCTGGAATGATGAGAGAGGCACAGCGGAATAAGTAGTGATGAGTTTGAGTGCAGTGATCTCCAAAGCAGGGGTGGGAGGCATTCATTGAGGTATAAGAATAAAATATTAGAACTTCTATTCATATTATGTCATTTTTATTTCTATTTTGTATACGTTTATTATGTATAATTTACTAAAATGTTCTACATGCATATAAGTTATAAGTGAGTTCTGAATGTTCCAGTTATAAATAAATGTGTTTCCTCTTAGCTGCAAATTCGGACTCGCTTGCCCATTCTGGAAAACTAGAGCTGGGAGCTTTACGTATGTTTATTTTCCACCTGGCACAGTGCTAAACTCTGTCAGTAGAGAGTGTGGGGGAGGCAACGAAAGGAAGGGGATTTCTTCCTAGTTCTGGTGTCCTCCTGTCCTCCATCTTCTGCAGTAAGCACAGCTTTTTCAGCACCCATTCCTGCAGTGTAGGCCAAGCTTCTTCAGCACCCATTCCTGCAGTATAGACCTGGCTTCTTCAGCACCCAGCACCTGCAGTGTAGGCCAAGCTTCTTCAGCACCCAGTCCTGCAGTGTAGACCAGGATTCTTCAGCACCCAGCACCAGCAGTGTAGACCAGGGTTCTTCAGCACCCATTCCTGCAGTGTAGGCCAAGCTTCTTCAGCACCCAGTCCTGCAGTGTAGACCAGGATTCTTCAGCACCCAGCACCAGCAGTGTAGACCAGGGTTCTTCAGCACCCATTCCTGCAGTGTAGGCCAAGCTTCTTCAGCACCCAGTCCTGCAGTGTAGACCAGGATTCTTCAGCACCCAGCACCAGCAGTGTAGACCAGGGTTCTTCAGCACCCATTCCTGCAGTGTAGGCCAAGCTTCTTCAGCACCCAGTCCTGCAGTGTAGACCAGGATTCTTCAGCACCCAGCACCAGCAGTGTAGACCAGGGTTCTTCAGCACCCATTCCTGCAGTGTAGACCAGGATTCTTCAGCACCCAGCACCAGCAGTGTAGACCAGGCTTCTTCAGCACCCATTCCTGCAGTATAGACCAGGCTTCTTCAGCACTCAGTCCTGCAGTGTAGGCCAAGCTTCTTCAGCACCCAGTCCTGCAGTGTAGACCAGGCTTCTTCAGCACCCATTCCTGCAGTGTAGACCAGGCTTCTTCAGCACCCATTCCTGCAGTGTAGACCAGGCTTCTTCAGCACCCATTCCTGCAGTGTAGACCAGGCTTCTTCAGCACCCATTCCTGCAGTGTAGACCAGGCTTCTTCAGCACCCATTCCTGCAGTGTAGACCAGGCTTCTTCAGCACCCATTCCTGCAGTGTAGACCAGGCTTCTTCAGCACCCATTCCTGCAGTGTAGACCAGGCTTCTTCAGCACCCATTCCTGCAGTGTAGACCAGGCTTCTTCAGCACCCATTCCTGGCAATGTAGACAAGCTTCTTCAGCACCCATTCCTGCAGTGTAGACCAGGCTTCTTCAGCACCCAGCTCCTGCGGTGTAGACCAGGCTTCTTCAGTACCCAGTCCTGCAATGTAGACCAAGCTTCTTCAGCACCCATTCCTGCAGTGTAGACCAAGCTTCTTCAGCACCCAGTCCTGCAGTGTAGACCAGGCTTCTTCAGCACCCATTCCTGCAGTGTAGACCAGGCTTCTTCAGCACCCATTCCTGCAGTGTAGACCAGGCTTCTTCAGCACCCATTCCTGCAGTGCAGGCCAGGCTTCTTCAGCACCCGGTTCATGCAGCTGCTTCAGTGCCAGGCTCCACAACCCAGGAGGCGTCTTCAGCACTTGGCTCTGCTGAGCACGGCAGCCAGCAGCACTTGGTGGCCAACAACTTCTGGCACCCCCTCAGGTGGCTTTGTAGCTCAGTGCCTCTAGTGAGGCACCATTACCTGCTGTTCCATAGTCTTTAGAGTTCTCTTTACTTCTTGCTAGCTCATCCTTCATTACTCCAATCCTCTGTCACATTAATAATTTTTTATATTAAACTTTCCATGCCTGATTTACTGGATGGTTTCTCTCTCCAGTTAAGACCCAGACTGATACAGTGAACTTCTATTAAAAAAAAAAAGTAAAATGAGTATGCACTGCCAATATATGCGTATTTTCTTTATGAGTTATATTTATGCACTATTTACAAATTTAATGAACATGTTAAAACATACACATCCTATATAATAAAACCCTAATATGCAAATTGACCAAACGGTGGAATGACCCAGTCACTATGACGTGCACTGACCACCAGGGGGCAGATGCTCAATGCAGGAGCTGCCTCCTGGTGGTCAGTGCACTCCCACAGGGGGAGCGCCACTCAGCCAGAAGCCGGGCTCACAGCTGGCGAGCACAGTGGCGGTGTCGGAAGCCTCCACTGCAGGTGGCCGGTAAGGAGAGAGAGGTCCCAGTCTGTGAGAGTCCAGGACTGTGAGAGGGGATCAGGCCTAAGCCAGCAGGCGGACATCCCTCAAGGGGTCCCAGACTGTGAGAGGGCGCAGGCCAGGCTGAGGGACACCCACTTCCCGCCCAGTGCATGAATCTTGTGCACCAGGCCTCTAGTAATTTAATAAGATTAAGATAAAATATTGTATATTAAATATATTTTAACTATCTTGTTGAGTATAATGGCTTTATACTGTCATTAGCAAACATCCCAGATAATAATATAGACTAAGTATCATTAATAATTGTAAATAAATCTCTGCATTTCAAATAATGTTTTTGATTGGGATTGATGGAAGTTATCTGTGCTTATCTTTATATTAAGTATGAGCAGACTTTCTTTTTACGATAACAAATAAAGGTAAAGAGAAGTTCTTTTGTTTACTTACCCTACTCCACAGCGCCATACTGCATAGCTCTGGGGTATATGGACCCTCTTTAGACTCCTCTGATCTAAGTCACCTGCTTGTCTCCTTTCTAGTATGTTACCTACACCATAGCCATAGTAATTCTCATTAAAAAAAGTCACTCTCTTTCTTAAAAACACTCCACTGGCTCCCCGTTGCTCTTATGATAAATTACAAAACATATCAGTAGGCCACTTTTGAGCAGGCCACCCGTTTGCAGACATGGAGGTCCCCAGGCCTTGGTGAAGCTGATAGTCCAGACTCTGGCAGGACCAGCCGTGTCTTCTTCCCAGTCTGATCACCTACTCCCACTCACCTGAGTTGGGGGACACACGCTGAGCGGTCCTGTACCAGGGCTTTCCTGTTGGATTCCATGTCCTGAGGCTTGGACTTCCTCAAATCAGATACGTGACCCCTTCCTCAGTTCTGAAAAACCTTTGAGTAAGTTGGTAATTCAAGGACCTGCTTCCACATGCTCTCAGCTGATTGGCGTTTTCACCTGTTCTCCTTTTTTCTTTTCTTTCTTTCTTTCTTTTATTTTTTTTTTTTTTAGCATAATGATTTGTGTTTTCCTCTTCTTGGCAAAAAACTGCTCATTTGCTGGGCCCGCTGTGATGCTTTACAATTTGTTCTCAGAGGTGGTGGTGCCAGCCTTGGGTGTGCAGGGACTGTGGAAGTATATCCATCATCTCACCTGTCACTATCACGTCGCCCCCATAGTGATAGCATAGGTGCGTGGGAATACTCTCTCAGCCTGCTCTTCCATTGCTCTCTATGCCTCAGTTTTCTCACCTGGAAAACATATCTACCTATGCAGTTGTTGTGAAGAACAAATGAGTTAGTGTTTGGACTAGTACCTATAATAAAATAGGCATGTCAGTAAACACTAATTTTTTTCAAGGTCCCCACCAAGATAAAAAGTACATTTCCATAGGTTTTCTGCCTGCTACTCCTCTCAGACACTTCCATATCTGACCCCACCTGAAACCCGAAAGAGGCGATTTTCTCTTTCCTGCCATCAGACTCCTCAATCTGAGCTTCCCAGCTGGCACAATACAGGACACAGATGTGCCGCAGATGGCTTACAGGTGTGCCGAGATATGATTTCCCCTCGGCTTTCTGGGAGGCCAGATGGGATTCCATTACCTCTGGTCTTACTTCATTACCTCGCCAATTTACCCCAGTGTATACTACAGATATGGCTTTCTGTGTTTGCCACAACAGAAAATATTAAGAAAGGGTTTCCTTTTACTCTTCCTCTCCTCTCTCCTCTGTTGATCTTTCTGGCCTCAACTCAAATCCCAACTTTTTCTTAAATCCTTTCCTACCTTCCTTACCCAGGAGGAATAGAAGTATCCACCTGAAGCAAGTTACTCTGCTTTCTTCTGCTGCAGCTATTGTCTGATCCATTAATTACACAATTGGACAGATACTGAGACTCTACCTTGGGACATCTCTTCAATGCTGTTACTGAGTTAAAGAATGGAGAGGGGCAGTGAAATTGATGGGGCTGGCCTTGGAATGGCACACAGAGGAAAGGAGCCTTATCAGGGTTTGCTGGAATTTGTCCAGTGTCACCTGGAGCTGGAATTCCAGGGTTGTTATAAATGACTTACAGTTGTGCTGTTTGTGTTGCTCATGCTGTGTCTTCTCTCCCCAGTAGCTCCTTGGGGGCCCATTCTTTTCCTTGCTAACTTGGGTCTGCCACAGCAAGCCTGGCCCAGGGCCCTGTACAAATAGGAGCTCGTAAAATGCTCCTTATTTGAACCTGATTGCCTTTTCCTTGGATTTTATTTGAGAATCAAACCTAAGTCATTTTAGTAGCATGATAGTTTCTCACATGCTCCTTAACAGTCTCAGGTCAAGGCTGAGATAGCTGACACTGGGTTTGGGCCTGTCCACGAGCTGAGGTTGGTCACTGTGATTAAAGTCAACAAATACTAATGAGCTTGACAAAGAAGGGAAGAAGCAGTTCCAAGAGGCTGCTTGTCTGGATCCCAAAAGTAGTTGTAGTACAGAAAGAAAGCCTGAAATGTTTGGTGAGTCTACTGTTTGCATCTTCAAACTTGAGTCACCTTTCTCGTTTGTGAAATTTAATTTTAACAACTTTTTTTGCAACTTGGACATTCAACATCTAGACCAAGCATGTCAAACTCAAAGGCTAACACGGGCCAAATAAACAAGGCATGCAGCCCGCGAGCTTGACATGCTTGATCTAGACCAGCTGTGGGCAAACTACGGCCCGCGGGCCGGATCCGGCCCGTTTGAAATGAATAAAACTAAAAATGATGTTTACTTTGAATTTATATTAGTTCACACAAACACTCCATCCATGCTTTTGTTCCGCCCTCTGGTCCAGTTTAAGACCCCATTGTGGCCCTCGAGTCAAAAAGTTTGCCCACCCCTGATCTAGACCATCCCTTGGCAGAAGTGGCTGTATTTCAGTGTCGTAAACTGTGCAGTTAGCATCAAGGCTGTAGCCTAAGAACCCTGGTCTCTTTTACTCTCTTCCCAATTTATGGAGGAAAGCATGTTTCATTTTTTTTTTTCTCAGCTAAAACGTGAAAAAAAAGTTACATTTACTCATTTTCTGTTTTTGCAAGGCTAAAAATATTTTAAGAACTTAATAGTCTATCATGTTCTGGTAATGTTTGCATTGTTTAACTGTAGGTTGTATATCATTTGCACTGCTGAGCAAACTGTATTGAAACTCCACAAGGCAAGGGGACTCTTTCATTCACCTTTGCTTACCCAAACTCTAGCACCCCATGCCATGCCTGGCATCTCATGGATGACAACGGGTTTTTTTGTTTATCTATATATATAAAACCCTAATATGCAATAGACTGAATGGTGGAACAACCGAACAACTGAACAACCGGTTGATATGACATGCTGACCACCAGGGGAACATGTCAGGCATCGGCAGCAGGTCGCAGAGCACGGAACATGGGGGGCATTGGCTGCAGCGGGATGGTGGAGCAGGTGAGCGGGGGCGCCAGACCAAGGTGGGGTGCCGGTCGCTGTCATCGGGGTGAGCCTCTGGTGGTTACTGAAAATTCTTTGCTCCCGCGCACTATGGACCAGCCCAGTGCTCGCACGTGCTGCCGGCACTGGCCTTACCTGCACTCACAGCCGACACCGGAGACGCCACTCACCCCCAACTGCTCAGCACCATCAGCAGGTGCAAGCAGCGGCTGCAGGCCCCAATCACCCCTCAGGGCTTCTCCACCTCCCCCTGCTCCTGAGGGGGATAGGGCCCGGCAGCCACCTCTCGCACCTGACAGCGACGGCCCCACTTGCACCCACTGATGGTGAGGGAGATGGGCCGAGACCCGCCCCTGTGCCCACCGCAGCCTCGCAGCCCACAGTTCCTTTCAAGGTGCACGAATTCGTGCCCTGGGCCCCTAGTTTTTTCATAGATGAATGAATGGCTAACTAAACTTTTTTTTGCAAAGTATTTTCACAAACAGTTTTTATTAGCTTCTGGTTCTCATTACTTTCTCTCTACTGTCATTTTCAGAGTATGGCGGGCGTGCTGGGACTGGGGTCTCCTCTCCACGTCCTGCATGGAGGGGGAGACTTGAACCGGTTTGAGCAAGCTAGGAGGTGCTTTCGGGATTAAAGAATAATGAAAGACAGTCATAAAATAGATTAAAAACTTGGGCTGGGTGTGGTGCCTGCACTCTGGAGGGACAGGCACAGAGAGCCTGCCCTCTGGAGGGACAGAGCACACAGAGAGAGCACCAGCTACAAAAGCTGTTTATTATTTACTCGAATTACAGGAAGTTACATCACATCTGGGTGGGCCTTTGACATCATGAGATCCATCCCCTTAAAACTGGGCGTGAGAGTCAGACTGAGTGTCGTCCAGTCTTTGACTGGTCCCGCCCTCAGGGAGTGGCTCTGCCGTCCCCCTGAGTCCCAGCTGACATAAATTAAGCCAAGTGTATTCTAATGGCCCTTAACATCAGAGGACTGTTCTAATTTTTCTAATGGTTTTAATTATTGTTTTAGTTAGTGTGGATGGACCTCCCAGGTTTTTCCTGTTATCATAATTTTTTTTTATAATCTAATAGGCAAACAGAATATAGCAGGATGATTTTGACATGATTCATGTTTCTTATATTAATGAAGATAAACATCTTTTCGCGTATTGGTTGACCATTTGTTTTTCTTTGGTGACTTTTCTGTTTCTTTCATTTGTTTTTGTATTGGGATTTACTTTTTTTCTTAGAAATTTTTAAGATCTCTTGGAAGTTAAAAGTGTCAGCCTTGGTTGCTTTTTGAGATTGGCAGATGCTTATGCATTCACGTACGTGATGTTCCACCATTGGAGATTCTACCTTTGGAGCTGGGCTTGGAAAGTCCCTCCCATACCACCCTCACTCCTGAGATTGCAGAAATCGCCTGTAGTAACACCACCAACATCAAGAACTAGCATTTACTGAGTACCTAACCATTTGCCAGGTCCTAACAATGTTTGTACATGTTATCTTCTTTATTCATCACAAAAGCCTTATGAGGCATATGATATCATTATATCTCATTTTACAAGTGAAGAAACTGAGACACAAAATGGTCAAGTGACTTGTTCAAGGTCACAGAGAGAGGGGCAGAGCCTGGAGTCAAACCCAGGCAGTCTGATTTCAGAGTCTGAATACAATTGGAATGAATTTGGTACACATACATGCTTGTGATCTTAACTGATTTCTTCAACTAATCAGTTATATCAACCCCAACTGAATAAAAAAGCCTTTCTAAATTACCGATATCTATACTAATAAAAGGGTAATATACTAATTAGAATGGATAGACTGGACGTCTTCCGGATGTCATTTTGGACGTCCTTCCTGACAAAGCTGGGGGAGTGGCTGGCCTGCAAACCCTCGGCAGCTCCAAGCCCAGGCCAGCCCCACCACGCAGCGGCAACCCCCACCCCGATCAGGGGCATGGCCAGCCTGAAAA
>NW_005366171.1:502112-548277 GCF_000412655.1 Myotis brandtii
GGAGCTGGGGAAGATGGCCCTTATCGCAGGCCAGGCCTAGGGATTGTACCTGTGCATGAATCTCATGCACCAGGCCTCTAGTTGTCATATAAAAAATACTCATGTTAAACTTTTGTGCAGTTTTCATATTTGAGCCTTATACATCATCACTACACCACCTTTTAAAACCCACTTTTGACATTTGATGCATTAGCTGATAATGATTTTGAGACCTATTTCAAGTGGCATTGCTAAAACGGATCAGTTTCAGGAGAACCTTCATTTTCATTTGATTAGTGGCATTTATATAATTGATATAATTGATTAAAATTGTGTGTCATTTTATCCTTATTTTGAAGCCAGACACAATAGAATACTTGTTGTATGAGCCCATTAATGTAGAATTCAGAAAAGGCAAATCTATTGAGATTCAAAGCAGATTAGTGGTTGTCTAGGACTGGGGGTGGGAAGGGGGAGTGACTGTAATTGGGCATGAAATTTCTTTTTAAGGCGATGCAAATGTTCTGAAATTAGATTGTGGTGATGGTTGTAAATTTCTGTAAATGTAGTATTAAAATTCATTGAATTTTAGCCCTGGCCAGTGTGTTTAGTGGTTAGAGAATTACCTCTCCCACCCCACACTGAAGGGTTGTGAGTTCCATCCTCTGGACATGTGAGGTAGTCAACCAATGGATGTGTTTCTCTCACATGGATGTTTCTCTCTCTCTCTCTCTCTCTCTCTCTCTCTCTCTCTTTCTAAAAATCAATGGAAAAAAATATCCTTGGGTGAGGATTAACAAATCTATATATATAAAAGCCTAATATGTTAAGTGTCCGACTGAGTGGTTGACCGATCAGCCAGTCACTATGATGCTCACTGACCACCAGGGGAAGACACGCCAACTGGTAGGTTAGCTTGCTGCTGGGGTCCGGACACGCCCTGGAGCCCTCCCCATGGTCCCTCCCCAGCGGCCAACCTCCTGCAGGAACTGGGCGATTGCCGGCCAGGTGGAGGGACCCCACCCATGCACGAATTCGTGCACCAGGCCTCTAGTACATAATAAATAATAAACAAACAAACAAATAAATAAATAAATAAAATTCATTGAATTTTACATTTAGAACTTTATGATGCAGATTATGTCTCAGCAAGGCAATTAAAAAACTGACCTATACCCCACTCAAACACACACCGAAGATGGGAACTTGAGAAGTGCTGATATGAAGCATAAAGTGTAAGCATCAAAACAGTAATGAAATTGGGATAAGTATGGAAATAATTAGAATTTGAAAGCAGTTCACTGTTATCCTCAAACAGATGTGCTCTTACACGTAGACTGTTAATTCTAGGATCTATTGTGAATGAAAGAAAATGTTGGGAACATATTGTTAAAACTTGTGTGGTTAGGATTTTAATAGCATTTTTAGTTCTCAGAGAATAGAAATCCCTTTGTAATATCTAAGTATGTTTTTCAGTTTTATACATTTGTATTCCGTATGTTTTTATGAGATAATTATGTACCAAAGTAGGGGACTGTCTGTATGCTTTGGTCTATTTTTGTACTCAATGTTTTTTTCTTCTATTTTTCCTAACTTTCCTGCTAGCAATATGCTGATATTATAATTATAGCATTTTTTTGCTATCTAGTAAGACAGATTTCCCATCTTATTTTTATAAATGATAAAAAGATTGGTTGTTTCATCCATTTAATCTTGCAAGTAAAGCCTTTATATCATTTAGGAAAGATGTTTAAAAATGAATGATGACATTACTTTGGATTTTACTTTAATACAACTTTGGTGTGAATGAATATCTTTATAATATTAAATATTCCCATCAGCAAATATAGAATATCTACATTTACCCCAGTCTTTTCATTTAATAGCATTTTGTATAATTTCTTTGTATGCATTCATTACATTTCCTTGTAAGGCTTTTTTTATTGTGTACTTTATATTTTTGCTACCATTGAGAATGAGGTATCATCATTTTTAAAATCTGTTTTATTCACTGCTACATATAGAAAAGACTATAAAGGGAGATAATTTTCAGTTGATGAAATGCATAGATCTTAACTGCTCACCCAGTATGATGAGTTCTGACACTTGTGTTCACACATGTCACCATCACCCAAAGCAAGGTATCGAGTGTTTTCATCATCCAGCAAATTCATCATGCCCTGTTCTAGTCAACCCCTCCACTACTACCCCAGCAGCAGCCAATTTCTGACTTCTACTACCATGACTTCCTCTTCTTATATGTCAGACTTTTGTGAGAAGGGGAGTTCTTTTGCTCAACATAGTTTTTGATATCCATCCATGATGTGAAGTATATTAGCAGTGTGTTCCCTTTTTTTACTGAGTATATTACACTGTATGAGTACAACAGAATTTGTTTATCCATTCTCCTGCTTTTGGACGTATGGGTTGTTTCTAGTGTTGGTGGATTTTTTTTTTCCTTGTTTGTTTTTGTTTGGGGCCGATATGAATACAGCTGTTGTAAACATCCTTACACAAGTTTATGCGTGGACATATGTTTTTAAATTTTTCTTGGATAAATACCTAGGAGTAAAATGCCTTGGTCACAGGGTAGATATATGTTTATAGAAAACACACATAGTTTTTCAAAGTGGTTGTACTATTCCAGATTCCGAGCAGCAGAGTATTTGAGGACAGTGGCCGCATGTCCCTGCCAGTATTTGGTGCTGCCATCTTTTAACTTGAGCCACTCTAGTAATGGCTGTCCTTCGTGACTGCTGATGTCAGGCCCCTCTTCTTGCTTGTCATATACCTTCTGCTGTAAAATTTACATTTTAGCTTTTTGCCCATTTTTATTGGGTTACCTTTTGGGATTTATAGAACTTCTTTATTTTTACATACTTATTATTGAGCTACTTGTTTCATTAGGTCCAGTTATTATTTGCTTGGTTATAAACAATCATATCTTGTGTGCAGATCATATATTTCCTCCTTTTTTTGCAATAATTTTACCTTTTCTACATTTTTCTTATGTATGACACTGACTACTACTTCACAAACTATTGAGTAATGGGAGTCATAGCAGGGCTTCTTGTCCTGATCTTGGATTTGATAATAATGAACTTTGTGTTACCTTATTGTTTTATTGGATATTGAATGTTATCTAATATCTTTTTCATTGAGATGTTTGCATGACTTTTCTTCTTGATCCACTAATGTGATTTACTAATTTTGAAACATCCATGTCTCTTGGAATAAATCCTACTTATTCAAGATGTATTACTAGTATGGATAGATTTTATTTGTTAATGTATTATATAGGCTTTTTCAACGATATCATGAAAGAATTGGCCTATAGTTTGTTTGTTGCTTTTTTTTTTATATTTTATTGATTTTTTTACAGAGAGGAAGGGAGAGAGATAGAGAGTTAGAAACATCAATGAGAGAGAAACATCGATCAGCTGCCTCCTGCACACTCCCCACTGGGGATGTGCCCGCAACCAAGGTACATGCCCTTGACCGGAATCGAACCCGGGACCCTTCAGTCCGCAGGCCGACGCTCTATCCATTGAGCCAAACCGGTCAGGCTGTTTGTTGCTTTTTTTGTTATTGGTTTTGTGGAGGTGCTTGCTTCTTCGGTGCATCTTTCCCAGATATCTGTTTTGGGGTTATACTGAACACAGTGAATGTTACATTTTTTCCTCTGAAATATATTCCCAACCCCCTATCAGTTTGTCCCTTGAGTGATTTCCTTCATCTCATACATCTTCTTCCTATATTGTTACTTCCAGTGCTGAGCTCCAGAGGTTCCCAAGCGCGCCCCCCCCCCCTCACTTGCTCTGTGTCCCATTGCTGCAGGTATAGACGTTGTCAGCACTCTTGGCTGCCCTGAGTTGTTGAGGTTTGCAATTTATTTTGGAGTGAGTTCTTTTGCACTAAGTCCGAAGGCATTTAATGAGAACATCTAGGGCAGCAGCAAGATGAGCTCACATTGACCCTGAGCCATGAAATTGGTTACATTCTATGACATTGCTGATAGTCCCCCATTTTTTACTACAAAAGTGGCAGCTTCACAGAATTCAAGCTCATACTTGGACTCTCTCCTCCCCGACGTCTGGAAGCACCTGGAGGCTGGGGAAGTATTCACTTCTTCTCTGTTAGGGACCCTGGAGAGAGAGACCCGCAGTGGGTGTGATCGGGGCCCTAGGTGTAGGGGCAAGGCTTCCTGATGACCATTTTCAACATCCTTTTTACATTTCTCTAGATTGCCCTAGAGGGCTTTGCTCTGATACCCCAGAGTTCCTGGGAGAATCTTCAGTTAGGCCCCTATTGTAAATCTTCCTAGACACAAGGAGCACCCTACCATCCACTTCAAGATCTGACAAGATGAGTAGCAGAAACGTGTCTACAGTGGGAGCAATGGTTGATTCAATGACCAAGTAAAATACTTCTTAATGATTAAAGAGACATTGTAAAATCCAAGACAATCTAAAGCAATTAGCTAAAAATAGTCAAAGCGTAGATTGAAGGTTTATTGCAATGGCCTCTCACTGGTTATTTGCCTTCACCTCTCCTCCGCCCCTCCTTTAGTCTGTTCTCTACACAAAAGCTAGAGGGATCCCTTCACCTTTGTGGTTGATTCTTGTCACATTTTTGTCCCATATCCTGTGATGACTTCCATTTCATCAGAATAAAAGCCAGAGTCCTCCGGGATTTGGACCCCTCCCCCCATTATCTCTGACATCATCCCCTACTAATCTCCCAAACATTTTCTCCCCTTTGACTACACTGGAGCCTCCTTTCTGATGTTCAGATACACTCCGGCCTCAGCGCCGTGTTCTCTGCCTGAACCACTCCTCCTAGATACCCATGTGCCTTGCCTGCTTCATCCCTCCCTTCCTCTTCTTTCAAATGTCATCATCTGATGTCTTCCCTGACCATCCTATGTAAGATGGAATTTCCTTACACCACCTCCTATCTCCCTGTATTTTTTAGTAACACTTTTCACCATTTAACATACACTATAGTGTACTTATGTAATTTGTTTATTGTCTGAGTTCTAGAATGTCAACTATAATGACAACTGCATCATAGCAATGATTCTTATCTTTTCCCCCCTCTTTGTAGTCTCAGCACTTAGTACAGAGCTGGGCACATGGTCGGTATCGAACACCTACTAGTACTCGTTGAATAAGTGAATGAATACATTTAAAATGAAGACTTTTTCTGAGATGTGCCCAAGTTCTCCCCTGCCCCCTGCAGAGCTGCCTTTGTTCCTGTCCTGGGTGAATGGGAACTATGCCTTTGTAGAGAGAGGAGAGAACCCCAACACCACATAGATTGAGTTGTGAGTCTAGGGACGGGGGTGGTCATGGAAACCTCAGTGTCTGGGTTTGTCACCCAGATCATCCCAACAGGCAGAGTGACCAAGAAGGAGACTCTGTGGCAGTTGATTTACTCTTCCTAGAAATGCCTGTGAGTCTCAAATGGAACATTGGATGTTGAAAACTGAAGACCCTCTTCTGAGCCCTGGGAGTTGGAGTGGGAGGTTTGTTCTAAAAGTCTAGCCTCTCTTACCCAGAATTCTGAAAGGTTTGATTGACACGTTCTGCAAATCCCTACCTTTGAATGGAGACTTAGGGATGGAGAAAGCACATTGAGATGGAAAGAACCTTCAAATCTATTTTCTTTCTTAAAATATTGTTTTGTATTAGTTTTAGTTGCACAGCACAACAATTAGAAAATCACATACTTTACAGTGTTTCCCCCCAATATTTCCAGTACCGACCTGGCGCCATACATAGTAATTACTACAATATTGTTGACTATATTTCCTGTGCTGTACATTACATCTCTGTGACTATTTCGTAACTACCAATTTGTACTTATGAATTCCTTCACCTTTTTTATCCAGTCGCCCAAACCTCTTCCCCTCTGATAACCACCAGTCTGTTCTCTGTTTCTATGAATCTGTTTCAATTTTTCCAAATCCATTTTGACACTGGTGAACTTCGTGACCACAGGCAATTTGTTCAACCTCTCAGATGGCATCTGATAACTGTCTGTAGGTCCCGGGGCATGCCTATTAAAAAGGATCTCTTATTGGTTTTCTTTCCTGTATAATTTTATCCATGGCCTAGGAAATTTTTGTAGCCCTATGTGTCTCTTTTACCTAGCTTGTAGATCAGGAAGTGAGAGTGTCTTCAAATGGGAGCAGACTGGTGGAGAGGAGTCCTCACTCTGTGCTTTCCCTGACCTATCAGTCTTTCCCTTCGAGACTACTGCTATTCATTCGCTGATGCATTGCACTTACTAATTATGGACCTACTCTGTGCCAGAGGTGTGGGAGGGACACTGATAATGAGTTAACTCATATATTTCAGATACGGTGCTTAATGCTTTACATATATTAGTTAATTTAATTTCTGAGAGGAAGAAAAAGAAAAAGATAGAGGTAGACTATTCTCATTGTCTTTACTGGAAGTGCTTCTGAGGTGCCCCTGGGTCCACCTACACTAACCTTCATTGTAGCATAATCTCTTATTCCCCTGAGGAGCTCTAGGAGATATTAGTGGACACAGAGGAAATGGTCTGATGTTTGTATGTGAAGGAAAGGCAGAGCTTCTTTTGCTAAAGCCCCATTTGCCCCAGTTCTTAAATAGGGTTCAGTCAAGGCAGCTTCCTTCTCTTTTCTTCTTTTCCCCACTAGCTGCAAAGGCAAAAGCAATTTGGAGCAGATAAAAGGTGTGAGAAGGTCAGCCCTGAAAGTGGAAACATTGTGTGGTAAAGGGAAGAATCTGGAGACTTTTAGTTCCAAGTTCAGCTCCTCGGAGTTTCCTTAAGTCTCCACCGCACACAAAAAGGGAAAACGGGGCCACCTTCCCCTCAACTATCCTCTTAGATCCTCTTGGGCTATGTTAGGGCTTCCCACTCGGGAGTGCTATAGGCTTTGCGGTCAGTCTGCCTGGTTGGGGTGTGACTCCAACACTAACTAACTAGCTGTGTGACCTGGGGCAGGTTGCTGAACCTCTCTGACCCAGGGTTCTCCTCTGTAAAATGGCCGGGGTCTCAGATAAAAGTTCCAAAAGGAAGAAGATACAGCTCCCACCTTCAGTAGCTCACAGTCTAACAAAGATATCTCTAATTTCATGTGGTGATAGAAATATGGGCATAGGGTTGCCAATGCAGAGAGCACAGGCTTGGGGAGACCTGGAGGTTGCACAGAGAGACTAACTTGCAAGCTGGGTCTTCAAAGATACAAAAGAACATTTTCCAGCAGAGAAGTGAGCAGACTCATTCGGGAAGAAGAAACAGCACTTAAAGGAATGGAAGTAATAAGGAATGCGTTGGGAGTTAAAAATAGTTCCCACTGATTGGGGAATTAGACATGTTAGAGAAACAAAAGGACACGTTAGGAGAATAATAGTTGGAGAAGTCAGCTTTTATAGGATATGCCAACAGGTTCACATTTTAACCTAAGAGCATCCAGGATCTATTGAAGGATTTAAGTAAGGAGTGAGATGATCAGATCTGTGTTTATGTGGAGGATGGATTAGAAGAGGTAGAATTGCCCCTGAACAATCTTTCCGAGACTGATGCAAAGGACATGGAGAGGAAGAGTTGTAATCAAGATGCATTTTGGAGGCCGAATGAAATGACACAGTGACTCATGTACTGCTAAGCTCTGAGAGTTAAGTAGTAATAGGGATGGAGGGACAGTTGATGGGGACAGAACTGGGGTGGGATGCCTAGTGCGCATCCCCAATAAAAGGTTAAAAACACCTGTGATTGTCTGTGGAGTAGATCTCCATCCAGGGGAAAATAAAAATAATGTGTTTTCCTTTCTGATTGCTCATACCACTGAGCATGTTGGTTTAGTTCACTTACTGCCAGGCTTCTCTTTAGAAGACATCGCTAGAGAATTTCACCCTCCCATCTCCCATAAATTATGTGAATTCTTAGTTTTGATGGAAATTTTCAGGATGACAGTGAGGCTTAGGATACAGGGTGAATTCATAATTATTGCCAACTCATCTTAATGTTTTCTTTTCTTCACGTCAGTGAGACACGAGGTAGCAGTCAGAGCCAGCAGACCATGCCCAAGGTTCTAAGGATGCTCTGATATTCCCAAATGAGAACAAATTTTCCTTTCCAATTACTTCTGGGTTTTTTTTTCTATTGAGAATTGATGGATCTATAAAAAGTCTTTTCAGAATAGATTATTTACATTCAAATTAAATATTAAAGCCTTTTCTGTGGCCCTTTAACTTACGAAATCTGCTGTCTTTGTTTTCACCAAGGACACTCTTTCTCTAGACATAGGGGAAATGGGGGCATTAAAAGGTCATCTGTGAATCTCTATGTATCTATTAGGGAAGCGTGTTAAGAAAGAATAAGAAGGTTCAGGAGGACCTCAGTACTCAAACTCCCTAAGTGAAGTGCACCAAGGCTGGGAATTCACCTCCTTTTCCCATGCCCTTAAAGGAATGGAAGTAATAAGGAATGCGTAAGGAGTTAAAAATAGTTCCCACTGATTGGGGAATTAGATGTGTTAGAAAAATAAAAGGACACATGGTCCTGGGATGCTGAGTTAAGCATTGTGTCAGTAGCCCTCATCGTTTCTGACCTCCCAGGCTCCAGATCTTCCCCTGAAATACAGTTGCACAGTCCACCAAGTTCTGTCTCCTAAATCACACTTCCGATGACACGATTGCTTTGCTCCAAAGCTTTGTCTCCTCCTGCCCACAAGGTAATATCTGAGGTCAGGAAATTGCAGGATATTAGGGCTGGGACAGGCTTTACTTGATACTCAATTCTTCTCTAAAGCAGAGAAACCTACCAAACACACAGGGAACTTATCACCCTCAGAGACAGACTATGGTGTGGGATTGGGAAAGAGAAGACTAGTCTAAATCTTCCTGTGGCTTCCACTTGTTGGTTCTAGTTCTTATCCTTGGAACCACTGAGAACAAGGTTAGTCCCTCCTCGGTGTGACACCACTTCAGGTATGTGCTGACAAGAACCTTGTCTTTCTTGAATCTTTTCCATAAAGCTTTTAGCTCTTCTCTGCTCCTCGTTCATCCTGCCCCTCTCGCATGGTAGTTGCTGGTCTCTAAAATGAGGATGCTCAGGGCAAGATTCATGTTTTGGGTGTGTTGTGGCTGCTGTACACCCTCCCTCTCTAGACTATACCCCTATTGATGTAGCTTAAAGCAAAATTAGTTTCTGGTGGCTGTATCACATTTTGATTCGAAATAAGCTTGAGCCATAAAGCCTTTTATTTTCACACGTATTAGATTACATCTTCTTAAGAGGTTGCAGCTACTTAAGAGGTTGCATCATTGACTTTTTAGGCCCTCAAATAATTTATCTTGATGAATTTATATTGTTAGGCTTTATCCACGTCACCTTCCTGTCACACTTTTGATGAATCTTGATTCTGGATTCCAGTGTACTTATTCTACCTATTGTGTCATACCCAAATTTTATGTCTTCTTCTAAGTTATTGATAAATTACAGAACTGGATAACACCCAACCACCCTTTAGTTACAATTGTCCAACTGAATATGGATTCACGGTATTTTACTGTCAATTCAGCCTCAGTTTACCCAGATCCTCTACAAGGTGGTCAGATGCTGTGCTGAGGTCCACATTTACTGTGTATGCAGAAGTACTCAGATGTGTGAGTCAGAGTGCCCAAATTAAAAAAACAGTGTGTTAGTCTAATATCACCTGTTTGTAATGAAGCCATAAAAAACTCAATGATATTATTTAGGGCCTCCAAAACCATACTTTTAAAGTAATCGATCTTGGAGGATGGGAGTGGGTCAATGGGGGAAAAAGGAGACACATGTAATGCTTTCAACAATAAAGAATTTAAATTTTTTTAGCATAATTATAAAAAAAATAAAAAACATAATCGATTTTGATAACATGTCTGAGAAAGCACTGAGCATAATTTCCCAGGAAGAGGCTCAGCTCATAACTCTGGGTCCATGGTTTCCATCTCTGCCAGTTAGGGCCCCGGCCACAGTCTGTGGTGAAGCTCTGTCTAGATGGTCAGTTCCTTGGGGTGCAAGCCAGTCTCCAAGCTCTCCCTTTACCTCCCAGTGCTGAGAACAGCTGAGCACTTAGTAAGCCCGAAGTGATATTTATCATTCTTCTTATCATTGAATTCTTGTTTGTGTTATTGTTATTGTTATTATCTACCTTATCTGCTATTGCAGCTCTGGGACACAGCTGGTTCCCTGGGCGGTGGAGATGTGACAGCCACCAGGTCATGCTCTAGAAGCCTCTGAGGGAACAATCCAGTCATGTGGGCATTAGGGGACTGCCACGGCCTCTCCACGGGTGGAACCAGTCCTTTTCTGAAGCTCTCTCTGTGTACTTACCAGTGCACTGGCCCAGAATGGAATCCCACACTCAGAGGCATGTGGCGGTGCAGGCATGAGGCTGCGCAAGCAATCGGCAGAGGCTTCCTTCTCTCTGGAGCAACTGAGCCATAGAGAATCATGTGCAATGAGCACATCATAGCAGCCATCTGCCTCACGGATTCACTTCTCCTTTTGCTTTAGCTGTTCTGCAGTAGTTCATGTGAGAGAGGTGATGGTATCTTGGAATAGGGTAGCCCTATAGAGAAAAAGAAATCTGGACAGAATCTAGATGTTTCTGGAGAGAGAAATAACATGACTTGCAGCTGTGGGAGGGTGACAGACGAGGAGGGATGAAGATATGATGACTACCAGATTTTGAGCTTCAGTCTTTGGCAGGATGTTTTTATCAAACTGAGATGATGAAGACTTGGGTAGGAAGGATGGGTGGTAGGGGATGGAATCAGCTTCATTTTTGAAATATTAAGATTGAGATGCCTGTTAGGCAATTTGGATGTATGAGTCTATAATGCAGGGAAGAGATTGGGATGGAGATGTAAGTGTTGGCGTCATCTATACATCAGTGGTATTTTAAACCAGGGAACTGGATAAGATCAGATAAGATATTGACGTGAATGTTTTTTAGTCCACCATAAAGTGCTTTACACACTTGTGATGCTATTCTCCTGCCAGTTCCCAGCTGAACATATCATTAGTCAAAGCAAATAATTTCTATTGTAGGGCCAGTCCTATGGAATCAGACCTAGAACAATTTGAGGGAGCAACTCAGAGAAGGAAAAGGCGTGGGCTGATCGTACCCCTCTCTCCACACCCTGTGAGGGCTGCTGGGTTCACGCATGCTCCAGCACCAGCTCAGAAAGTGTCATCCTCCAGGCACACTTTCAGTGCAATTAATCACGTTAATATCTATAAATAAAGTGCCATCAACAGTTACTTTAACAGTGCATGCCAATTACTGGTAAGCTCTGTCGCTGAAAATGAGTGTTTTTGCCAATTTTGTCATGTCTGGGGCAAGTATTAGGAATACAGTTGGAGTTTCTGAGAAAATAGAATGCTCAAATCGTTAACAGCTTCCATGTTACAGGTAGGCCAAGTGTGGGCCAGTGGTGTGATTATTACAGGTGAGGATCAATGACACTTGAGGGAAAGATTGCAACTCATATTTCCTCTCCACTTGCTAAATAACGATTTTTTTTCTGCTGTATCTCACAGGGTTTTGTTTTTGAAAGAGACTTTGTAATAACAGGATTTCTCAGTGAGTCGGCAGTACTGAAGATTGGGGGTGGTAGTGACCAGATGTCCCATTGTGTGGTGGTGGCTCACTGGAAATTTGATCCAAAAGCCCCAAGAAGCTGGGATATTGAGGCTGCAGCAAATATCCAAGGGCCCTTGCACCCCCTGCATTTGCATATCAATTCGTTAAATTAAAAAATATTGACTGACATAGTCTTGTGTCAGCCACCGGGAGAGGTGGATATGTGGGACTTGGACGGGAAGAGTACACAGACCATTGAGGCTGAGAAACATGTAATCAAATGCATTAGTCATAATAGATACCGCATATTTGGTAGTTACTGCACACATATGTTTTCTCATTTAATTTTTAAAATAACTCTATGCTTTAGATATTATTTCCAGTTTCCAAATTAGGAAACAGAACAGAGAAACTGAGAAATTATGGAGTTTATCTAAGATTCCGTAATAGTAAGTGAGGAGCTAAGACTTGAACTCAGTTTTGATGAGTTTCACTTTATGTGTAGGCTTCAGGGCCTTAAAATACCAATTAAATCATCATCCTGCTTATACCCAACCTCAATTCCCACCCATCAGAAGCAAATACTTTCAACTACTTTGACTGTTGGTGGGAAAGCAGATGGGTGCAGCCACTGTGGAAAAGAGCATGGTGGTTCCTCAAAAAATAAAAAAAATGAAACTGCTTTATGACCCAGCGATTCCACTTCTGGGTATATAGCCAAAGAAACCTCCATATATTTTTTAAGTGCTTTATTTTTAGTGTTAGGTTTCTATTGAATTTTATTATGGAAGATGAGGATTTAGCTCACAAGTTCACTACACATACTTCCCTCCCCCATCTTCTCAAAAGTTATGTCACAAATTTGTGGAGATAATGATTCACGTCTATATCATTATTGCATAAACTTCGTTTAGAGCTGAGCCATGTAGTGTGCTCTTTCCCCCCAGGAGTTGGTGTTTGTATCTCTAGCCTGGCTCTTTCTGCTGATCTTTGTACTCCTATTTACTTGGCTACCTGACTTCCCCATTTTGATCTCACATTTAATGGACCCAAAACTGAGTTCCTGATCTCTCCCATGGCCCCTTCCATTGAGAAATGAAGGTTAATGGCAATTCCACCTTTCCATTAACTCAGACCAAAAATACTGGAATCTTTCTTGACTCCTCTCTTTCCGTCATTTAATCTATTAGGAAATCCTGTTTTATCTTCAAAATTGGATGACTTCTCACTATCTCTCCTGCTTTCTCTGGACCAAGTCACCTCACCTCTCACCAGGTTCATTGCACCAGTCTCCTAACTGATGGCTCTGCTTCTGCCCTGTCCCCTCAGACTGTTCTCAACGGAACAGCTCAGGTGATCCTATTAAATTAAAGTCACACTGTGCTACTTTCCTACTTCAGTCCTTTTAATGGCTTCCATTCCCGCTCAGAGCATAAGCCAAAATCCTTCGATAACCTACATAATCTGGTCTCACCTCATTATTTTTACCCTCTCTCTTTTCCACTATCTCCTTTCCCTTCCTCAGACATAGCAGCTCCCTCCCACCTCAGGCGTCCGCACTTGCTCCTTGGTCTGTGTGGAGTCTTCCCCAGGAGCTGCATGACTAGCTTCCTCACCTCTTTTCTCCAGGCCCTCACTCAAAAGGCACTCTCTTGTGAAGCCTTCCCTTTAACATTTTATTAAACCCCTCAACACTGCTTAACCCCTTTCTCTACTCCCCCCCCCCATTTCATTATACATGTGTGTTATATATGTATATATGTATAATTAATTTTATGAATTTATCTTGGTTTTATCTGCCAAGTGTCGATGTGTGTGTTCATGCAGCTATCGCTAATTCATCCCAAACTCTGTCAGGTAGTAGTCTCTTGTAAGTATATCACGTTTCATTTCTTTCTGTAGAGGACAGCCTTTTAGAGCATAGAGCAGGGAGTGGTGTGGGGAAGCAAATGAAGAAAACCAGTGCATCAGACAAATGTTCATACGCACATGAGCCCATTCCTGATATCTGTACGCAACTCCATTGGTTTATTTGACCTGCACAAATGCTGCACTAGTCCAGTCCATTCTGGACACTAGTCCACAGCATTCTAATAAGTCTTCCTATCCAGGAAAGTAAGGTCTCCCAATTTGTTCTTCTTCAAGAGAATCTTGACTGTTCTTGGCACTTTGCATGTCCAAATACAATTTAGGATCCATTTGTCAAGTTGTAATGTGATTGGAATTTAGCCTGTATATATCTGTTTGGAGGATATCTTTATAATATTGAGCCTTCCATTCTATGAACAATGGTATATCTCTTCATTTATATAGAACTTCCTTAACTTTACTCAATAATCCTTTATTATTTTCTGTAAAGGAATATTGGCTATTTTGGGGTAAATTTATTCCAAGATACTTGATGTTTTTGATGCTATTTCAAGTGAGTTTTTGGTTCTGTTTTTATTTTTTACCTTTATTTCCTAGTGTGGAAAAGTGAAATTTATTTTTGTTCACTGACCCCATATTCATCTATCTATAAATCATCAACAACCATGCTTATTAATTCCAATAATTTGTAGAGGTTTTATTTTTATTATTTCTTTACACATGTCATCTAACAATGACAGTGATTTTTTTTACTCAACACTTTATACCTTTTATTTCTTTCTATGTCTTATTTCTCTATCTAGGGCTTCCCATACAATGTAGAAGTAGTAATATGTCTTAATTTTAACATTAATTGGGAAGCTTTCCACATTTCACCATTATGTACACCATCACTTTAGCCTTCTTTTTAGATGCCCTCCATCAGATAAGTAATACCCCTTCCATGTCTGGTGTTTTAAAAGCTTTTAACATAAATAAATGCTTGATTTTAATCATAATTTTCTATATTCATTTTGATTATTCTTTTTATTTTGTTACCTTAGACAATTATGTTTTTAAATTTTCATATGTTAATTCAACCTTAAAAACTTGAGATAAAGCACATCTATTAGTAACATATTATTATTTTGGGGGCTGCAGGACACCCGGATGCCCCAAGCCTGAGGCGACGCTGCCAGGATCATTTATTTTGTCTTAATTTTTTACATATATATATATGTAATTTTCATGTTTTTCTGCATTCAGTTTTCTAACATTTTGTTTTATTTTTTAATCTCAGTTCAAATATAATTGGTCTATAATTTTGCCTTTCTTATAATGTGCATTTCAGATTTTAGTACCCAAAATATGATTGGGATGGCTTCAAAAAAATGAATTAGGGAATATTCTTTATTTTTCTCTTTTCTGAAAGTGTTTGTGAAATGTTAAGCATTTATTTCTCATCTAAATATTTAATAGAATTCAGCAGTGAATCCAACTGGGCCTGAAATTTTCTTTATGGTGAGGTATATAATTACAGATTCAATTTTTTAATGAGCCATAGAAATTCAGCCTTTAATTCCTCTTATATTGATTTTCTAAGTTTTGTGTTATGAAAAATTCATCCATTTTGTCTGATTTTTAAAATATGTGGGTATAAAGTTATTTATAAAATCCTTTCTTTATAATTTTAAATGCTTTTTTTAGTAAAGATCTGTAGTGATATTGCATTTCAATCATGACATAGTTATTTGTGCCTTTTTCCCTGCTGCCTCCTCTTTTTTTATCTGTCTTGAAAGATTAGCAATTTCTATTAGCTTTTCAAAATCTAACTTTTGACTTTGTTGATTCTCTCTAAATATATTTTTCTCTATTTCATTAGTTTCTGTTCTTATATGCATTATTTTCTTCCTTCTACATTGGATTTAGTTTGTTCTTTTTCCAAGCTAAGATAGATGCATGCTTTGATCACTGATAATCAGCCTTATTTTTTTGTTATGCATTTAAAGCTAAAAATTTTCCTTAATCAGATTTTTAATTAATCTTTTAATCTTACTCTGCGTGTTTCTCTTTCACTGTCACACTGCTGCCATGCCCACCATATTTGTGACACCAGACATGTGGAGGTCATTCCCCCACAGGCAGTTCTGTGACACCAGTTGGGTGCCCTACAAAGTCAGTCAGTTCTGACACTATTTACCTGGAGAGGGTATCAGATCCCACAGGTTAAGGGCTCATCCCACAAGACTGCCTTTGCCCCCCACTTCAGATTCCAGTTGCAAGTACTAGGGCCCCAGGACACCCACAACTTCTGACTTGGCTACACATCGGAGATTCTTATGACCTCCTCTCCCTTGGATTTGATTATTTGCTAGAAGAGCTCACAGAACTCAGGGAAATGCTTACTTACGTTTACCAGTTTATGAAAGGATACGATGAACAACCAGATGAAGGAGAGACATAGGGCAGCCTCTGAAAGGGTCCCAAGCCCGGGAGCTTTTGTCCCCATGGAGTTGGGGCCCATCACCCTCCTGGTAACATGGATGTGTTCACCAACTGGGAAGCTCTCCAAACCTAATACTGTGAAGGTTTTATGGAGGTTCCTTCATGTGGGCATGATCTATTATGAACGCTGCTTCTAGCCCCTTCCCCTCACTAGAGAATGGGGGCGAGGGGTGCTGAAAATTCCAAGCTTCTAATCATGGCTTGATCTTTCTAGTGACCCATCTAGGCTCCATCTGGGAGCCCAGTCAGAGTCACCTCAATAGATTAAAAAGATGCTCCTAGTGCTCTTATCACTTAGGAAATTACAAGGGTTTCAGGAACCCTGTGTCAGAAACAGGGACAAAGATCAAATGTGTATTTCTTATTATAAATCACGATATACAGCATTCTACATGTTCTGAAATGTATTATTCTTATTATCATCCAATTCAGGATGTTTGTAATTTTCATTGTGATTTTTAACTTAGAGCCATGGTGTATTTGAAAGTGTTTATTTCTTAGTTTCCGAACATATAGAAACCTTCCAGTTATCTTTTTGTTATAGATTTATAGCATGATTGCATGATGCTCCTCCCTCCTCCTAGCTAACATCTCTGCCAGGCTGTGCGGCTAGCTAGCCTCCATCCAGAACGTCACCCATGACGTCAACCGTTGCTCTCTGCGTGAGAATGTGTAATGGTTGGGTACACACACATATGAACCACAACCACCTCTCTCCTCTTCAGTGCAGGAAACTATGTGTGAAAAGGCAGGTGGAAATAAGGGTATTGTGTGTATGCAGTACAGGGTTAAGTCAGCAAGCGTGAGGTGCTCAAACCCTGCATATCCCAAAGAAAGGCCTGGCCCTGGACTGATTCCTGCCAGATATCCTCTAAACCAGTGGTTCTCAACCTTCCTAATGCCACGACCCTTTAATACAGTTCCTCATGTTGTGGTGACCCCCAATTTCATTGTTATAAATTGAACATAATTAAAGCATAGTGATTAATCACAAAAACAATATATAATTATATATGTGTTTTCCGATGGTCTTGGGCGACCCCTGTGAAAGGGTTGTTCGACCCCCAAAGGGGTCGCGACCCACAGGTTGAGAACCGCTGCTCTAAACCCTAACACACCCTGCTTGATAAGAGTTCCTTGTATAACAGACCTTAGCTACACCAGGTATTTTATGCTGACAGTGTGATTTGTAGTGAACTGTTTTGCTCACCCAGGGCCCTGGGCCCTGTGGTTTAACCTCTGATGAAGAGAATGAAGACGGACCATTTAAGGGCAGTCATGTGGGCACTCCTTGCCACCTGCAGTCAGAACCTTGGATATCAAGGTTTATGTGAGCGTCCCTGGTTGGCAGTGCTTCCCTGGTAGTGTCACATGTCACTGCTAAGAGACACAGTGCTGTCCGCGTGACTGCACTGGTGAGGACAGCCGGAAGCTCATGCCTCGCTTCCCTTGGACCTCGCCCTGTGTGTCTTTTCTTTGCTGACTTCCATCTGTGTCCCTTTGCTGTAATAAACTGTAACCATAACAGCTTTTCTGGGTCCTGAGGTCCTTCTAGTGACTCATAAAATCTGAGGGTGGGCCTGGGGACCCCAATATAGTGGTAGAAAAATATTGAGGAGACTAGGGCATCAACAGTCTTTTGATAATGAGTCTCTTTACCTAATTTGTATAACCTTCTATAAAGCCAAAGTTCAATAACTGTGGTGGTGTTGATATCATACAAATAGTATTAGAGAATAATTTATCAGAACTTCCAGTTAAATACATCAGATGAAATAGGTAAGACTGCCTCCACTCCCTCCTGAGGCTCCTCAAAAAATGATAGTAAAGGAACTACAAACAGCATAAGCAGTGGGAGACGTGCTTTGACCCTTTGTTTCCATCCTCTTAGCTAGTTAATATTAATAAAGGAAAGAAAGCAGAGGGCAGGCCAGACATTATGAACATGGTCATCTGGGCAGCTTAACTGGGAAGCCACTACTTCATGCTCCCCAGGGAACCACTGGTCCATTTCCTGCAGATCCCTGGGAGAAGGGTTCAAACAAAGGGGGAGATGGGCACATGCACAGTAAAGTTGGGGTGACATAGGGAAGGTGCTAGCTGTTGGTCTAGCCTGGGAGAAGAATGGAGCCACTGCAAGTGTGCAAAATCTGGGAAAGTTAAGATTCCCAGACAAAGAGTTTCTTTTTTCTCTTGCGCTCTTGCTCTGCTCTTGTTCTGTCTTGCTTCGTGGCCCACACTAACCTGCGTGCTAGCCTCCATTGCCAGGTGGCCTTAAGTGCCATGTGGACTCCACAGGAAGGATGTGGAATGGACTGTGCTTTTATTTGGAGCAGAAATTCTGGGCAGTGGCCTTAATCCTGGCCCTGCTGAAAACCAGGTTGGACTTCTTCCATGGTGAGAAAGAGATGGGACCTTGGAGAGGAGCCCTCTTAATGTCACATCATCAATAAAGGGCCTCAGGAAATTCTTTTCCTCGAGGCACCCCAAGAACTCCACT
The DNA here is from genome assembly GCF_000412655.1 of Myotis brandtii. Lineage (NCBI taxonomy): Eukaryota > Metazoa > Chordata > Mammalia > Chiroptera > Vespertilionidae > Myotis > Myotis brandtii. Next base: position 520,571 of record NW_005366171.1, read on the forward strand.
GCTACCGACAACACCTTCAGTTATAAATATAGACCATTAGGGATGTCCTAATAGGAAAACCAACTTCATGAAAGAGAAAGTCCAAAATAAATAGATCGCTGGAGAAAAGGAGATTAAAGCACGAGAAAGAATTCTACCTGACATCGATTACTGAGGACCAAGCGACATCAGTGAGAACAAGATATCTAAATACCTTTTAGGGAAATTTCAGAGGCTACAACTACAAAGTACAAGTACAAAGAAACAATCTTAAAACCTCTCTGATTGAAAAAAAAATCTACAAAAGAATGGCATTAAACACCCCAGCTGGAAGTACTAGGACACATTGTGACAATATAAAATGATTCTAAGATAAAATTATTTGAGCCTAAATTCCATGCCAACTTTCTTTTAAGTATTGGAGTGCAATGAAGATTGTTTTAGCTCCCTGTGAGCCCTGGGAAAAAAGGTACTCAAGGACATACTCAAGCAAAATGAAGATTGTATCTAAAAAGCAGGGATGATGTGGGTTTTAAGAAACTGCAGTGAGCCAAGAAATGAGAATATTTTAACCATACTTTACATGTTTGTTAATAATTTGGCAGGGAAACATAATGGAATAGTGAGAAACGACATTTGAAAAGACAAAAGCATGATAAATATTAAATTATAGGAAGAATAAGATTTGGATACAAAATTAACAAGCTTGAGTTAATAGACATATAAAAATGTACCCCTGCCCAGCGAGTGTGTCTCAGTGGTTAAGCATTGACCCATGAACCAGGAGGTCATGGTTTGATTCCTGGTCAGGGCACATGCCTGGTTTATTTGCTCAATCCCAAGTAGGGGGCATGCAGGAGGCAGCCGATCAATGAGTCTCATCATTGATGTTTCTATCTCTCTCTCCCTCTCCCTGCCAATAAAAAATATATTTAAAAATAATTTGTCCCCTACAAATAGAGAATACCCATTATTTTTATTAGTAGATACATTGGGATAGAATAGGATAGAATAAGATAATTCTGAACTCAAAACTAGAAAACAAAAATATAGTCCTCTGCAAAATCTGTCTTCTCACAATTTCTAAACCCCTATTATTAATTTATATAAAATGAAATTAACCAGTGTTAAGTGTGTAAGTTTTGTCACATGTGTAGTCACGTAACCAGAACTGTAACCACGACATAGAATGTATCTATCACCGCCAAAGGTTTCCTAATGCTCTGTAACAGTCAATCTCCTCTGCCCAGTCCTGGTTCCTAGCACCCACTGATCACTTTCTGGCACTGAAAATTTGCTTTTCCTAGAATTTCATACAATATGTTGTCTTTTGTATGTGACTTCTTTCACTGAGTCCAATACTTTTGATATATTTTTCACGTTTTTTCTTATATTGGCAGTTTGTTTCATTTGGTTGCTGAGTAGTATTCTATTGTAGGGATATGCCACATTTTGTTTATCCATTCATCATTGAATGCTACATTTGGGTTTCTTTTCACTTTGGGCTCAGAAAAATTGCTTACCAGTATTTGGATGGATGTGTGATTTTATTTCACTTGGGTGAATAACTAGGTATGGGATTTATGGGTCATTTAGCAAGTGTATGTGTAACTTTAAGGGAAATTGCCAAACTATTTTTCCAAATAGTTGGCATGTTGCCTTTTCAGGAGCAAGCATATCAGAGGATCAATCGCTTGACATCTTGAGTAACAGTCTTTCATGTTAACTAGTCTAGTGTGTGTGTAGTGGTTTCTCACTGAGGTTTAGTGTAATTTGGATAAAGTGTCTGTTCCGATCTTTTGCCCATATTTTTGTCAGGTTGTTTCTCTGAGTTGTAGGAGTTCTTTATATAGTCCGGATAGAAGTCCTTTATTAGCTATATTGTTTGCAAGTATGATCCTTCAACCTAACATAAAGTTATATTATGCTACTTGTACTATATATAGTGCAAGAACCTTACAACAGTTCTGGTTTCCTATCTTCCCAGGGAATAACCCCAATAGAATGAGAATTTCTCAATATTGACTTTCCAGTATCAGAGAGGACTCTACATGGCCTTGCTTGGGTTACATAACTCATACCTGAACAGACGACAGTGGACAGTGACATGAACATTTTGGTACACCTGAATTCCTGCAGCAGCCCTCCTACAACTTCACCAAATTGAGAAAGAGCTCACCAGAAGAATCCAGCAAGAGGAATGCAAGAGTATCCTAGTTAGACAAACACTAGAGCAGTCATAGGCCATTACAGGCAAACATATCACAGAAAGAGTTTACAGACTGGCAGGTAGAGAATTCACGCACACTTGCTATAAATTCCCAGTATACTAGTATCTTGCCAACAACACTGACCTTGGCCACACAAAGCAAGAGCACACGAAGCATTTCTCAGTATGACATTTTCCTTCCCCTTGTACCCCCCAGGGCACTCAGCTACCAGCGACACTTCTGCTATTTGGTTCCTGTCAAGCTAAAAAGAAGCCAAATACCCCACCACCCTTTTATGTGTGACTTTTATCAGCATTCTGAAAAAGAATTTTACGAACAATATAAGCACTTCTGCATAATGCAGTTTCTCAGCCTTGAGACCAGAGCATTCCTTATAGAGAAGGGCTGCCCTGTACATTATAGAATGTTTAGCAGCATCCCTGAATTCTACCCACTAGATGTCAGTAAGACACCCACCTCCCCAGTTTTGACAATTAAAATTTTCTCCGGGTAGTAGAAAATGTCTCCTGGTTGAGAAGCACTAGTTTAAGGGAATGTTTACAAATATCAGGATCTATAGGTTCTTTTTTTTTTCTTTTTATTGAATTTATTGGGGTGACACTGGTTAACAAAATTACAAAGGTTTCCGGTGCACACTTTTACAACACATCAAGAAAAAACTACAGGGTCTGAGCTCAAGTTAGCATCAGCTGATGGGGAGAAAGCAGAGTTAGCATTAGGTGCCATCAACTCCTGCTCCATATCCCAGCAAACCCATCTCTCATCAAGGGACCATGTCTGCTTTTCAATGCTGCAAATACAGCTCGCAGCACCTGGCAAAAAGCAGTGCTGGACAACCACAACTGCAGCAAATGTTAAAAGAATAAGTGAGCGGCCCTGGCCAGTTAGAGTGTCAGCTCACAGACCAAAGGGTCGAGGGTTCGATTCCCAGCCAAGCGCACGTATCTTGATTGCAGGTTTGATCCCTAGCCCTAGTTGGGGTGTATGCAGGAGGTAGTCAATCGATGTGTGTGTCTCTCTCCCCTTCTCTTCCTCCCTTCTACTCTCTTGAAAAAGAAGGAAAGAAAGAAAAATATGGATGATTATTCACAGTGTTTCTCTGGGGAAAGGAGTGACATAGGTGGTATATACATCAAAGAGGATGTTTTACTTTAAAACTTCTATATTTGAACTTTATCCTTTTCACTCTCATAAAAAAATTTTAATGATTATTTTAAAGCGTTTGGAAATCAAAGCAAGCATTTTCTCTTTGATAACTATTTCTTTCATTTGCAGGGTTGTTTTGTTTGTTTGCTTGTTAAGTACATATGTGGACACCAGCCCTAGTTCACATTCTGAAGTAACATCAAGTCCAAAGCTATGATTTTTTTTTTCTTTTAATTCATGAGCAGACAGTCATGTAATATAAATATTTGTGAATGCGGTTTATGTTGGGAAAAAATGCACTTGGCACAATAGTAGCCTGACACGTCACATTCAATTTTGTGCACTGGCCTGGAGAGTGTCACGTCTCGAACCCTACAGAGCGAGTGCAGTGTGGGCCTTGGGAATCATGCTGAAAAGACGGATGGTGATGAAGCTTCATGGGGTGATTTTGGTCACCCCTGTTTTACTCTGTCCAACCAAGATGTTCTGGCCAGATGAGAGGAGAGAAGGGGTGAGCTGGGTGCCGGGAAGCCCTCTGAGGGAGAACAGGTGTCTGGGTCTTTCTACTTGAGGCAGACAGAGGGCCAAGGAGCAGGCCAGGAAGTGAGGAAGGAAAAAGATAATTTGTGGCGACAGCTGTTGCTTCTCTTTCTCCTGTGGCACAGCAGGACGCTGGGTCAGATCCTCTATCTGTGGTCAGATGCTCCTCCTGCAGATCACCCACACCTGCCCCTTGACCTGCCCCCCCTCCCATCCTGTGTAATCCTCGTCTCCTCCCCTCACCTCCAGCCCAGAGGGCAAGGCCCAGCCATCTGGGTCTCTTGAGGTCAGGGTTCCAGGAACCAGGGGCGCCTGGCTTGCAAGGTGAGGTCATTTGTTTACTCGAGGCAGGCAATGCAGGGAGATACAAAGCAATCCATCTGCCTTAGCCACCAAATAGATTCCCTCCACCTTCCTCCAGCAGAAGCGGTCAGGCAGGGAGGCCGGGCTGGCCACGGTGACCTTTCAGAGCTGAATCTATGCTTCTAAAAATAGCAGCATCCTTGGAGAATGGAGAGGGGGAGGGGAGGCTGTGGACGTTGAGCAGGAACTGGACTCCCCAGAGCATTGTCGGAATGAAACTGTATTAATCAGACACACGCACCCAGCTCAGTAACCTCAGGTGTCACCAATTGAAACTAAATGAACTGGCTTCATTCTTCTCCTTTCTGGTTACCCTCTCCCTGGGCTAAGACGGAGAAAGAGAAGCTTGTCTCCTGCCTTATTTGAATGGCTGTGTATTGCCGAGGAGATGTCTTCCCCAGCAGAGGGGAAAGGGGGCTCCTGAGAGGCACAGGAGAGGGCCTGCACCGCCGCGAAGTGGGAGACCCCAGGTGGCGGTAGGGACCTGGGGGCCTGGGTCCCAGCCATCTCTCCCTGCACGGAGACCGCCCGGGGCTCTGTCTGAAGCTGGTGTGTCCAGGGCTGTGATGTGTGGGGTTGCTGGGTGCCCCTCTCAGGCTTTTGCGGGATCCTTCTCCAGAGCCACGTGGGGACTAGATGTTTCCAAGGTCCAGTGGAGCCGTGTGCTGGTCTCACAGGTTGTGTGAGACCAGGTTGCGTGCAGTGCTCTGGTGGGTGGAGGTGCGTGTGTGTTTGTTTCAGGGTATGGGGTGTTTGCAGGAGTTTATGGGGGTATTGTGGCAAACTGTTTGGGGCAGGGGCTGTGAAGAGGCCTGTGTGGGTCAAGGTTGCATACAGACGGTGGGCCTATGTGGTGCCCGTGGGAAGAACTTGGGGGAGGCCATGTGGAAAACGAGGTAGGGGAGCCTCTGAGGGGCCTGTGGGGACCAGTTTGAGGCCGCATGGGGCTGTGTGAGGCTGGGTGGGGCTGTGTGCAGAGCGCATCTGTGTGAGGGCTGTGATGGGGGCTGCGCAGTAAGGCGGCTCCTCTTTGTGTAGCGTCATTTGTTGGCTCTGTGTGGATTGTGATGGGGATCTGAATGAACCCACACAGGGGACTCTGTGGGGAATAGTTAAGGCTCTGGGGGCTTCAGCTCTGGGGGCTACTTTCATGGTCACCAGTATGAGGCCGTGCAGGGCTGCACGAGGGTGGCAGAGGCCCTGGGTGGCCTCCCAGCTTTGCCATCTAAAAGGGAATAGTTAAGGCTCTGGGGGCTACTTTCAGGGTCACCAGTATGAGGCCGTGCAGGGCGGCACGAGGGTATCAGAGGCCCTGGGTGGCCTCCCAGCTTTGCCATCTAAAGGTGGGCTGGGCTTCCTTAGGGCAAGGGGCTCCCGAGTGCAGGTGTTTACTCTTCTCCATGTGATTGGCGTGGAGCTGAGAGGCACCAGGGATCCCAAGATGAGGGGAGGGAGCAGGGCTGACCGTCCAGGTGCCACCTTGCAGCTGGCCCTCTGCACACCAGCCTGGAGGCGCTTCCTAACACTTCTGTGTGCACTTTCTCAACAGGACAACGTGGATCTTGGCGAGCTGATGTTTTCCCTCTGCTACCTTCCCACGGCTGGCAGGCTGACCATCACTGTTATAAAAGCAAGGAATTTAAAGGCGATGGACATAACAGGAGCATCAGGTGGGACATTGTCTGACTCGAGCTTTCTCATGCGGTTCTCGTGTAGGAACTTATGAAGTTTCTGGTAAAGTAATAAACACATGGACTCTGGGACCAAACTACCTAGGTGTAAGCCTTGTTTTAGACTGAATAGCTGTGTGACCTTGGGCAAGTCCCTTAACCTCTGTGGGCTTCAGATTCCCCATCTGTAAAAGAATGGTAATAATAGTAACTGAGTCATTGGGTTATTATAAGATTACACGAGTTCCTTCATATAAAGTCACAAGAACATGCCTGGCACATACTAAATGCTACCTATCCTCATATTATTATTCTCTCTTAAGTCTTCTTCACCATAATTGTGAATGAGGCCCACAATTTACATATGATGATATAGCTTATCTAATTGAGTCTTTCCTCAGTATAAGCAATTACCATCTCAAGCTTACTGAAGATTGAAGAATCCTGTCCTATATAATAAAAGGCTAACATGCAAATCGACTGAACGGTGGAATGACTGGTCGCACTGATCACCAGGGGGCAGACTCTCAACACAGGAGCTGCCTCTGGTGGTCAGTGCGCTCCCAAAGGGGGAGCGCTGCTCAGCGATAAGTCCTGAGCTGGGCTCAGGACTGGCAAGTGCAGCGGCAGTGGCCGAAGCCTCTCACACCTCTGTGGCAGTGCTAAGGATGTCCGACTGAGGGCTTAGGCCCGTTCCCTGCAGGCCTAAGCCATCAGTATTGAAGAATCCTATCCTATATAATAAAAGGCTAACGTGCAAATCGACTGAATGGTGGAATGACTGGTCGCTATGATGCGCACTGATCACCAGGGGGCAGACTCTCAACACAGGAGCTGCCTCTGGTGGTCAGTGCGCTCCCAAAGGGGGAGTGCTGCTCAGCGATAAGTCCTGAGCTGGGCTCAGGACTGGCAAGTGCAGCGGCAGTGGCCGAAGCCTCTCACACCTCTGTGGCAGTGCTAAGGATGTCCGACTGAGGGCTTAGGCCCGTTCCCTGCAGGCCTAAGCCATCAGTCAGACATCCCCCGAGGGCTCCCAGACTTCGAGAGGGCGCAGGCTGGGCTGAAGGACGCCCCCCCCCCAGCCTGGTGCACAAATTTCGTGCACTGTGCCTCTAGTATGCTTATAAAAGGCTCATTAGTGAACTATGCAGTTTTTGTTTTTCCAGGGAATCAAACATGTACCTTAAATTCTAAACCCTAAAAAACAAGCTGCAGCATGCAGTTCCTAACATACCAAATCACAAGCAACCTTTGCAGGGGCTCCTAACATGGTCATAAAATACCCAGTCCACCAGCTGTTGGCCACTGAAATCAAAGGACATCAGATGCAATACATTCCGCTTCCTATACTCCAGGGTTTTCCCAGCAGAAAAAAGATGGGGCCCCTCCTGGCTCTCACAGTCCCTCCTGGGCAGTGTATGGGAGTCAGGGCAGCACACTGTTATGCAGGTGAAGGGACACAAGCTCCCCACTGAGCAGGAGGGCAGTGAGGTGGAACCAGGCAAGTCCCCCCTGCGGCAGAGACCAGCCTTGTCACCTGTCACCCCCTCCCAGCGTGCACCCCAAGCCAACCTGTGTTCTTCCTCCCTGAGGTGCTGAACTGCTTCGCCCTTTGCAACCCGACTGCAGGCAGCTCTGGGGGCTCAAGGCCCCTGCACTCAGGGAATCAAACCCCGAAACTCCTCTCGTCCCCTAGGAATTCGGCCCCTCCCTTTCCCAAAGACCTGATGTTTAGGAAAACATTGTCCGAGTGGCTGAGTCCAGCCCACAGCCCTTTCTCCACACCTTGAAGGTGCCTTTGCATTTCTCTTCCTGTCACAGCAGGGCAGGTCTGAGTTCTTCCTGGAACGGTTTCTCATCTGGGAACATGTTTTTTTCACACTATTTAAAAATTCTATGTATTTTTGAGGAAACCGGGCCCTGTGCTTTTTTGTGAATGAGTGACTTACTTATGCTCACTCTAGTCACTGCCTAGGCATTGTATTAGTGAAACTCCTCAAGCTCCAGTCCGCAGGCAGGGAAAGCACACACGGTTTGTTAAACCCCACAGTGAGGAGGCTGCTGGCCTACGTCCGCATCTGTCCTCACAGACCCCTGCTTCTCGTGGTCTCCACAGATCCCTACGTGAAAGTCTCCATGATGTGTGACGGCAGGCGGCTGAAGAAGAGGAAAACGTCCACCAAGAGGAACACCCTGAATCCTGTTTACAACGAAGCCATAGTCTTTGACGTCCCCCCCGAGAGCATTGACCAAATCCACTTGTCCATAGCGGTCATGGACTACGACCGGTGAGATACCTGGGACTCTCTCAGGGCAGGTCCGCTGTGTCCAGGGCAAGGGGGGCAGGGGGGCGGGGGTAGCCCAGCTTCTTAGCTGGTCCCCGGGCAGCAGGAGATGAAGCAAGTGAGCAGCACGTGGAAAGGTGATTGACAAGGAGTCCGAACCACGCTGTCGAGTCAGGTTATGAAAGTGCCTCTTAGCAACCCCATTCTTTCCTTCCCCTTTTTGAAAACCTTTCTCCTTCTCCATCCTCCTCTACCCCCACCTCTTCCCCACTGCATCCCCGAGAACCTCAGCTTGGAGAACTGTGGCCCCAGAGGTCCATCATCTCTCGGGGTCCTGCCTGGCCTGCAGGGAAAGCTCCCACTCAGAGCAGCAGAGTGATTGCTTTAGCCAGACTCTCAACATTTCCAACTACATAACTTCGTTACTTTTTCCCTTCTCCCGATGTGTTCAATAAAGATCATTTCCATCCACTTAAGTCTGAAAGCAAACACAGAAATGTTCCCTTGAAAATGCTAGCATCAGTATGGATGACAGGGCACATTAAAATGTATAAGATGCTCGACTTTCTAATTAATACAGCACAGAAAAGATATTTATAGCCTACATTGTAGCCAATTGTGTATTTAAAGGACAGATTTGAAAAAACAGTCGCTTTAATATGCAAAGAAAGCACCCATCGGGAATTATATATGTTAAACCAGTCATTAGACTGAAATGAAAAGTCTCTTTTTAATTGGAAACCTCCCACGTGGTCCGGGTACAATTATGAAAAAAAAGTCACTCTGACTTCTAATACAATGTTCCAAATACTGTTTGTAGCTAAAACGTTTCCCACAGACCCCTGAAACGTCAGCAGAGCAGCCCCAGTGCCCTGAACGCTCCCTCCAGCAGATGCCTGGGGGAAGCATAACCTCTTCCAACCCAGGGCACACGGGTGGCTGAGCTGCCATGGGTGTGCCAGCCCACGCTGGACAGGAGACCCCCTCCTGCCTCCTCTGGATGACACACAACCCCAGGAGTGTCAGGCCACAGGAGGGGACATTGCCCACGAGCCCTGGAAAGCTAGGCCAGCATTTTTCAAGCTATTGCCAAGTTTCCCGCATCGACAAATCTGATTATGTGAGCTCTGCTTCAGTTTAATTCTCAGTAAACTCATGAATCTGGCCTGGAAAAATCCATGGCAGAATTCACGGAGCTTCTGCATGCAACTGATTTTAATGAGCATAAACTCAAATACCCTTTCCCACCTCGTCTCCCCCCTTACGCCCTACACAAATAGAGAGAATAGTCATCTTTGCAGAAAGAAAAAAGGAGAGAAAATCTGATGTGTTTGGATACCAAAGAGTTAAAGGATGGGCCATGTCATTCTAGTTGTACAAAGGATTTCTCACCAAAATCTGCGAAGGAAAAAAAATTGGACCTATGCAGGGAATGTTTCAGAAATATTAGCCCTTCAGGTTAAAAGAGCTGAGGATGTTTTTACAGTAGGGAAATCAAATCGGGTCAAAGAAGCAATGCTGGGTTTGGAAGGAAGGAGGAAAGAGCATAAGAAAACGTGTTCTCTAAAGAGAGGGGAAGTAGAGAGACCCAGGAGCCTCCTCAGCTCTGCCCTCGCTGTGAGCTCAAGACTATGGCTGCCAGACACAGAGCTGCCCCCTTATCAATCACTTGGTTGCCTCTTGCAGGAATTTGAGCAGCTGTTATTGCAAGAAACTCCATCCAGGTGGCCCCTTTCATGACAGGGATTTGGAGGCCTGGAGTTCAACCTAAAACCAGACAGGGGTGGCATCCTTAGCGTGCCTCAGGGAGCTCCTCAAACATGGGGTTCTTGAGAACAAGCTAAGCCAGGCCACGTAACACGTTCATGCTACAAAAGCCTAGGTGTGGGAGGGCCAGACTCTGCTCTTCCTCTCTGTGCCACTGAGTACGATAATGGATCCCAAGTCCTGTTCTCTGTTCAACTTGGCATTGAATTTTAAATTAGGGAATGAAAAGAACCACTCCTCCCCTGATTCCCTTATTGGTTTAATTGAGTGGCTATTATTCTCACATACCACATTTTTAAGAAAAATCTATTGTGGGCTGTTTTCACAGTATAGGTCACAATGAGATCATCGGCGTGTGTCAAGTAGGCAACACAGCTGAGAGGCTGGGCAGAGACCACTGGAGTGAAATGTTGTCCTACCCTCGGAAGCCCATCGCACACTGGCATTCCCTGGTGGAGGTAAGACCCGACCCCTGATGCTCCACTTTATGGAAGAATAAATGCTTGACTGTTGAAATGGAGGAGCCACCAAAAATGTGAGTGTACATTTCCTGGGCTGTTAGAATTGCATTCAGTCCAAGGTTGGGTCTGTGATCCCCACCAACCTGGGGTTTTGAGCAAAGGTCAGGGATCATTCCTCACTTTGATTGTTTTTTTAAAAAGGTCAAGATTCTCTGAGTCTGTTTAATGGCTTTGGGTTGACATTTGAAGGACATCTGCAGGATCTGGTGAGGGTGGCGTTTTTAGGCCATCCTACAGTGACTTAGGCCTGGTGCCAGAAAGAACTTGAGACACGGAGAGAGGAGGCCTGGATACTGGGACTGACTCTAGCATGAACTTGTGATTATGGACAAGTTGGTCAGTATCAGATTCAACTACATATGATAAAAAACCAAAAAACAACAAACCACAAAACAACAAGTGAAATGAACATTTATTTATGTCTTACGTAAGTAAGGTCCAGAGGAAGCCAGTCCTGGTTGTTATAGGGTTTCTGAGGTCCACTAGACTTCCATCTTTCTACCTCACTGACCTAGAGTGGCTTTCTTTTTTATTGAGGTCACCTCATTGCCCAATATGGCTGCTAAGCTCTAGCCATCACGTATCTTATAGGCCATAGAAAGGTGACCAAAAGCATACACATTCCTTTTCCAAGGATTTTCCGTGATGTGTCATGCAACACTGGTACTTATAATTAACTTAGTTACAGAACTTAGTCATGGACATGTGTGGGGAATGTATTCTCTTTGTTGGGTTGAAATGTGCCCAACTGAAAACAAGGGTTTTGTTTGCAAGAAAGAAGAGGGCAGTGAGTACCTAGAAGCAATGGGCCACCATCCTGCCTCACAGACCCTCATTCATTCTCTCACTCCCCCATCATTTTCTTCTCATTTATTCTCTTCCCGTTCATCTTTGCCCATTGCCTCACTCTCTTATTTATTTACTAACCCATTCTCTCAGAAATAAATTGCATTCAATTGGTAGCATTTCTGAGAGTCAAATGCCATATTAGGTACAGATAGTAGATGTGAATAAGAAACCATCCGTTCCTTCCCTTGAAGAGCTGATACACCTTAAGAGACAGAGTATGGTGTGTACACTCGTCATTAAAGGCACATTCATGATCATTGGCACCCACACCCAGTGCCACCGAGCACGAAGCAGGGAAGTGTTTGTCCAGCTTAGATGTGATTGTCCAGGAAGCATTTCCTCCTCCAGCTCCTGGTAACTGAAGGGAACTGAGCCCTTTGGAACAGGGACACCAGGGAGCCTGGGTTTGGGGCAGAGAACTTCTCTCTTACTCTCCCAGCGCAGACAGGTCTGTCCCCTGCAGAGCCATCCTGAGAGGCCTCGCTCGCTCGGTGTGGGCTCTGCTGTTGTTGACAGCCAGCCAGGTTGGTCTGGTTGAAGTAAACGTGCAGGCAGCTGCAGAGAGGAAGAGCAGCCCCCACCTGGCCTGGGGACAAAGGGACAGTCTCCCTTTGTTGGGGATGGTGCTGGAGGGAGGGGAGCAGGGCAGGATTTGTGAATTGATTCTAAGCTTCAGGGTACCAGGAGGAGTCTTGGGCCCCCAATTCGCAGGTCCCTGAGGACACCTCTGCCCCTGGGCCATGGAAGCCAAGACTCTTTCTTTCCTGGACTTGAAATTAATTCCCAAGGGAGACCCTTAGGCCCCATGAAGCTGGGGAAGTAGCTGGAGGGCTGTGCTGACCGCCTGCACCTCACTCCTGTAGCTCCTGGTGAGAGTCTCAAAGGCTTCGTCTGGGGGCTCATTAAATCACCTGCGCCTGGTGCTAGCGGTGGCCGGTGGCTGTTAGAGGAGTCACAATAGACGTTTGCACCCTTGTGAGTCACTGCTGACTTCAGTGCTTATTTGTAATCTGGCGTGTCAAAGAGTGTCAGAGGTCTCTGCTTCTTGAGACACAGGACATGGGAAAGGATAAGGACGAGGGGTGTGGTGTGGGGCTGAGACATGAGCCCTGATCCAGTGTACAAGCCAGGGACCTTGCCAGGAGATAACCGAGTGGCACGCGCACACAAGGGGGCGTGCAGACAGCAGACCTCGGAGGCTTCCTGCTCAGCCAAGGAAAAGACGCTGCACGACTCTGGCCACCGGGGAGGTGCTCCCGAAACCCTCAGCACCTGGCTCTTTGCAGATCTGTGTCTGATGGTTATGTAAGTGAGGAATAAATGTTTTAGGCTTAACCCACTGAATCTTGGAAATCGATCGTTCCAGCAGCTAGAATAACTTCGGCTCATACGATGGTCGTTCTCAACTGTTGCAGCAGAACCTAAGGCATGAAACGCCTGGGCCCCTCCAATGAAGGGCAAGCCAAGGGAGGCTGGCCCTGCCCCGTGGCTTCCTGACTCTTTGAAGTTTATGCCCAGAACTCCAGATCCATCCTCAGAGGGGAGGCAGTACTTTTCCCTTTAAAAATAAATGTGCAGAATTGGGGCTCTGGTACCAGAGGAGATGAAGAGCGGTATCAGGGTGGTCACTGCCCTTCGCCTATAGCCGTGAGGATGGAGGAGGCCGCGGGCAGGTGGTGGGAAGCCCTCACTTTGGGGTTGGATGGACCTAGATCCAAGCTCGGGGGCTGCCACTCTCAAGTTGTTTTTCTCTTTCTGAATCTGAGTTTCCTCGTCCGTAAAGTGGCCGTCACAGAGCCTGTCTCACAGGGTGGTGGTGAGGAGTAAAACACCTAATATGTGTGAAGCACCGTGGCTGGCACATAATACATGCTCAGTAAAGTCCTCGCTTGTCATTGTGTCCCACACTCGGAGCGACTGCAGTGTGTCCTCATGTGACTGTCACACGAAGACATATCATCCCTAATGTGTGTCATGGAGGATCACAGGAAGGCTGGGCACCCCTGTCCCCTGCACCCCAGGAGCCATCACCTCAGATTGGGGGAAGGTGTCAATTGCAGCTTTGCCGGGCATAGACACGTGTATAAGTTCTTCTCCTTTCTTCCTCAGCCTTCAAGAAAAGTTGCTATTACACCCTCTTCCTTTAAATGTCTGCTTTAAAACAAAAACAGTAGTGAAGTCACAGGTCTCGCGCACGCACGTTTGTGCGTGTGTGTGCGTGTGCGTGTGTGTGTGTGTGTGTGTGTGTGTGTGTGTGTGTGTGTGTAAGCATGTGTGTTTGAGAGAGAGAAAGCACGAAGACATATCATCCCTAATGTGTGTCATGGAGGATCACAGGAAGGCTGGGCACCCCTGTCCCCTGCACCCCGGGAGCCATCACCTCAGATTGGGGGAAGGTGTCATTTGCAGCTTTGCTGGGCATAGACACGTGTATAAGTTCTCCTTTCTTCTTCTTTCTTCCTCGGCCTTCAAGAAAAGTTGCTATTACACCCTCTTCCTTTAAATGTCTGTTTTAAAACAAAAACAGTAGTGAAGTCGAAGCTCTCGCACGCATGCGTGTGTGTGTGTGTGTGTGTGTGTGTGTGTGTGTAAGCATGTGTGTTTGAGAGAGAGAAAGGAAAAAGAGAATATAGGGTAGTTAGGATTTGGTGCAAAGGGAGGCTGGCCTGGCAGAAGCTCTTCACTGCTGGGGGCCAAGGGACCAGGTTAGGACTGAACCCCGAGCCTGCAGAGATCTGGCAGCCGCCCGGGGCTGCATCCAGCATGCCTGACCTTGCCAGGGCAGGTGGCAGATGGAGCCTTCAAAGCCAGTGAGTTGAGAAATCCGTTTCTCTCCCAGGGACTCTGGACAGCTTCACCGCACACTCAAAGGTCAGCCAGCCCGCTCCCTTTCTGCCCAGATGTCAGAGGCCTGGGACGCGGCATGGCTCCCCCAGAGCAGGCTGCTGGCACCTGGGGACAGGAGTGTCCCCTCTGTGGGGCCTCGGGAGATGACAGAACTCTCAGGGCCCCCACCCAGAACCCCCTCTGCCGTGTACCCAAGATGCCTCCTGGCCACATCCCAGCACCTGGCCCACCTCCTGGGTGTGGAGCTGACCTCCTCACGATCCCCAGAGAGAATCATAGAAATGGTTCCAGGTTTTCATCGCTTCCATGTGTAGTGCTATATGCACCTTCTCCATTAACAAGACACAAACCTGGTTTGATGGGAAAATACCGTTTGGTTAAATCGAATTTTGCTTTTCTAAGAGAGACAAAGACAGAGGCTCTAACCGGAATTCACAGTGAAGATCAGCAGCGTTGTCCCGACTGGCAGAGGTGCGAGATTCTAAGCCAAAGCCCCACTCGGGCGGCCCAGGTGTGGCGAAGGCCCTCTCTCCAAGCCCAGCCTTTTCTATGGGTGTGCAGCTAATCTGGCCTGCCGGGACTGCTCCAGGGAGCCCGGTGCCCCCCGGAACTCAGGGTTCTACAATTCCCAGCATAACAAGGGGCCAGGTGTGGCCCCGTGAACCCTGGCAGGCAGAGTCCCCATCGACCACTCTCTGCCTTGTTCAGGGTGTGAACTTAGAGCTATAGAACTAAAGCCAACGTCAGCTCCGCAGACGCAACAGGAAGTTTCACGACTAGGCCCTTTACACCAGGTTCCCAGCAGAACCCACCTGGAGTCTCCGAGGTCCACGCCTTCCCAGGAGAAAGCATCTGGTTGCCCAGGTTGGATTCTGTGCCCACCTGGTCCAGGTCGCCGCAGGTCATGGGAATGTGATGGGGCGCTCACCCCAGCAGGAATATGGGAAGGAGGCAGCGTTGTCCCGACTGGCAGAGGTGCGAGATTCTAAGCCAAAGCCCCACTCGGGCGGCCCAGGTGTGGCGAAGGCCCTCTCTCCAAGCCCAGCCTTTTCTATGGGTGTGCAGCTAATCTGGCCTGCCGGGACTGCTCCAGGGAGCCCGGTGCCCCCCGGAACTCAGGGTTCTACAATTCCCAGCATAACGAGGGGGCAGGTGTGGTCCCGTGAATGCTGGCAGGCAGAGTCCTCATCGACCACCCTCTGCCTTGTTCAGGGTGTGAACTTAGAGCTATAGACCTAAAGCCAACGTCAGCTCCGCAGATGCAACAGGAAGTTTCACGACTAGGCCCTTTACACCAGGTTCCCAGCAGAGCCCACCTGGAGTCTCTGAGGTCCACGCCTTCCCAGGAGAAAGCATCTCGTTGCCCAGGTTGGATTATGTGCCCACCTGGTCCAGGTCGACGCAGGTCATGGGAATATGATGGGGTGCTCACCCCAGCAGGAATATGGGAAGGAGACTTCCTGAGATGGGCCCTAATGGACAGAGTGATTGACAGACGTGAACAGGACTGGTCCCCAAAGATGGTGAAGCGAGGGAGTCAGAGGCTTTAGCACCCTGGGGAAGTGGTCATTCACCACAGATTAGGGAACAGGAGTGATTCTCCAGAAAGAGGGTGGGTGACCAGGACAAGCCAAGCAAATCAGGTTCCCATCAAAGGGGTTATGCAGTGGTTCTCAACCTTCTGGCCCTTTAAATACAGTTCCTCATGTTGTGATCCAACCATAAAATTATTTTCGTTGCTACTTCATAACTGTAATGTTGCTACTGTTATGAATTGTAATGTAAATATCTGATATGCAGGATGGTCTTAGGCGACCCCTGTGAAAGGGTCGTTCCAAAATATGTTGTAAAGTCCATTAGAAAAGTGCAAGAAAATGTAAGTTCCTTTATCTAAAACAGGTACCCTTCCTGGTAAGAAACAGGAAAGGAAAAAAATAAACAGGATCTTGCTCATTACTGTTTTTCAGTCATTTCCCGGTCTTATCAGTCTCTTTGGGGTAAATATTCAATCCAATGTAACATTTGGTTTCCCAACTACAACTGTTTTCCTTCTTCCTAGTGGTTTCCTCCCTCCTTCCTCCTTCCCCCGATGGTGTCTTGGTGCAGGAAGCGCAAAGCTGGCGGCAGGCGGTGGTCTGGGTGCTGTCATGCGCTTGGGCATGTTGTCCTGCTTGTCTCTGTCACCCCCTGAGCTGCTGAGAATCCCTGTAGGTGTAACGTGCACTGTCCCGCCATCAGCCAAACAAGGAGACTGCTTCCCAGGAGCCTGGTCCACTTTGAGGCTGACCAGGCCCCACCTGAGCTGTTCATGGCCCTGCAGGTCTCATCGGATGCCTGGCCCGGAGGTCTTTGCAGCCCTTAGCACAGGGTCGTTTCCCCGCTTGCTGGAACCCTCCCAAAACACTGTCACCAGTACTGTCACCTCCTTCCACACCCTCCGGGCACGCAAGGACACATGGGAACTGCGGGAGACTCAGTGCCATCACAGGTGCCCTCGTCATGCCCGTGCCTGGCCATTTCTACATTGTTCCTCTAGCCTCTTGTTGGCACAGAGCCACATCCACTTTCTGCTTCCTCCTCAATCCACCTGAAACCCGGGGTTTCAAGCCTGAGAGGTGGAAGCCAGGACCTCCCATCAGAACCTCTGTTCTTTCCCTCTCCCTGTTTCTCCCACCAAAGGCTCTCTACTTCCTCCTCCCGACTATGGAAACTTTCTTTATATCCATAGCATGATTCCTCTCTCCCTATGCCTTCTGCTCAGATACCCAAGGTCTCCTCTCAACATCTAAAGGCAACACTTGGAATTTAGATGCATCTCTTTTTGACAAGGCCTGGCTCTTGCTTCGTGAGGGACTAGCTGATCGTTGACTGTAGGCTATTTGCCTTTGATATGCTGGATCATATGGCAGTGATTAATTGCATGGAAAAACATGATTTACAGGGAGTGGAAATACTGTCCCTATTACATAGATATTGAATTAGTATTTGATGAATGAGTGAGTGAATGAATGAGACATACAATGAAAGCAATCGGGTTCCTTTGGTTCTGCAGTTCCACAACTCCCCACTTAGTGGATCCAAAGTAGAAGTCAGTTTGGGGCGATGTGAAAGATATTGAGACTTGAATTTGCAGTCGGCTCTTCAAATGGAGATGGCCCTTCTCAGGCTCCAAGCTTGAGTTACCTTTTCTCCACATAGGAGGAGGACGTGCGAGGAGGTCCTTTGCTCCCTTGGGTCCCATGTGGGACATCTGATGGTACTGGCTTTGCATTCTGATGGCAGTTGAGAAATATTCAGGGCAGTAACTGAGTCACCTTGTAAATCATGAAGCTTTCTCTTGAGCTTAAGTGGATGCCCAGGTTCTAGATTACTTCAGCATCGTCCTTCATAAGAGACAGAAGAAACAGAAATGCCACAGAGACCCCTGTGGCAAGTGGCAGACCGTTGTACCTTGAATGAGAACTGATCAGGAGGTGACAAGGATATTAGTCCACAAGTTGGCATTTCTCACCAGGGAAACATTTTAGTAGTAGTTTACATAAAATAATGATTCACTCCACCTACATGTGAAGACAAAATATGAGAAAAATAATGGAAAAGTATTGTTTGGACAAAATAGAGGACTTACAATTGATATTCCCCTCCCCCCCCACACACACACCAAAAAATAAGCTATTTTTATGGGTGGGATTGAGCATGGGGCAGTCTCCATAAATACCTGCAGGGCCACTGAAGCAAAACTGATTGCAAAGAACGTAAAAATGTGCTACATGTTTGGGAATCTGAAAAGCATTAACAACCTCATTAGAATCTGTGCTAGTTAATTTAAGTGGCCAGAATGCAGTTTGGACAAGTAGGTTTCCAGCTGGTGGAAGGAATGGTCAGCAAACAAAGCCAAGAGCATTCAGATTTCCCAAGTAAGTCTTCTTTCTTATATTGAATGATCTGTACAAAAAAGGATGCTAAACATTTTCTTCTCTTCAGCTGGAATACAAAACCAGCGACTCTTCCTAAGGTCTGTGGAGATAGTAACCACACACAACATGTGGGTAAACATTGAGGGTATAAAAGAGAATGTGTTGGGAAATAACATCACTGCCCAAACAGAAAGACAACTGCATTTGACTCTCCTCCCCTTCACAAATGACCTTGCCCAGCAGTCACTGCGCTGGCCCGTTCCTGTGGCACACCTGAGTAGTAATTAAATAAGCAAGTGGCTAACCGTGGGCTGGAGCCTTCAGCAATCTCCGTCTCCAAGACCAGCGTTCTGAAGTGGCCACTGTATGATGGACCAGTGGGCCAATTCATCCCCCTAAAATAAATGAACTGGACTGGTTTATGTAAGCAGTATGAGGTGGGATTTCTCTTGCTGGAAACAGAAAATACCTTCTCAAACCATTCCCAAAGCTGCCATGAGATCAACCCTTCTGTCTTGCTCACTATGGTATGTCCATACCTAACAAAGTATATGGCATATGAGGGACCGTCTATAAAGTTTTCCTAATGAAACAAATTATGATGTTTGGTTAATTAGCTTATGAGTTGGAGTAGCTTATGGTCAAAAGAAAGACTCTATCTTTTTTAAATATGTTTGTATTGATTTCAGGGAGAGGGAGAGATAGATAGTAACATCAATGACGAGAGAGAATCATTGATCAGCTGCCTCCTGCATGCCCCACACAGGGGATAGAGCTAGCAACCCATGCATGTGCCCTGACTGGGAATTGAACCATGACCTCCTGGTTCATAGATCCGTGCTCAGCCACTGGGCCACACTGTCCAGGACAGACTCTCTATCTTAATGACACACAAGTAATGTAAAAAAATTAGAAAAATGCTTTCCTTTTGTTTTGTATTTTATTTACCAAAGGGGAATTCAAATCCTGCATGGGCTTGAGGGAGCCCTGGGCAGCCCTCTGTCTTCTGTTGGCTCCCTGGGTTGAGAAAGACTCAGTTTCTAGGGGCGAAGATCAGCCACATGACTGTCCTTTCCCATGTACATGTCCTACCATGTACTGCAATTCATTTGTTTAGAATCAAAATGAAAATCTATACTCATTTAATAATGAGTTTTTAGCAACATGAACCTTATCTTTCAATCCTGTATTTATTATTTTTATTTATAAGCTAAAGCTCAACTGTATGGTAAAGTCTGTGATTAGCAGTGGTGGAATTGCATACTTCCCCCATTTTAAATAAAGTTCAGAATATGAATGTGATGACATTGATCATTGAAATTCTTGAAAATAAGGAAAGGACTTGGGGTGGTGCATACACAACACAATATATAAGTGATATATTATAGAACTGGACCCCTGCAACCTGTAAACTTTTATTAACCAACTAGAGGTCCAGTGCATGAAATTCGTGCACAGGTAGTGTCCCTAGGCCTGGCCTGCAATCAGGGCTGATCTTCCCCAGCTGTCAGCAGCTGGCCCTGCCCCCCGACCACTGGTCACCCTCTGTATGTGGGGTGACTGGTGGGGCAATCAGGGCCCCGCTCGCACCTGCCTTGGCCTTGCACTGCCTGCATCCACCGCCACTGCCCCCAGTTTCCCATTCCCCATTGGGTGATCAGAGCCTGCGGGCTGGGGGCAGCTCCTACATTGAGCATCTGCCCCCTCGTGGTGAGTGCACATCATAGCAGCCAGTTGTTCTGTGGGCCAGTCAATTTGCATATTACCCTTTTATATATATAGATGTCACCCCACTACATTCAATAAAAAGTAAGGAAAGGGGTGTCTCCAAAGCCAGGGAGCTTTACAGTCATTGAGCACTGACACAATGTGACCTGCACTCCTGGGATGTGCTGTGGGGAGTTGTGCTCAGACTGTCAGGAAGAGGCAGTTATAAACAGGAAACATGGTGCGATTTTTTTCCTGTGGAGCTGAGGGATCTAAATGGAGTATGCTTAAACATTGTACATATTGATAGGAAGTGTCCAGATTGAAAAGCTTTGCTTAGAGGAAGGTTGTAAAACCAATCAAGGAAGCAGATGCCGTGCAGAGGAATTCAGATCCACTAGATGTAAACAATGTAAACATTCTGGATTTTTCCATCGATGCTAACGTCTGTAACGTCTGTGCGTCCAGATGGTGCATTCGGCTGGGCCTTGTCTGTTTCTCCTTCCCTGTTGGCTGGAGTCAGGGTCACATGGAGGATAGAGCTGGATGGGAACAGTCAACTCCTGCTCCAGGGGGAAGATGGGCCTGGAGGCACTGGATGCAAAGGGGCTCACAGACCCATAACCAATATCTGGAGGCTGAGCATCTGGTGCTCATTCTAGAAGCTTCCATACAGGGATGGGGGGGTGGGGGTGGGGGGCTCCTATGGCAACAACTGTGGCCCCAGATCCAGCCTCTAACAAGGGACATAAGAGTCAGGCAGTAGTCAGTGGGATTCTGGTGGTAGGGTGATGACAGAGGTCTTCATGGCAGACCTTGAGGATTGAGGTCGATCCAAGCAGGACCCCATTGTGGCAGGCTGGCTCTGCCTGGAGGTGGAGTTAGACTCACTTTGGCACACAAGACCAAGGAATGGGTTGACAACCAAGGCCCTTGGCTGTGGAAAACTGTGTGACAGGACCCCGCAGCACTGCTGGCAGCCACAGGACTGCCGTCTGCTGTCGCCTGGAGCCTGTAGTAGGGAAAGGTCCACACTGTGTTCCTAGGTGAGGGGCCAAGGCTGAGTGAATCTGATCTTTCACTTGCCTTTAAAATGTTATGTTCCTGCGCTAGCTGGTTTGGCTCAGTGGATAGAGCCTCTATTTCCCTCTCTTTTCCTCTCTGAAATCAATAAAAATATTTTTTAAAAAATAAAATGTTATGTTCCTGCCTGGCTGGTGTGGCTTAGTGGTTGAGCATTGACCTATGAACCAGGAGGCCACAGTTCGATTTCCAGTCAGGGCACATGCCCGGGTTGTGGGCTCGATCCCCAGTAGGGGGCCTGCAGGAGGAAGCAGATCAGTAATTCTCTGTCATCATTGATATCTCTATTTCTCTCTCCCTTCCTCTCTGAACTCAATAAAAATATTTTTAAAATAAAATAAAATGTTATGTTCCTTAAAGTTGCAGAATGTCCACTCCCAGGATTAGCACTAATGGTTCTTATCCTGCCGCTTAAAAAAATATGACACTTGCATTGCTCTCCAAGTGTGCAACCAAAGTAGCATGTGAATGTGAGCTTACCTGGAGCAAAACCTTACACCAGGAGTAAGGATCCAGGGGTCCTTGCAGAGAAGGAAATAGAGATGCAGAGAAACCCTCCACTCCCAGGATGAGGGGGAATCAGGAACACCACGGGGTCCTGCAGAATCGAAGCTGTCACACACCGTGGCCATCTGCTCGGCCCAGTCCTGCTCTCACACGCCTGTGGGCCCAAAAGAGTTAAGAGCAAAGGCCTTGAGAAGGCTGGGCTTTGTTACAGGGAAAAAGCTTTTAGCTCCAGCTGCTGCTGTCAGCGGAGATGCTTGAAAGCAAAAAAGGGAATAATTGGAAAGAAAAGGACTTTAGAATCCCATGGGCGTCTCCGAGGCCGCCTCAGCCCAGGTGTTGCTCTTCCTGCTTCAAGCCTGTGGTTCTCTGAAGCCTGCAGCTCAGGTGGAGCTCCCTTTGCTGTCTTTGCAGACTGTGTCTGAGTTCACGGGGGCCCAGCAGACTGCCCCACAGGGCAGGAGCTTCCTCAGGACAGGGATGGGCACAGAAGTAACAACAGTGACAGCCCGGGAAATGCAGTCGTGTATCATAGGCCAGGTGGGTGGCTCTGAGCTCTCTGAGTCCCTGAGTGGTTGCCGACAGACTGCTGTCACTTTTCGCTTAGTGCATCAGCTGCAAAGACCAGAAGGGGCCTCCGTGGTCCAGGAAATGATGGAGAGCCAGGGCGATGAAAGAAGGGACAGATCTGGACCAGACTCAGGGCTTCACCCACCCAGAGAGGAGGGCTGGGAAGTTAAAGGCCGGGCCCCCTCCACTGTCACCTCCCCTCCATGATCAGAGAACATTGGGTGGCCTCTGTTTATAGTGCTCTGTGTTGCTCAGTGGGACATGCCTGCTGAGTAGCTGTTGAGTGGGGTGGGGTGGGAGCTAGTATGAGGGGTTGTGGTTGAAGAAGCTGAAGGAAGAGTAGGTTTGGGAGAAGCAGAAGTGGTGGAGGGCAGCCAGCCACAGGGGAAGGAGTTGGGTAGCTTGGGGGAGGTGGGCCATAGGATAGGGAGATAGAAGATATTTAAAGATTTGTAGTAATTTTTCCTGGCATGAGACAAGGTCACCTTCATAGCTCCAGGAAGTCTTCCATGGCATTAACATGGATTTGAATTTGGATGATGTTATGAGAGCTTACAGAGTCTGACTCCCAAACTGGAGGTCCCATGAAGGTTCTACATGATTCTATAGCCCATTTGTGCCGCATTCATGTTTAATAGGGAGGGAACCTACACTGCTCTGCCACTTAGAGCTGTGCGCGTGGCAAATCACCTTATCTCTCTGAGGATCAGTTTCCTCCTTCATGAAATGGGGATGTTAATACCTAGTTTTATTTTATTTTATTTTATTTTATAGGTTCTACATGATTCTATAGCCCATTTGTGCCGCATTCATGTTTAATAGGGAGGGAACCTACACTGCTCTGCCACTTAGAGCTGTGCGCTTGGCAAATCACCTAATCTCTCTGAGGATCAGTTTCCTCCTTCATGGAATGGGGATGCTAATACCTATTTTTATTTTTTTATTTTATTTTATATCTTTACCTGTGGATATTTTTCCATTAATTTTTAGAGAGAGTGGAAGGGAAGGGGAGAGACAGAGAGAAACATCGATGTTCGAGAGACACATCGATTGGTTGCCTCCTGCATGTAGCCTGACCAGGGCAGGGGATCGAGCCTACAACTGAGGTACCTGCCCTTGATGGGAATCGAACCCGGAACCCTTCAGTCCGAGGGCCAACGCTCTAAACGCTAAGCAAACACGGCCATAGTCAGTACCTCATTTTAAGTACCTGTGTGATTAAGTGATACACCTATATCAGCGGTTCTCAACTTGTGGGTCGAGACCCCTTTGGGGGTCGAACAACCCTTTCACAGGGGTCACCTAAGACCATCGGAAAACACATATATAATTACATATTGTTTTTGTGATTAATCACTATGTTTTAATTATGTTCAATCTGTAACAATGAAATTGGGGGTCACCACAACATGAGAAACTGTATTAAAGGGTCGTGGCATTAGGAAGGTTGAGAACCACTGACCTATGTGAAAGCACCTAGCACAGTGTCTGGCAGTGACAGGTGCTCCCCGAGTGTTGAACAAGGAGGAAAA
Source organism: Myotis brandtii (assembly GCF_000412655.1). NCBI lineage: Eukaryota > Metazoa > Chordata > Mammalia > Chiroptera > Vespertilionidae > Myotis > Myotis brandtii. The sequence goes on from NW_005366171.1 coordinate 544,082, forward strand.
CAGAACTCCGCCCCGCGTCTTTATCGCTGATTTTTGATGATGCTGTTACAGTGCTCAACTAAAGATAACTTTTCTGGGGAGAGTCCAAGTTTGTCATTTCTCTGGCTTTTGGAATCTTCAATGATTCACAGAGACTTAGATGGTAAGAATGTAAGGTGTGGCGGCACTGTATTTCATTAAGTTCCCGATTATACAGGGAGTAGAGCAGCGTGCCTCAAGCAATCTTGGCTGAGACTTACAGTATACATTATACATCACGATACACACGGATACAAAACTGAGACAAAAGTTTCTTGAAAAAATACACATACATATGATGCATTTGTTGAAATAAATTTTATTTTATTAAAAAAAAAAAAGTACTGGTCACACATTAAATTGCTTTCCAAACCTAACGATGGGTCACAATCCAGACTATGAAAAACTGAAGTAAAGGTTTTGCACTTTTGGTGAGGCCGATGTCTTTCTGAGGCCGTGTGGGAGGACTACAAGGGAAATGTAGGCTCCTACCCAAACTGCCATCCAGAATACTTTTCTGGACCAGAATTCTCTGCTTTTCATCACGTCTATTTGTCAGGAAGCAACAGCGTCCCTTGGTTTGAGCTTCTCTGCACATGATGCTGCACACCTGAGTGTGTGTTGCCACGTTTGAATGAGCACAGATAGATGACTCTGATCACAAATATTTAACCAACCAATTTGGAGCTGGGCTTAGCCTGAAAATGCTTGAGCAGCACAGAGACACCAACTGTGTGTTTATAATTGAAGAAAGCTGTTGGGTAAAGCCACAGAAGGAAGGCAGAGGCATTCTAGCTGGACATGTGTGTCACCGCTATGAGAGGGTTCCCTGGGATGACAGGACTCCTCTCCTGCCCGGGGTCGGGTACTGTCTTGGGGGTGGAGGGGAGGACAGTCTAACAGTAAATTGTATAGTCTGTGTTTTCAGAAGTTGTTTGGGAGCACAGAGGAGAGCATTCCCAGCCATCCATTGGGGAAGGGTGGTGACCCAAGAGACACGCTGAACCCCCTGGACAGATTCTTGAAAATGAGTGGAAATCCTCCTGTTGAGCAAAGAGGAAAAGGAATTTCGAGGGGAAAGGTTAATGCATTCACATGCAGGCAGGTGTGAAAGAGGAGGGCTGCCCCAGGACACCAAGGACTTCAGGACTGAAACCCAGGGTCCATGGGACGGAAATGAGGCCAGAAAGGGCGGGAAGGGCTCCTTCAGCCAGGATCAGGGCTTAAGGCTTTCTGCCGGCGGTAAGGGGGCTCTGGGATGATTTTAAGAACAGGCTCAAATCTGTGTTGTAAAAGGGTCACGCTGGCCATCTGGAGGAGTGTGAGTGGGAGGGGACGAGGCTAGAGGCAGATGTGCCACCCTTGGGCCTGAAGCAGACAGATGTGGAGAGGACGGGTGTGGAGACGGAATGAATGCCCTTGCGGAGGTCTGTGAGAGGTCCGGGAGAGGGAGGAGGCCTGTATGTGGATGTATGGTCCCAACATCTGAGCTACAGAATGGTAGAGAAGGGACAGGGTGTTTGGGACAAGGGTGGGGGAAGGGCGAGCTGACAAGGAGAGGGGAGATTAAGGCATTTCAAGGCCAAGAGCAGAAGGACTTGACAAAGTGTACCATTCACCTGTTACCTTCGGAAAGATGCTCTTCCGGAAGATACATTGTGTTCACAACTAAGTTACTTAGATCTTAACCACCCACCCCTCACACACATGTGCACACACCGTGCTCCCACCTCTTACCCTTTCCTTAGCTGACCGCCAGTCAGATTCTATTCTGGGCCCAAGGCCACACGCAGAAGGCAGATCGGTCCACCCGGGTTTTAAATGGAAATGCCTGTGCCCCAAATCTGCTGACAAAAGGCTGATTCGCCTGAATTTGAAGCCCAGATCCCTCGGGGAAGAGATGTCAGGAAGCTCCAAGCGTGACAGACAGAAGCTCTGGGTGAATTGGGGGCGGGGGGCGAGGGGGAGAACAGGTTTCCCAGCAGCCCAGGTATCAGCATGAGGTCCCCACTCAGCACTGACCCTCCTGGGACGGGAAGGGACCTGGGCTCAGACAGGCGGGATCTGCCCATTGCACCCCCTCCCTGCTGAGGCCAAGCATGAGGACTGGAAAAACAGTCTGGGACAGTAGTCATCAGGGGATCTCGGACAGATGGTGGCCTCCCAGCGCGGAGGAGAGGAGGCAGCGAGGACTGGGGGACAGGGCCACACTCAGACAGTCACATGGGGCCCCAACAGGCCCAGCCACAAGGAAGGCTTAGCAAAATCTGTTCAAATCAACTTCAAATATTGTTTCAATTACAGTTGACATTCGATATCATATTATTTCCAGGTCCACAGCATAGTGGTTAGACAAGTATATGCCATGACCTATCTGACACCATACACAGTTATTACAGTACTAGAGGCCTGGTACACGAATTTGTGCATGGGTGGGGTCTGGCCGGCCCACCCCAATGGGGGCCGATCAGGGCTGGGCGGGAGGGGCCATGGGAGGTTGGCTGGCTCTGCCCCTGATGGGGGGCTGATCGGGGGCAATGCCCGTGGGGTTAGGGGGTTCCGATCAGGGGCAGGGCTAGCCAGGGGGAAGGGCTGCAGGCGGTTGGGAGAGCTAATCGAGGCCTTGATTGGGCTGGTTGGCCGCCACAGTGCACGTCATAGTGACCGGTTGTTCCGGTCAATCCGGCATTCCAGTCGCTTGGCTTTTATATATATAGATTATTGACTATATACTCTATGCGGTACTTTACATCCCCGTGACTATTTTATTACTGCCAATTTGTACTTCTTAACCCCTTCACCTTTTTCACCCATCCCTCCAAGCCCCCTCCCATCTGGCAACCATCAGTCTGTTTTCTGTGTCTGAGTCTGTTTCTGTTTTGTTTGTTCATCTCTTTTGTTTTTTAGAGTCCACATATAAGTGGAATCATACAGTATTTGTCTTTCTCTGACTGACTTATTTCGCTGAGCATAATATCCTCTAGGTCTATACATGCTGTCGCAAATGGGGAAGATTTCATTCTGTTTTATGGAAGAGTAAGATTCCGTTGTATATATGCACCACAATGTCTTTATCCACTCAGCTATTGATGGGCACTTGGGTTGCTTCCACATCTTGGCTATTGTAAATAACACTACGATGAATAATATTTTAAAATCTTTCCTCGACACTATGCCCCATCTCTTTGCTACCTTTCTAGTTTCTCAAATATCTTGAGAAAGAGAGAGCACGCCGGCATTTCTGTGTGCCCGGGCTGGTTGGCGCTCTACCCTGAGCTTTCATGTCTGTGTGTCTCCCTCGCCCAAGGAGAGCAGTCTCAGTAGACAGTGGAATCTGATGGTCTCCGAGTTTACGGTTATAGACAACTCCTCCAAGCTTCTGGGCTGAAAGGGGGAGGCAAGAGACAGGCCCGTTGCTAGAAAAAGGATGAAGGATTTTGACAATGGGATTTTCTTTGTCAGAAGCAAGAAATTTGAGTGTTTTTATAGGCTGAGGAAAAGGCTAATAGGGAAGGAAAGGTTGAAGATACAGAGAGAGAGAGAGAGAGAGAGAGGATAACTGGTATGTGGGCTTTAACCTGGAGACACATGGCTGGGGCCTAGGCCTAGCTCTTACCCAGCATACAGGCTGTTCCTCTCCTCCTGCTTCTGGCCATCGAGGCTCCATCTCGCCTGTGGGCCGTGGAAGCACATGCCACCCCACAGGAAGGGTTAAGGAGTAGCCTGTGCTGCTTTCAGTCCCAGGGCAGAGCACCCAGTGGCTATACAGCGAGTCCCAGATGATCCCCTGCCTCCTGTCGCCCTACATCTGCAGGTCCCAGGTTTTCTCGGCATCCCCACTCCGTGCTCCCAGGTCCTGGAGGCAGCTCTGCCCTCTTCCAACCTGGCTCTGCCTTGAAAGGGCCTTTTCCTTACCTGGATCCTGCTGGGCTGTGCGCCAGCATTCAGATCCTGCCCCTGTTCTTCCATCAGCTTGGATCACACCATCTGGGACAACCCAGCCTCTTCCCACTACGCTGCTCTGCACTTTGACATTGCAAACACAGCCCCACTCCCTGCCAAACCGTGCAGGGTTTGGTACCACCCACGTCCCACCCCGACACCTGATGGACATGCCATGCCTCTGCTTACTCTCCTCTCTGACTTCATCCTCGGCCCTGATGCAGGAGCATCTCCCA
>NW_005366171.1:548423-566223 GCF_000412655.1 Myotis brandtii
TCACAGCCCCACCCCCATTCAGTCCCAGCAAGTCCAGCTGTGGACAGTCCTTGAGCTTTTATTCTCAAGTCCCAAAGGGCCCGACGCTGCTGCGAGAGGCCCCCTCTCACCATTCAGGATGCAAACACTCACTGTGCCTGCGTGGCTTCCATCAGACAAACTGCAAGGCGTTGAGGAGGATGCGCAGGACAGGTAAGTACACATACACGTTGACCCTTGAACAACATGGGTTTGAACTGTGTGAGTCCACTTATATGTAGATTTTTTTTCTTCAGTAAATACTGTAGGTGTATTTTCTCTTCCTTGTGGTTACAATAACTTTTTTCCTCTAGCTTTATGGTAAGAATGTGGTATATAATGCATGCGCATGCAGAGTATGTGTTAATCGACTATTTGTGTTATAGGTGAGGCTTCACACCCACATTGTTCAAGGGTCAACTGTAAATTAATCTAAGAAGGAGAAAGACAAAGAACATGTGTGGGAAAACAAGAACTCTGGCAAAATAGTAAGTAGGCCCTTAGGGAAGTCATCATAGAGATTATGGTAGCAAAAGAGAGAATGTTCGGATATGGTCAGATTCCACCACCAGGTTTAGAATAAAGAGTTTCAAAAACTCAGAAGGAAAAAAAAGTGGGTAGACATTTTCAATTGCTGGGAGCCTGGATGGAGAGATTCAAACTATTTGAAAAGCTCTTTAAAATGCTATTGTGGCGATGCAATCAGAATGATGGTAGGGAAGGCACTCAGAGACACACACGACTACTGATGTTTTACAAGAACGTGCACGAAAGCTGAAAACAGTGAGGAGCTGCAGGCCTGCCTTTGTCTTACTATCTGCTCTCAGCACCACCTGGCCCCTTGCTCACCCTTTTGCCTCTCAAGTACGTTTATTGTCTAGAAATATAGAGCTTTGCCTGTCTCTCCACTTCCGGAGGGGCCTGCTCCAGACCGGCACCAAGAAATCTGGGTCTCTGTCTATACTGGGAAGCTGAGCTCCTTCGAGGAGCCACACACTTGACACCTGTGTTTCACAATGGGGTCACTTAGGCATCAGCAAATGGGCTTCCATCAAAGCTTTGGTCACACAACCTGAGGGTCCGCGCCTCTCACACTCTCCTGGGCACAGGGCCTCCCAGCGCTGCTGACGCTCAGAGCATCCCGAAAGGACAGGTGTCCTACCACCCGGGTTAGCTGGCCAGGTCACATCCCCCAAGGCCCAAAGGCCCTGATCCGGGGGAGCTCTTTCCAACCTCAGGCAGAGGCCCTTCTTCAGACAGATGAAAACTACCATCTCCTCGTCCCCTAGTGATGTCTGTCTGACCTTCGGCCATGACTCCCTCCTTTCCCCTGATGTCTGCCCACAGCATCTCTGGGCTCCATTATCTGCCCTCCTGGAAACAAACCGTTTTCTAGCTGATTCCAAAAGGCTCAAGCCAACAGAGGCTCCACAGGGAAGCAAATGAAGTCTGGGCCCCACAGTTTGCCAGACCAACAGCCCCCATTGAGACCCTCTCCAGGGGAGAGGTGGTCCTACAGGCAGCAGCCAGCCGCTCTCCACCTGCCTCCTGTCTGATCTCTGCACCTGCCGTTAGCACTCGAAGCTCCAGGGAAAATCGACTGAGATGAGGAGCAATTCTTCTAATGGCCCAGAACACTCTGCCGGTCCCCCCACCTGCGGGGGACCTGGAGTGTGAGAGCATCCTCCATGCTCCGGTGGGGGTCCCTGCCCTCTCTCCCAATCAGGATGGGGGGTGCTGTCAGGCCTGACTTTCAGGACACTTGTCACTTTAAGAATGACAACGCCCCCAGGGTAAGTTCGGAGCTCCCAGAGGTGCTGGACACAGGGCTTGTGCTGCCAGCACTGTGACTCTAGAGGACTTCACTTGGGGTCCCGGACTCCGCTCCTCTCTCCACACACCTCTGCCCCAGCACTGGCCACCAGCATCACCAGCTCCCCACTCTAATTGATCTCTCCCCTAAATGACGCTGGGCTTTGTTGGACTTCTGTCAGCAATTTTCTCCAGTCCTGGTGCTCTCAGTGTCCTCAAATACACGGTTAAGAGAACCCTTGCCTCAATGCCAAGGGATCACCACGGAGGAAATGGCCCCTTCCTGGGGCCTCTGCCATCAGCTCTGCTACCCTTTTCTGCCCTCTGCTGGCCATCATCGCCACTGCAGGTAACCTTTCAGGGTTCTGAGGGCTTTCACTGATGTGCTTATTCAATAAACACTTCTTTAGGGCACTCAGTACTACACAATGTGTAGATAGTAAGTATTCAGTGATGACAAGACATGTGCTTGGCTTCCAAGATCACAGTCCCATGAAGAAAAGTGTGCGTGCGTGTGTGTGTATAGGGGAGAGAGAGAGAGAGAGAGAGAGAGAAAAAAAATATTATGAATGAATGGGAGTGAATGAATTCTAGTGTACCCCTGTGGAAGCCTAGATTTCCTCATCATTGCACAGACATTACCTCCAGCGCCTTCACCTGACAACATCCTTGGAGTTGAGCACCCTTCCCCTGTTAGAGGTGGAGAGTGTCAGTGACATCTGCCTTCTCCCTAGCATTTTATGGTTTTTCATTTATAAATCAAATATTTCTGAGCGGGTGCCAAGCTTGATTCTCCATGAAACTTACAGTCCAGATAAGGGGGTAGACATAAGTAAATAATCAGACAGATTGCTTGATGACAGTTAGGTGTTACCTAGGGCTGTGTTCTGACTTGTTTACTCATAGTAAGAGCCCTGCACTGCCAAGATAGGGCATGGGATGCATGATTTGGAGGGAGAAGGAATAACCCACAGAGGAGCACAGCCTACGCACACAGCAGGCATCTCGGAAGTGCCGAATGCATGATAGAGGCTACAAAGCAGGCAAGGCTGAGGACCAAGCCAATGTCTCCAACAAGCTTTGCTGAAATCAGCAGATCATGTGTCCTCCCCTCCCCTGCAGCATGCCCACCACATCCTGACACTCTCTTCCATCCAACTAACTCATCTCCAGATGCAGATCCAGATGTGTGAGATGGTGTTGGCTGGGACCTTTAGCAGGTTCCAGTCAAGGATAATTCAAGAGCCACAGTCCAAAACTGCAGGAGTCACATCTGCTCAGCACCTGGTGCATAGGAGGCACTCTGTAGTTCTGTTGGGATTATTGGATGAATACATGAATTTTGCATAGTCATCCAGGCAGGAGCTTAGCTTCTGCGAAGATTTCAGTCATGATTGTACTCATCTGATCAGTGGAGATCGCCATTCTGGTCCATTGTAACAGAAGTGGATTTATAACTTAACTTGGTGTGTTGGCCACCAGCAGTGTGTAGACTCTGGGAGAGAGAGTGTGCAGTGAAGGTGCAGGCAGGGGGTGCAGAACAGCCATGAGAACATATCCCCAAGGTTTGGGAGGCAAACCTCTGGAAGGACTAAGCTCTCTTTGACGGGTCCTGGTGGCCCCTGTGCTGGGAGGAACCGACTTCCTCAGAGATCCAGCAGGGGTGGCTACACATGTTGCTTAAAACAATAGCCGGTTTGTAATTTTGGCCTCAGACAGTAATTACAGCTGCCGGGGCTCCTTGGAGAGATAATTACAGGGAGGATTCAGCATATTCATTTTATCTACACACTTAACCATCAATTAAATCATTACTGTCTGATCCTATTCCAGAGTCTAGAAATGTTCTGTGAATGTATAATTTTGGAGGCACTGGAGTTGTTTTCAGATGGTTTTAAGTGAGAAATTGCCCAATTTCCAGAGCAGAGGCCCATGTGCATGCTTCCCAGTGGAGGCAGAGCCAGAGATATCCTGTGGAGGCTGCCTCCCGGGAGGCCCGAGTCACAGGAGGGGCCAGGCCGAAGGGTTTGGCAGGCAGTGCAGCTTTGCTTTTGCTCTCCCACGCAGTTCATGATTTTCCAGAGCTGGATTATTACTGGGACCTAGAGGTCAGCGGCTGGGAACAGAAGGGAGGGCGGCTTGATTTGCCAAGAGGCTTTTAGGAGGGTTGACCCCTGCCAGGATTTTGCCGAGCCCCTGGGCCACCTTCCACTAACTCATAGCCAAAGAGGTGGTCCTTTCACTGTGGTATTTAAAAGCACAGGCTCTGGAGTCAGACCACAGGGCTCACATTTGGCTTTCCCACTTCTGAGCTGTGTGTGCTTGAGCCGGTGTCTGAACCTTTCTCAGCCTCAGATCATTCTCCTTTGTAACGGCACAATGCAGACCCTACCAAACAGAGCTGTGGTGAGACCTCAATGGGAAAATAATGCAGTATGTTTAGCACAGTGTGAGCACTTAATAGCTACTAGGTAAATCTTAATAATTAATGTTATTTAACACTAGAGGCCTGGTGCACGAATTCATGCACGGGTGGGGTCCCTCTGCGTGGCCGGCGATTGGGGCCGATCAGGGCCTGTCTTGCCCAGTCCTGATTGGGGGAGGGACTGCAGGAGGTTGGCTGGCTACAGGAGGTTGACTGTGGGAGCGCACTGACCACCAGGGGGCAACTCCTGCATTGAGCATCTGCCCCATGGTGGTCAGTGCACATCATAGCAACTGGTCATAATGGTTGCTCAGGCTTTTATATATATAGATTGTTTGTTTTCCTACACGTACATAACTATGATAAAGTTTAATTTATAAATTAGGCACTGTAAGAGATGAGTTGTAATAACTGGTAATAAGATAGATTAATTATAACAAGGTGCTGTAATAAAAAGTTACGTGAATGTGGTGATCTCTCACTCAAAATATCTTGCTTACTGTACTCACCTTTTCACTTAGAGGAAGCACTTTAGGGCTTCCCATTGGCATGCCCAAATTGCCAGCATCACTACTCTTGCACTTTATGACTAATAGTAAGTAATATGGGGGTGGTCATTTGAACACAAGCACTACCATATCCGACAGTCAATCTGACAACCAAATTGGCTACTAAGAGACTAAGAGTGGGGATTGTCTATAGCGTGGATTCAAAGGGATGATTCACATCCTGGGCTGGACAGAAGGGGACAGTGTGAGACTTCGTCACGCTACTCAGAACAGTGTGCAATTTAAAACTTGGGAGTTATTTGTTTCTGAAATTTTCCATTTAATATTTTGGACTCCAGTTGACTGCAGGTAACTGAAACCTCAGAAAGCAACACTGTGGATAAAGGTGGGGACTGCTGTACTTCTTTCAGATTCAACCCAAGCGTAGCCTCCTGTCTGTGTATACAGCTTGTGGAGCTCCCATAATGCTGCTTTGTTGTCCGGGGTTTGCTTTCCTGAACAGACTATGAGATCCCTGAGAACAGGATCATATCTCCTTTGTCTCTGATTCCCTGGACCCTTGTGTGGGCCCAGCAAAGAGTAGGTGCTCAGTATTGGCTGAATGAGAAATAGACGGAGGGAAGGAGAGAGGAGGATTTGGCATCCCAGGTGCTCGGCTTGAGGTACGTACGCCCCTTTCCTGACTCATGGAGTTGAGGTCCTTCACCAACAAGCACTACATGATTTCAGCAGGTTTTCATGTTCAAACTTCTATGCGCTGAAAAGCTGATTGCAAAAGCCCTCGCTGACAGCACAGGGGCTCTCCCTGGCTGGGGGGACTTGTAGGAAAAGTCTGTGTGGTCCACAAGGAGAGAAGTGCAGCTGGTCTTCAGGGTCCCGAAGACTTCGGGGTATTTCACATTTTGAGGTGATTTGGTGACTTTTTGTGAAACTGAGACTGTGAGAGATGGAGAGGAAGCAGGGAGCCAGGACAGAGGACGGAGGAGGCTGTGGCCTCCACAAATGCTTCAGAGCCACCACTTCCGTCTCAGGTCTATTCTGAAAACAGCCTTTTGCAGTGTGAGGGTTCCGCTCTCACCTGTGGGGACCTGGTACACGATTTTCAGGAAACATCATCGCCATTGATGTTCCCTGTGAGGTGAGCAGAGGACTCATTGGGTCTTAGCTTCTGCACTCAGGGCTCCAGTCCATGCCATGCTCACCCCAGGCAGCACGCTCACCGCCTGCACCAAAGAGGAACGCGTCCCATGCGTGCACTTGTGCTGGCTTCAACAAGCTGGCTGCGCTTCATTATTGCAATTTCATGCTGTGATTTCTCCACTTCATCCTGTGCTGAAAGTGGCAACTGTCCCCACTGTGTCTCCAGCATTGTGTGGCACATGGTTTTGGTTTCCAGACCCACTGAATTCATTTGATAAAGTGGCAGAAATCTCACACAGGTGTGGCTTGGTTACGCATTGTCCCGAGCACCAAAAGGTTGCCTGTTCGAATCCCGGTCAGGGCACATACCTGGGTTGTAGGTTCCATCCTTGGCCGGGACATATACAGATGGCAACCAATCAATGTTTCTTTTTCTCACATCTATATTTCTTTCTTTCTCTCTCTCTCTCTCTCTCTCTCTCTCTCTCTCTCTCTCTCTCTCCTCTCCCAACTTCCTCTCTTTAAGCATGTCCTCAGGTGAGGAATTTTTTTAAAAAGTGGCAAACATCTCCTCTGCTGCATGCACAAAGAATTCTCTCAAAATAACTCCCTTCTATAGGCCCCTCCAATAATTCTGCTGGGAACACTGAGTTAGAGGCCCATGTGTCCAGCTTCCACAGAGGCCCGAATCTGCCTCCTCACCCCCCTGTCACGGCAATCACCAGGATGCCTGGCGTGGTTTCATGGTGGGAAGGGTTGGCACCATGTGAGCCACTGCCCTGGCCTGGTCATTGGTGTGGGGCAATGGCAGGGCTTGGTGTGGAAGGGAAAACCGGGAACAGCAGGGCCTTCATCTTCGGAGATGAAGGGGTGGCCAGGGATGTTGCTGGTGGCTGCAGGGAAGAGGGGTGTAGGGGTGACGGCGGTTTTATAAGGTGGAGAGGCAGAGGCATTGAGGAGCAAAAGAGACAGCGCACCACCCCACCAGAGATACATGGGATGCGAGGGATTCCCAGCCTTCTCGTGAGAGGGCACAGAGAGAGGTGTGCCTTCGAGGGAGAACCAGGCTTCACTCAAGGCAAGGAAGTGGAAAGGTTTTACAAGAGTCAGGACATAGAGGATGGCAGGTGGAGAGCCCCATAAGTTGTTGGAGACAGTTCACACAGCGGGTTCTTTCAGGGAAGGGGAAGTACAGGCCGGGATGTGGGTGACAATGGTGTGAGGACAGGCGAGTGGACAGTGGGACAGAAGGCAGGTTCAGTCTCAAGGGGCAAAGTTGGTCTTACCTGGAGGAAGTACTGTAGCCGCGTTGTCCTGGGGGCGGGAAGATAAAGCCTCTGCCACCTTCAGACCAACGGCTCTCCCAGGGTTGTTTGAAAGGGGGCTGAGTTGTCTCTCTCACCCATGTATCTGTTCATTCATCATTACCTAGTGCTCATAAGCCTTGGGTCTACTGTGCCCCTGGCCTTCCCCCCACATTAAACCCGCACCCATCTGCCTGACCACCACCTCCCCTCCTGCTGCCCTGGGTCCTGCCTTCGCCCAGTGCCACTTGTTGTCCTCCTGACAAGCAGGCTTACCTTCCCTACACATGACACCTCACAGTAATAATGTCACATCAGCTTTCCTACATCAGACACCTGCTCGATCCAAGGCGCTATACTAAGCACTGGATGTGCATCATCTAATTTCACCCTCAACCTGTGAGGCAAACAGTAGTATCTCCCCAGATGAGAAAAGCTGAGGCTTTACTGACTTAGCTACCATCATGAGGCAAATAAGTGGGAGAGCTAGCACATTGATGTAGATTGTCTTATGTCTCCACTGTTCTATGTCCCCTCCACAGTCTTGCATAGGTCTTTCATGCCAGTGACTTTGGACTTTGCCCTGTGGCGTGCTCAGATCAATAGAATATGAGAGGGGTGACAGTTCCAAGTGATGGCTTTAAAAGCACCGCGTATTTCTACTCACCCCCTTGAGCTTTTGGCATCTGTCATGGGAACTACCTACGTCCTAGTGAGCACTCACAGAAGCTCACCTCTAGCCAGATCCAGCGGAGCCCCGCAGAGCTGCTGCCAACCCACAAACCCATGAACAGGAAATATGAGGTTATCGTTGTAAATGACCAAGATCAGTGGGGAATGTGTGTCATTATAACAAGAGCTTACTAATATAGAGTGAAACTAAGATCTTTCTGATTCCATACAGTGCTTTTATTTTATTTATTGTTTAATGTTTTAAATGTTTTTTTAGAGAAAGAGGCAGGGAGAGGGACAGAGAGAAAGAAACATCTATCAGCTGCCTCCTGCTCACCCCCTGTTGGGGGTCAGGCCCACAACCCAGACATGTGCCCTGCCTGGGAATCAACTGGAGACCTCTTGGTGCACGGGACGATGCTCAGTCAACTGGGCCACACCAGCCTGGCCCTACAGTGCTTTTAAAGGCAGCGGTTTTCTATCTCAGTGCTTCTCAGGTGTGGACACCAGGGATGCCTGGCCTGGATCCAGATGTGGAGCTCTGTTCAGCCCCTTAGCAAAGGCTCTCTTTCTTCATCACCTCATCATCGAATTGAAGTGGCAGCCTCTACCTGTTCCAGCTGTACTCTTACTCTTTCCTCCCCTGCCCTCTTCCTAGAAGGAAACCTGTATATTCCTACACCCCTCGGCAAGTCTCTCAAACCCGCTTCCCTGCCAGCCAGGCAGCGTGGAAGAAAACGCAGCTGGACCAGCCTCGCACGGCCAGTTTCTCACTGGCCAGCCCAGGTGTGGGCCACACAGCTGGTTCTGAATGATGCTTTCCTTCTGGGCTGCTGGTATTCAGCTCAATTAAGAATGTAAACCTGAAACAAGGCCTAGGAGTTTTCTGGAAAGCTGTTTCGTTTTCATCCTGCTGGCACCGATGCCTGGTCCCTTATGATCTCACATTCCCAAGTGGTGTGTCATGTAAGCTTTTGGCTAATGTACTTTCAGTTGTTTTGCTTTTGCTGTTGCTTCCCCCACCTAATCATCTGCTTCAATATAACCATAATTTTCAAACTCAGTAGGATGTGCAGTGAACAATAGGCAGTAAAGTTGATTAACTGAAAAAGCCCTTTAAAAAAAATCCTTCAAGCTAATGGAATACATTTTTTTGTTTTGCTTTGTTTTGGCAGTCATGTTATGTTCTGTGGGCTTTTTCCACAATTGTGTTTTTAAATGTTGTATTGCCCAGCTGGTGTGGTTCAGTGGTTGAGCATCGACCCATGAACCAAAATGTCACTGGCTCGATTCCCTGTCAAGGCACATGCTTGGGTTGCAGGCTCGATCCCCAGTGGGGGGTGTGCAGGAGGCAGCCGGGGGGTGTGCAGGAGGCAGCCAATTGATGATTCTCCTCGATGTTTCTATCTCTGCCCCTCTCTCTTCCTTTCTCTGTAAAAAATTAATTAAAAAACAATTTAAATGTTGTAATCTGATAAGACTATACTTTGTAACTACAAAGATTTGATTCCTTCAAATTAGAACATGATTTTCCCTAGTTATCTTTTTTTCTAATTGATTTTAGAAAGGAAGGGGGAGAGAGAGAGAGAAACATTGATTGGTTGTTCCACTTATTGATGCATTAATTGGTTGATTCTTGTATGTGCCCTGACTGGCAATCGAACCCCCAACCTTGGCATATCGGTACGATGCTCTAACCAACTGAGCTACTTAGCCAGGGCTTTCCATGCTTATCTTAATGAAAAATTTTGAAATGAAAACTTATTGTTTCATTTATGCAGCAGGTGCCTGAGAAGGAGGTAGCCCAGGGTCTGTGCTCTCTCCCTCAGCAGCCCCTCAGTCATTCCCGTCTCATCCTAAGCCATTCTCCTGGGAAGGAGAACCAGATTTTACCAGTTCTCCCCCTTCAAAAGCTTCCGCTGGCTGGCCATACCTATTAATATTTCCCAAATTAATTTTTCTATTTCATGCCTTTTCTCCTAATGCTCTCTCAGCCTAGAATACCTTTCCTCTACATTCTCACCATATGAATCCTACGTAACCCTCAGGATTCAATTTAAGTGCCACCTCCTCTGTGAATTCTCCAGTGACTATAGCCCACTTAACTCGAGGTGTTCCCATGATACTTTATGATTTACATTGACCACGTTCTGCCTCTAGTTGTGGCTTTATAGTTAGTTCATTCACCTGTTTTCTCTCTTGACTGTGAACCTCTTCAGGTCTGAGATTGTGTTTGCTCCCCAGGGTAAATAGAGTCTTTCATGTTCACTGTGTTGATGTTTCTAGCTGATTTGGGCTCATTGCTGACCTTTGCTACAGATGGTGATGGAGCCTCACTCTGTGGTTTGTAGAGAGGTTTCCAGTCTATGATGTCCGTTCACATTCACCAGGCAGGAGGGGACTGGTCAGTGTGAGGGCGCCCGAGGGAGGATTAACACAGAGGCAGTCTATACCCAGCTCCTCACAGAGGGTGGAAGCTCCCAGAGGGGAGACACAGGTGCCCACACGTGCAGCTGGCTGGGTGTGCCTCCCTCCAGTGTCTCCCTCATGTCAGGCAAATGAGAACTAGAGGTCATTGGGGTCTTTTTATCCAGAAAATGTCCATTATTCATAAGTGGTAATGGTGATATCCTGAAGTCAGGGTCGCAGGTGGACAAATTTAGCATCCAGTTTATTGTGCACTAACATATAGGGTCCGCTGGTAGTTGGGAGGCAGGCATATGTCTTCATTTACAATGTCTTCAGTATTTATGTTTATAGCTCTTGGTTATTTTTCAGAGCTCCCTTTCCAGGAAATACTGAATTTAAGCACTCAGGTCCTGTTTTGTGCCCAGCCAAACAGAGCCCTCAGAAGCCAAAGCCAGTTAGCTCCTCCCCCCGTTCACTGACAAACTTACCGGGGCCAGGGTGGGAGGCCTAGCAGGGCAGGAGAGGTGCCTCAGTGGCTCCCACGTGGTCACTCAGCTCTGCTCTCCTGCTTGCCTGTGTGTCCCCCAGTCCAAGCTACACTGCTTCCAAGGTCCAAGTCCTGAAACACTATCTGATCGTGCCCTCCCCTGCTTAAAACCCCTCAATCACTGCCCTTTGTTCAGAACAAGGCCAGGCTTCCTCACTTGGCCTTCAGGGTGCCCTGTGACCCACCTCCATCTCCTCCTTGCACTTCATGCCCAATTGCTGGTGGTCCACACCGTGCTTTCTACTCACCCCCATGCCCTTGTCTCTGCTTTCACTTCCTGTGCTGCCTCCCTTCCCTCTTTGCTTGACTAGGTCCCAATTATCTTTTAAGCATCTGGATCCATTTTCCCCTCCTGCAGGAAGCATTCTGAAGATGCTCCTACTCTCTTCCCCTAATACCCTGTGCCCACCCCTAATATAACATCTGGTGCCACTTGACATCATCTGGGTGCGTGTCACCCCCAGTACGTCCAGTAGCTTCGTGAGGTTGTTATTCACCATTGTATAACCAGGGCCTGGCAACATGCCTGGCTCAAAGTCAGCCCTGAGTATATTCTTGTAGGATAGAATTCCAATTTATTCTATCTTACAGCGTGGGAAATGCTTGCTGATGTGTTAGATGGACTCTGCATGTCCTATTTGCAAATCTTCAGGCGTGGTGTTTCTGTTAATGTATAAAAGTAGCCCCGTGCTAGCTCTGAAAGCCAAAGCAACTTCATTTTTCGTGAGGATTAAATGAGCCCTACCTTCCTTCCAGCCCCCAGTTCTCCAAGTGCAAGGTGACACCCGTGAGGGTTGAGACAATGCAATTAAGTTCCCAGCCATTGTCTTAGGTGAGATTTGTAGCAACACAAAAGCCCAGGCAGTTTGCATAAAGGTCTCTGCAGAGAAACATCTGTTTAAAAGCAGGTTGGGAGACCCATGACCATTTCCTCCAGAATGCTCAGAATTCCACCATGTGTGGAGTCACCATATTGGCCGCTTATCTCAGCAATCTTTCAAGATGCCTCTTTGCATTTACCTGGTGCTCAATAAATGCTTGTGGAATGAATTACTGAATAGATATCGTGAATGTAAACTTAGAGTAACAAACTCCAAATATCCTCTATTTCACTTCATCAGGTAGAGTAAGTTTTTCCTTGCAGTAACTCTAACATGCCTGTACTCTGCTCACCTTTGGAATGGCATCCCCTGTAGAGCCCTTGCTTCTGGCTTGTTTCCGATGAACCCCTCTCAGTAACAGTCTACATGTCGCACGTGCCACCATTCACCACCTTTACTCTCAAGGTTGACTTCACAGTGGATCCTGATACACTTTCCTACAAAGACGGGACTGTTCAGTTCAGTTTCTGAACTGAGAATCCTTTTTAGAAAGGCATCTCAATGGAGTTGGTAGTGAAGGTGCAGTAATTTGCCATCCCGGGCATAGTACTTGAAGAGCATGCATTTGGGTCCATAAACGAGTGATGGCAGATTCTGGCTCTGCTATTTACTGCCTTTGTTATTTTGTCTTTCTCAGACCCAGTTAGCTCTGTAAACATGCAATGGTAATATCTATCACAGAGGGCCAAGGCTGAATGAGATAAGATATGCCGAGTTCTTAGGGTAGAGCAGGGTGCTTTAGTGCTCATTAAATAGTAGTTATTACCCAAATGGCCCCTTTCATTTTCCATGCTATTGCCCCAGTCTCCTGACTGGAAATATAGTTATAGCCATACTGCTTTATTTCTTTAACAGACTGATTCTTTTTTTAAAAAGAATATATTTTTATTGATTTCAGAGAGGAAGGGAGAAGGAAAGAAAGATAGAAACATCAATGATGAGAGAAACATTGATCCTGCATGCTCCCTACTGGAGATCAAGCGCTCAAGTGGGGCATGTGCCCAGACCAGGAATCGAACCTCAACCTCCTGGTTCATAGGTCAACGCTCAACCACTCAGGCACACTGACCAGGCAGCATACTGATTCTTTAAGGGGTGAAGGGGAGTGAACAATAAAGAATGTCCTCTTTAGAGAAAGGGAAGAATCAGATTCTAAGTGGGTGTGGCATGATGTTCCATCATCTATTTGCAAAGCTGTGGTACATAATAAATAGGCAACATAATCCTGGATTTTTATGCTTTTTTAAATAAAATTTTAAAATTCAAGTTTAACCATATTAAGTGCATATTAGATTGAATCATGTAATGAGTCACTTCAATTTTTGACAAGCTTCTTCATTCTCCCTTAGATACTTCCTGTAATCAAAACCCATTTTCAAATTCACAGGAAGATATTATCTAATGATCCACTCAGTCTTTTCATGTTCTTAATTTGAGGTCAGTTTCAGTGGCCTGTCTCACATCAGCTGTCATTTTTGTGATTGAAATGTCACTTCACATTACAGTTTTCAATGGGACAGTTCTCATCTTTGGTTTCAATTCAATTTAATTCAAATCAGATTCATATGTCTCAGAGCAATTGAATTCGCTTAAAATCCCCTCTGTCCAGAAAAGATTATAACCACTACTCCTGCTGATGCCACTAAACTCCCTGAAACCCTCTAAACCCCAGGTGCTGCCTGGGAGGCCTGATAACAAAGTTGCTGCTGCTTCTGCCCACTGAAATGGGCCTGGTGCCAGCACTGAACCAGCAAGGCCAGCCTTAGGGCCACCAGGGCTTGAACACCATTGTTATCTACAGTCTTGATGCCGTGGTCACCACCACCCCATCCCCCCACCAAGTTCGTACTGGGTCAGGTTGGTTGGTTGGTTGAGTTTTTCCAATCTTCTTCCCACAAGACAAACCAAAGGGGTTGAGCCACTGCAAAATTCACCCGTGCCATGCTCGAAATCGCCCTTCTCCTGGAACAACTGAACTGCTTTTCTCACACTGACTTGTATCCCTGACTTTCCCCAGGAGAGCATCGTTTTCAAGAAGCTTCTCTTACAAGACCTCTGGTGGAGATGAGTCCTGCATCCCATTAGACACACTGAAACTCCTTTATCCCATCATCATGTGGCTGGCGGACCAAAAACATTCTGGGGACTTAGTGGCACTGCCCCAAGTAGGAAAACATAGGGTACTAGTAGGACCAGGCAGTATCAGGGCCCAGAAAACTTACTCAGCTGGAGAAGGGGAGACCGTAGTCTACTCCACAGTATTCTCAGGGGCTGAGCTTGACTCCAGCTAATTGTGCACAAGGAAACTCACTAACTGAGCGAAGGCCAGCTATGGAGGCCAGATTGGAGCTTTCCTGTGGTTTGGTCATCGGCAGGCTGGCCTCAGCTAGTGGTATTACCGAGCCTGGGAACTGGTAAAAGACTGGCTGAGGTTGTAGCCCAGCCCTCTAAGCGGGCTTCAGATTAGGCCAGAACAAATCTGAAAAGGGGGGGTGGTCCCTGTGACATGGGCATTTCGGGAGAGCTCTACCCAGACAGTCTGAAGGGACTGCTCAAATGGAGGTGAAATAAGGTCAGAACAGGGGAAGCCTGGGGTTGTACATAGAACTGAGGGGCAAATGAGACACACACGCAGGTCACTAGCCAGGGGGATCCGGAGGGATGGAGTAAGAAGGTGGGAACCATAAGTGGGGTATGGCACCTGCTGCATTCTACTAATTAGACTGGAGTTTCCTATAATTACCTCATCTGCCTAGAAAACCAAGGCAGAAGCTTCAATGGATAGACTGAACTTACAGAATGAGTATAGGGATCATGTAATTGTTAGAGCTTAGACTTTGAAGTTAGACATCTTGGGTTCACATCCCAGCTCTGACACTTAGTAACAGTGTGGCTTTGGGTAAATTAATCTTTTGGTATCTCTGCATCCTCCAGTAAAGAACCTCGTAGGATTCTCTTAAGGATTTGAACAGTTCCTTTCCTTGTGCCTGGCACACAACAGGTACTAAAAAGCTGGAAGAATGTGGCACATGGCCTAGTTGTCTAATAGCAGGATAACTAATTCCAGACCGAATTCATTGGTGGGGCTGAGCCTGTCCATAGATTGCCTTCCCTGATATGGAAGGACACAGGCTGCTCACTGGACCTGCAGCTGTGGGCCTCACAGCTGAGAGAAGGGGCTCTGGGAAGCGGGACCTGCTGTGGGTGGTGGATGGGGAAGTAGAGCCATTCAGAGGGAACTCCGGAGCATCAGCTAGCCTGGGAGCGTTGCATCTGAATCACAATATAAGGCAAATATCCATTCACATTTCCCTCCTGGACTCAGAAAGGAACATAGCCTTCCCCAGGAGCATGGGTGCTCCCACACCCAGAAACGAGCTTCAAAGCCCCGGGTCGCAGTCCGACATGCTTTTCCCTCGCCAGTGTACGCTCTCTGGCTTGTGTTTCTTTCTCTACTAGCCTCACGTGTGAACATCTGGGCTTTGAAATTCAGTTCATGTATCCCGGTTGGAGAATGCCTGGGCTCTCCCATAGTGTATGCGCATCGTTTTTGTTATCGCCATGTCCCTGGCAGTGACTCCCGTTTTCTTTCTCTCTGTGACTCAGCATGAATTCCCTCCATCGGCACTGGGAAATGGCCTGAGTTGATAAGTTAAGGTGAAGGCTGGGCTGAGGAGGAAAAAAAAGATCTTGCTGCTCAAAGTCTGGGCTCCACTGAAAGCCTGCCCTTCATGGACTGGAAACAAGGAAGGGATGTTGCACCACGCAGACCCCCCTCAATTCCCCAGCTCACTTCCCACGACTCTGCCCCTCACTCCACCCCGTTCTGACAATACATCCAGTGCCCCACGTGCCCTTTCCTGCTTGGTGCCTGTGCACAGGCTCTCTCCTCTCCTGATGGACACCCTCCCCTTCAGCCTAAATCAGGGGTCCTCAAACTACAGCCCTCGGGCCACATGCAAATACAAATATTGTATTTGTTCCCGTTTTGTTTTTTTACTTCAAAATAAGATATGTGCAGTGTGCATAGGAATTTGTTCATAGTTGTTGTTTTTTTAACTATAGTCCGGCCCTCCAATGGTCTGAGGGACAGTGAACTGGCCCCCTGTTTACAAAGTTTGAGGACCCCTGGCCTAAATGCTCCAACTCAAGAAGTATCCTTCTTCTTGTTTGTCCCTTTGCTTTGGTTCTTTAGATTCCACGTGTAAATGAAACCATATGGTATTTGTCTTTCTGTCTGACTTATTTCACTGAGCAAAATAACCTGCAGGTCTATCCATGGTGTCGCAAACGGCAAGCTTTTAATTCATTTTTATTGCTGAGTAATATTTCATTGTATATATGTACCACATCTGCTTTATCCATCCATATATTAATGGAAACCTACATTGCTTCTATATGTTGGTCATTGGAAATAATTCCTCAATATATATAGGGGTGCATATATCTTTTTTAATTCGTGTTTTTATTTTGTTCTGATAAATACCCAGAAGTGGAATTGCTGGGTCCTGTGGTAGTTCTATTTTTAATTTTTTGAGGAAACTCCATACTGATTTCTGTAGTGGCTGCACCAATCTGCGGCCCTACCAACAGTGCCCAAGGGTTGCCTGTCCGCTTCCTTGCCAACACGTGTTATTCATTGACTTTTTGCTAATAGCTATTCTGACTTTTGTGAGGTGGTAGCTCATTGTGGTTTCAATTTGCTTTCTTTGCAGACTCATAGAAACAGATTAAACTGATGGCTGCCAAAGGGGAGGGGGTGGTGCATGGGTGAGAAGGTGAAGGGGAATATAGTCAATAATATTGTGATAAATTTTCATGGTGACACACGATTACTAGACTTAGTGTAGTGGTCACAGTGTAAGGTATATAAATGTCTAATCACTTTATTGTATACCTGGAACTAATGTAATATTTATACCAACTATACTTAAAGATTTTTTTAAAAAATTTAAAGACTTATCTTTCAGCATCCTCTCTGCAGCCTCCTCAACCCCATGGAAGCTCTTCCCTCCCTCCTACTTGCTCTGATGCATTTTAATGTGCACCTCTGTTATTCAGCTTCCCATGTTGTAATTTCTCCCTCTGTGAGCCCCCTGGAAAGCAAGGTGTGTGTGTCTTACCCATGGGACTGCATCCCCTGCATCCAGCACGGTGCCTGGCACTTGTTTGCTACACATTAAAAATATATGGGTGAAAACCAAAGCATTCTTTTTGTTTCTTCTTCCTGCAGAAACGATGACTGTGGGTAAGAGAACTGCTTTGCCAAGGACACAGTAGGACAACCATCTCACAAAGATCTTAAGTAACATTCCCTATCCAACAACGCCCGGACGACTCCAGTGACCAAATGCTCAGCTGTAACCACAGTGATAACTGGCCTTCTTTCCAGACTGGGTTTGGTGAACATGAATGGTCCAGTTGTCTTCAGATGGTCTAAGGTGGTGTGCTGTCGGGGCAGCACGTCTCTCACAGTCAAGAACCAGGATTGGACCATGGAGGAAACCAGCTGATACAGTGAGAGGACTGAGAGGACCTTGAGTACCAGGACTCTCAGTGATGGCACAGCATCTGCCCTGGCAACGTCATACTGACATGATGCTATTTGTTTGAATGCCCTGGAAGGACAGAATACTTCAAAATATATCCAGGTGCTAACTAGGCAGCAGGTTTAATTCATCTTTGAGCTAATAGCTGTCTCCAGAAAATATTTTACCCAAAAAGTGTTCCAGCTTTGCCAGGAATAGCTCCAGGAATGGAGTAGGATAAGCACGCTGTTCCCCTGGAGAAAATCTAGTGCAAGGAGGGCTAGCTCACAGCAAACCGACTGCCCTCTCCCATACACATGGCAGCGAGTACCAGTTGATCGTGACCCTCTCGTCTGCTAAACCCAGGTTCTGAGGAGTCAGAATCCACAGCACTGTCTTCTGGGTAGCCAGCAGCCACTTCTTCCCAACCAGTGTTGGCATTAGAGTGAAAGTTATCATCCCTGTTAGCGAGGCATCCATCTCAGTGGTGTAAGCATTCCAGAGTACCCTTTCCCAGACTCATTTGTCCACGGGTGGGGGGGGGGGGAACAGACT
>NW_005366171.1:566299-567769 GCF_000412655.1 Myotis brandtii
GCGGGGGGGGGGGGGGGAACAGACTCAGAAATAGATGTGCTGTTGTGAGAGCTGAGTTCATGGAGAGATAGTACAGCCATCCCACGAGTGGAGGCACAACTTTTGGGCCTTCTTGGCCTGCGTGCCTTCTGGGGTAATTCCACATGCAGCAGCCCAGAGGGTAGCCTTGGGTAGCTACAGACAGGTTTCCTTTTCACTTCCAGACACATAGATCACTCTCATAGCACTTGGGGAATGGAAATACCCACAAGAGTGAAGGACAAGGGCTCTCCCCAGTATCTCATTCATTACTCAGCTTCCTTTGTGACCATATCAGCCAACTCACTGCCAACTGTGTTCCTCATCCTCATTGCTTCTGCCATGATATAAATGAAACCAAAGGCCTCAGCATACCCCGGGCGGGGAAGTCCTCTCTCTCCCATGATGGGTGCAAGGTACCGCACCCACACATTTTCACCACTTCTGCAAGATAACATTTCCCTTTTCATGTGATCCCTTTGCAGCAGAATCCAGAGTTAGATTACAGTTTACCTTCCGGGGAAGCTCATTATCTTCATTTGAATTATCATTTCAGTAGGACTAGGTGGAAACAGGATCATTGTGTGTCTTCAGAAAGTTTTGTGTTGCCACAGCTGCCTGGTATAGGAAATACCCTGATGTCAGATCTAAAAGGATGGAGGCCTTTGGTTGTGTGGGGCACTATTGCTGTGCCCCAGCTTCACGTGCTCCCCAGCCTGCCTGATTCATTTCCATCTCATTGGCTTTCATCCTCCAGGATAGAAGGGGGACCCAAGTTTCTGCCTATGTCTGACGACATGAGAAGAATGCTACTTTCTTTGCCCAACTCGTTCTGCCTAGTTCTCCCTATTCAGACATCCTTCACCATTTCAGTGTTAGGAGCAAAGCATGAAACACTCATACCAGCAGAAATATGATCACCAGAGCCAGGCAGATAAGCCCAGAAGAATGGTCCCAGATAAACCGGACTGTCCCGAATAAGTATCAGGCAGCCCTCCCAATAAATTTTGACATGTCCTTGGCACTGGGAGCCTGGGCAGGAGATCCTGGGGTGGCTGTGTCTGTTATTCCCCCATCAAGATCTTCCTGCCCAAAGAGCTAGCAGCCCTGGGGTACTAATGAGTATGCTACTGGTTTGTTGGTATGAAACAGAAGGTGGTTTTAAAGAGGCCAGAAGGCGAAGAGGCCTGCCCACATGGCAGGCAGGTGGCTTTGTGTCTGGAAAGCTTTGCCTAGCCAGTCCAGCTGTGGCCAGAGGCCCGTTATACATTTGAACTCCCTCAGCCGATCTGCAGCTCTACTTTTGTTCTCTTGCATTCTGTTTGGTTTCCCTTTAGTTTCCTAGTAAATGTTCCTTTTGAAAAATTCCAACCTTGTCTCCTTGAACTTGGGGGGAAGGGTATTGTCCAACATGCCATACTTAACATGGAGGAGGGTGGAGTGAGGGGCGAG
>NW_005366171.1:567805-576900 GCF_000412655.1 Myotis brandtii
AATAGAGCAGAAGCTAAAGAAAGGCAGCTCATTATGATGGTTATAGATCTTGCGATGTCACAAGAAACCCTGGAGGAAAACCACGATTATTGTCATTCTACTGACTGCTCAAATGCTCGGGTTGGATGCTTTCTCCCCCCTCATCTCTGCGCCAAAGTAAAGGTTCAAACAAGACATTCCCATCCTTGGAAACGTAGAGATGAAAATGCTACGTATACTAAGTTAGAGGTGGTCTGTTCCTTTTCTGAAGACTTCAGAAAGAATTATTGCAGCTAATTAAGAGAGAAGGGTTTTATCAAGTCTAGATTGGATGAACATAATTCTGCCAGCTGTCCCCTCACATAAGGTCTCCACACCACAAGTGTTGCCATGGTGCTTTCTCCAGTTGCCCCTCCCCCCTCGCAGCAGCCCTGCGATATGGAATAGTCTGGGGCCAGTCCACTGAACTTCCCCCTCACCTGGTCTCTATCTAACTCTGCCAGCTTGCTAGAACTTTCAAAAAAAGATATAGAAAGTGATTTAATAAACTGAGAAAAGGACATAAAACATGGTTGTGCATATGGCCAAAAATGATGCCTGCGTCCT
Source organism: Myotis brandtii (assembly GCF_000412655.1). NCBI lineage: Eukaryota > Metazoa > Chordata > Mammalia > Chiroptera > Vespertilionidae > Myotis > Myotis brandtii. Next base: position 568,391 of record NW_005366171.1, read on the forward strand.
GTATATGGATCCTGGGAATTCACAGGCCGTTTAGCTGCCCATAGCCCCCCATTTCACTGATGGCCACTGGGGGGATATTGGCAGTGTCCAGCCTGGAATTGCCACCCACACTCAAGCCAGAGAGGGTGGCCTCGCCTGTTGCTTTACTGTCCCGTTCTAGACCCTGCAAAGAGAATGTCTCTCACACACCGCATTCCTGAGCTGGTTGCTGACACTGAGCACAGCCAGAGCTATGAGTGGCCAGCGAGGTTTCTCTGAGACTGAGGTTTTATCACGGATGGGGCCTTCTGACTCCTGCCCCTCCAATCTTCTCTCCAGACCAGAGAGAGGTGATAGCCCTCAACATCCTTTAACAACCACCCGCGATTGCTTCCCCAGCCACGGAGCCAGTGATGCCGCAGAGGCGCTGTTCGGGATTTTATCTTCGAAGCCAGAGATCAGTCGCAGGCAGTGCTCAGAGAATTATGGTGGGTCTCTGAGATGCCCTTTCTGGAAAGAGGCCAAGATGAATGGGGCCCTTTGTTCCAGCACATGCTATTCCACCTTAATCTGACTGCATCTGAAATAGGCTGACCTTCGAGGAAGAGATGAAATAGTAGAGCTAAGAGAAAGAAAATGACCAGAGGGAGAAGTTGCCCCACCAACCGAGGAAATATCCAGGGAAGACCTGTAGGAGAACTTCAAGGAAAGCAGGGCAAGAGGGTTGGCTGGTGTTCCAGGAGCTGTAGAAGGCGAGGCCTGGTCCTCACCTCTAAGCCCAGATGTAAGGCAAACAGAAGCCCTGAGCAGCGCCGTGCACCTGCCTCTAGTGTTGAAGATGTCAGGTATCAAGCGCCCTTTGCTCAGTCTCCTAAGAAATCCGATCCAGGCTCTCCAAGGGCCGTGGCAGAACCCCCTCCTCCTTTCTTCCACTCGGACGGCTTACTTGTCACTTGCTGCCTTGGCTCCCTGGGCATAGGGGCTGCAAAATTAAACGAGCGGTATAATCACCCCTTCCGCACACTCCCTGCTGTCTTTTCACCGTGTCCTGGAGCTCTGGGCCTGGAAAGGACCAAGAACCAAGGTGGAAGATGGTCCCCAAGCCTCAGAGGGTTAAGCCTTAATGGCACCAGGCTCCCCCAGTTCACCCACAGGCCAGCTGAGGATTCACATGCATCTTTGCCTGGTTGGCAAGAGAAGAACAGGCCGAAGGGACCTGGGCCACAGAGGCTGTTCCCTGAAGTCATTGCACTGCCTCCCACACTCCACCGTAAGTGAGATTTCTCCGCGAAGGCTAGAGGAGTATTGCCTGACAGTTAGTATAGTTATCAATGTAAAAGTTATAATAATAAACAACACTACGTTCTATGGCTTACAATGTATGGTATCATTTTTGTCTATTTTCTTTATTTTTTTTGAAAATTCAACTTGCAGTTCCAAAGAGTAAAGTTAGTTTTTTTTAAAAAGGTAATATCTTCTTGGCTCCATACTAATTTCATTATAGTTATTATTCCGATATTATTCTTTACATTAAAGCTATTCCAAGCCAATGCTTGATTAGTAATATTCATGGCTTTTCCTATCAAGTGAACATTACCCCCAAGACACTGATTTTTTCACAATTTAGACAAAATTCGTTTTTGCATGGTGACAGTATCCAGATTTGAATTAATCAAAGAAAGATAATTTCTCTAATTCACCACACTCAGAGCTTTCAGATAATAATAAAATAATTTCTTCAAGTATCTGAAGATACTTGTATTCAGGGCTTCAGAGTTGAGCTTGTGGACTATATCAACTGGTAAATAAACTTTCCAGAAACAAGTTTTACCCTCATCTCCAAAAAGTAATGATTTTTAAAAAATAATATTTTTTCCTCAAGAAATTTTGGAACTAACTTAAAATTTTAAGTCTAAAATAAAATTTTCAAAAGTGCACAAGCGAGTGCAAGCCAAATAAGAACCTGATGAAAAAGCATTGCCATAAACTTCATGTTTCGTAAAGCAACCACAGCTCGGATTGGAACTCTGCCAACGATTCACTGCCCGGCTGGACCCACCAAGTCTCATGGACTTTCTTAGACAAGCAACAAATCTGCACTTTGTCCCAACATTATGGTCAGTATTTTTAAATTGTGTTTTCTGGATGGAAAGAGTGAATACATAAAGGCTTTATTGAAAATAAGACCCAGACGGCCCTGCGCCAAGTGCCCTGGAGAGAAACAGGGTATCTGAGCTACCATATAAAATGGAAAAAGAGCAGCTCTATGCTGTGTTCCAAATTAGAACACCTGGGGTGGAAAGTACTTCAACCGAAGTAAATATGTGTCTAAGATATATATTGGTTTTCCTTTGTTCTCTCTGCAAAGTGAAGTGTCACACTATCTTGAACAGCACTGATAGGGTTGGAAAGAGTTGTGTGAGTTTGAGTAAAATCAACAAGAAGACATTCAAACTTTGCCTCCCAGTGTTTTCCATACTTGAGATCCACAGGAAGCTGCCTGCCTGACCTGCCCCAGTGGATGGGCCCTGACCAGAGCTGTTAACACCTGCTGGCCCTGCCACAGGCCTGAGGATGCTCAGCTCCTGCTGCAGCAGCTTCCAGAAACCCTCCGGGCGTGCATCCAGGTCAAGGCAATGCCATTTTGGCAGCAATTGTTACTTGGTTCTTTCCTTCCCCACCCCCACCCCCAAAAAATATCTAAGCAAAGAAGAATGAGTCTATGTCACCAAAAGAATAAGAGCAAGGACAACCTCTGCCTATGAATACAAGGGAGGAGGAAAATTGTCACCTAGAGCCAACCCAAACGCAGTATTCTTCATTGTTTCCTACCTTTTAAAGCTTACTGATCTTGAAATTTTAGGGGACATAAAGGTGGGAATTTCAAAAAATGTAAACAATGGACTCAGAGAAAATTCAAGGGTTATGTCTATGACTAAAGAAACCAGAAAAGTTTAGTGAAGTATTCAAATGCTTGTTATATCTGGTAAACCAAATATTGACATTTAACTAAATGGCTCTGTTATGTCAATTTTGACAGCCCATGAAAAAATAAAGAATAGTTGTTGTGGTGCCTCCTTAAAGGACCGGTCCTGAGCAGGAAGCCTCAGTGGGACCCACAACCCCCCGGGGGCCCTTTCCGGCTTGGAGGAGAAGAGCAGACACAGGAAACCCCAGCGCCATCCACACATCTTCTGATCTTCCCTGGGGAGGGCAGGTCCTGGTGGAGGAAGGTGTTTATATGAATGAGGGGCGAACTCATGACCTTTGACTCCAGGGGCCAAGGTAAAATCACTAGCTTGGGAAAGGCAGATTTCAGGCTGAAGCTGTAATTATCCAAGGTTAAGGACTGGGAAGGAAGATTAAACTTTTGCCCACCACTTGAAACTATTTTAGTGCACGATCTCACTGCTTTGGGCTCTCATCATAAAACGTTTGCCTTATTCTGGTAGATGGAAGCAGTGGGAGAGACCAGCTGGCCCGAGAAGATGCAGAAGGAACTCAAACCAGTTCTCTCCAAGCAGAGTGTGGTGGGAAACAGCCGGCCCGTGGCGGGCTGCGGATCTGCTCTGCCACCAACCAGCCCTGTGACCTTCAGGCCTCATCTTCCTACTATTCTCCCGGCCCTTAGGGGTCCCTGCCCAGGCCCTTGTCAGTCCCTGGTGCAACCAGATCACAAACATACCTTAGGGACAACAGCAGTTCTGTACTTGGCTTCCACTCTTCTGGGCTTAAAGGGACTCTGGCAATCGCCATAGGGCTCAGCACACAAAACAAGTGTGGAACAGGGTGCCCCTGCCTGAACCTCCTCCCTTGCCCCAGCCTCTCAGTGATCTTCACTTAATGTTGCTTGGTATTCCCGGTCACTGTGCACATGCACACACACACATACATGCAATCACTGTGCAGGGACAGCTCAGACGAAGCCAGAGGCCGGTGCAGGGCTTCATGTCCCTTCCTTTCGAGGCAAAGGAAAATGATTGAGGAGAGCAAGGCCTCATTCTGAGCTGGGAGACTTGACCTTGTGCATCTCTTTGCAGCAAGGAGCTCTAAGGGTCTTAGGGAAATCGCTGCATGGGACTGCCAGGCATAGGGCAAGGCTTCTGAGTGTACCTGCCCACCTGGCTAAGGAGCCTACTTCTCTCGGACGCTTCTTTCTGTCTCCTTAGATACCTATGACCCTCAGTCATGGCAGCTTTCACCTCTCATTTTATGGAAGATTCTACATGACACTCACCTCGATAACCTGGTCTGCAGCCAGGAAAGGTGTCACTAGGTGTGTCCTCACCACTCTAGGGCCATGGATTCAGGAAAGGATCATGTCAGATCAGGTAAAGGGTTTGTCAGGGTTGCTGTTTCTGATGAAAGATTGCCGTTCATATATAGCATTTGCAACTGGCTTGTTAGCCTGAGAAACACTGAGCAAAGACCCAGAAACAGCATAACCGGTGGAGAGAGCCATGGACTGGGGCTGGCCCAGAGCTCTGCTCCTGCCTGTGCCGGTGAGACCACCCGTGGCTCCTGCTGCTTCTCACGTGAGGAGGATGGGCCCAATGTGTTCTGTGCTCGTCCACCTCTGGTGTCTGTGTGTCTCTGAGTCTAAGGAACTGCCATGCCTATCGTGGGGAAGCCATGTGGCTGGGGCGGGCCTGTGTGGTCCTGGGCTCCTGTTGCTGAGAACCCAGTGCAGACTCTGGAGGAGGGTTTTTTATTTCCATTCAAATCTTAAAAGGAAACAGACTATGACCAGACTATGACTGCAGCCATAGGCAGGTAACACCTGAAAAGTCTCTGCCCTCTAGTGGCTAAAGGTTCAAACAAATATTTTGCACAAAATTGACAATGTTTGGGCTGGAACACTGAACTGATATCACCCAAGCAGGTACTCTCTGGGGACAGGGGTTAGCCCTTCAGCTTTAAGTCCTGGGGTCTGTTCCCAGTGGATTAAATGGTCGTAGGTCCCCAGAGGCCTCACTTACTTGGGAACCGGTGCAGCAGAGACCAAGGGTGGTCCTGTGCTGGGGAAGCCACAGAGCCTGCGTAAGACCAGGCTTCCCACTGGCTGGTGTGGCTCAGTGGTTGAGCGTCGACCTATGAACCAGGAGGTCATGGTTCAATTCCAAGTCAGGGCACATGCCTGGGTTGCTGGCTCGATCCCCAGTGTGGGGTGTGCAGGAGGCAGCTGATCAATGATTCTCTCATCATTGATGTTTCTATCTCCCTCTTTCTCTCCAAAATCAATAAAAAAAATTTTTTTAGAAGACCCAGCTTCCAACTTACCCTGACCAGCCCTGGCCCTGGGGCCTCCTTGGGAAGGAGCTCTATGCAGGTGAGTATGGCAGTATGACATCATTTCCTGACCAGCAGGTGTTCTCTAGCTGCAGCCACACCTTTCCTACCCCCAGACGTCACAGGTCACATCCAGTCCCCATCGGTGCCTCTCATCACGTCTGCCCCCTCCATTCTGAAGCCGTCCCCAGCTGAGTGCACGGCAGCAAGACTTCAGAAGGTCCTGGCAGAGACATGGCTCCCAGGTGCTGCAGGAAGAGAGACTCCAAATAGGCCACCTGAGCTCAGCCAGCCCACCTGGCAAGTGACAAGTGCCCCTTAGGACCAGACACACAGCCTCCAGAGACAATCATCTCATAGGAAACTATCCAGGTGGGTTTCAAATGTCAAACCAGAATGATCACAATGAGGTTTTGAGAGCTCTGGGGAACTGGTGTACATGGTTTTTATTTCAAAGAGCAGAAGGAGGCTGTGACCATTCCACCACATGAATGCTGGGCAGGCAGCTGTCCATGCTGGGGGCTGCGAAGAGATAGGGCCAGGCTCCTGTCTCTCCTCAAGCAAGAACAATGCCACTCGAGAGGATTCTGCCTTGTTCATGATTATACACCCTCCCAGCCCTCGGCAATGACTGCCTGATGCACGGGTGCCAAGGTGGGGTCCCCTGGCCTTAATTGGGGATGTATATGTGAGGGGCCCTCCTGGTTCCAGAGCTCCTGTGAGATTGGTTGAGGCCCATGTTGCAACTGCATTTCAGCTTCTCTCTGTGCCCATTCATGCTTCACTCACTCCCAACAGGTATTGTTCCAGAGAAAACCACCCCCTCAGATGTCTTACATGCAAGTTGGTCTCAATCTGATTCCAGGGAACCTGACCTACAATATCCTTCCAGCCCCATCACCCAGTCATTGAAAGTTCACAGGGAACTTTGATCAGTCCCTCATGTCCACTAAGCTCTCTCTGATTTATGTGTCTTTGTACCTGCTATTGCTTCTGCCTAGAGCCTTCCCCTTCTCTCCTCCCTGCTGTCCATTTTGTAGGCCTAACTCCTATTCATCCTTCAAGTCTCAGCTTAGATGTCACCTCCTTTGGAAAGTCTCCCCTGATTCACTGAGCTCAGAGGCTCCACCCCCACGCTGTCACTGCATAATTGACTTAAGCATCCATGTGATTGCCTCCCCTACTGACTATATCCTCTGTGAGAGCAAGGAATGTGTCTATCCTGTCCATAATTGCATGCTAGTGAATGGTGCAAGACTTGGAGCACATAGGTATGCCCAAATAGTTGTTAAATGAATTAAAAGTGGGACATAAAGAAGCCCTAAGTAAGGAAGCAGCAGCAGGGTAAAAGGGTAAGAGAGAAGAGAGCATATTTGATATATACTTAGGTGCTAAAATTAATAAGTTTTCATGACTGATTAAATATAACGCCCAGCCAGAGTGGTTCAGTGGTTGAATGTCAACCTATGCACCAGGAGGTTCGATTCCGCCCGCTTCTCTACCCACAGCACCAATGAGCCCATGTCCAGATCTCCAAGATTCAGACTCCAATGTGTTATGAAAACAGATGAAAGAAGGGGTTATTCTGCCGGGGATGGAGGTGAGGAAGTGGTAGGAAGACACGAAGAATGAATAACAATTCATTGGTTCCAAAAGAGAGGAACATTCTAGGCTGAGGGACCCACATAGGCAAAGACACCATGATGTCATATGTCCTAGGGAGTTTGGGGATGATTAGATGAGGCTTTTCTGGAGGTGGAAGATGGGAGATGGTAAGAGCTGAAGCAAGAGGGGTTGGCTGAGATTATTGTCAAGGGCTTTCCTTTTGGCATAAACTCAGCCAGTGCTTTATCTAGAAACATAAACCGGGAATTAGAAGCTGCTCCCATCACTCAGGCAGGAAAAAATGTAATTACTTGTAAAAGGTTGGAGCATTGGAGGATGACGTTAAGGCAAAGAGCTATTAGGATGGGGGTAGGGGCCTGAGTGGTGAATGAAAGATAAAGAGAAAAGCTGAGAAGAAAGAGAAGGGAAGACAAAAAGATGAGACATCTTATTCAAATCTGAGTGATGAATTCTAGAATCCCAGATGGGATTCTGTGAGCAGGGCCCTGCCTCCTCAAGAAGACAGTCTCCTCTTCACACTTTCCAGAGTCGGTCAGCACTGCTCAGTAACATGGAGGATCCTGGGGGCACAGGAGGCTCTGGAAATCAGGGCCTCAGTTCCTATGGAGGCACAGCAGGAAACGACCACCAGTGGTGAAGGTGGCAAAGAACCCCAAGAGCACCTGGGAAGCTGGACGAGATCAGCCTCGGTGGGCTGGTTGGCTGGGTGTCAATTTGTCCAGTTCTGATTGATCATTTAGAGAAAACAGTCAATCAGGACTGGGCTTACAGAGCAAGGCCTAGTGACCTAGATCCAGCCACATGGAGGACATAGTGGTGGCTGCCAAGATTCCTTTCCTCTCTCAGGACACTGTGGCAGGAGAGCAGAAGGATCGGGCCCCGGCAGAGGAGAAAAGGGAGTCACTATGCTCAGTCACTATCCTCACTACTGAGCTATAGCAGTGGTCAAGGCCAGAGGTTAAAGGTAAGGAAGGCAAAAGAACCAAGTGAGTAATCTTATCCCAACCGCAGACTGTGCCAGCCATCTTTTCCTGTCCATTGATAAGGCTTGCTCTGAATGAAGATGGTCAGAGTTGGCTACTGTCTGTCAGTCAACGCTGTGACTATCTCCAAGGTGAGTTTATGTTTCCTTTATGAAACCTCTGGTTATGAAAACACAAGGGTTTCCACTCTGGGTCTCCTCCATGGCTCATCACTCCTAAGGTTCAGGGGAGCCAGCTGTGGGCTTTGCTACCTCTGGGATCCAAGGGGGTGAAACCCTCTAAGACCATGTGGGTCCAGTTGGAGCAGAGAGACTAAGCTTGTTCCTATGAGGCTGGTGACTGAGGAGAGGTCAGTGTGGGGCCTGAGTCACTGGTAGGCACAGGGAGAAACTGCTGGACTGGAGTCTGGAGCTTTGGAGCGCTTCCCGTCCACGACGGGGCAATAGCAGCCCCAAGCCTCCCCCTGCGTTCTCACCAACTCTCCAGTAATTCTTTACCAGGGGTGGGCAAACTTTTTGACTCGAGGGCCACAATGGGTTCTTAAACTGGACCGGAGGGCCGGAACAAAAGCATGGATGGAGTGTTTGTGTGAACTAATATAAATTCAAAGTAAACATCATTACATAAAAGGGT
>NW_005366171.1:577042-591249 GCF_000412655.1 Myotis brandtii
GGGACCCGGCCGGCGGGCCATAGTTTGCCCACGGCTGCTTTAGACTCATCAATACCGAATGTATATGTCATTGTAAAAACAATGTAAGCATGCTATAGAAAACCAACAACGAGTTTATCCACAACGCTGCCCCCCAAAGTTAATTGTGATGCAATTGTTGATTTCCTCCACTCGACTTTACCCACCTTAGTTCACAGTCTCAACGTTAGGATGCGAGGCTCTCCTGGAAGAAAATCAACCAGAGCACCTTTAGCGGAAGACTTGATTCAAAAATGCCTGGCATGAGACGTTTCCTAAAGAGCCTTCTCGCTTGGGCAAGGAGGCTGAATCGAGCAGTATTTTTAATAAAGATTTACGAGGAAGGACCAGCTGGAGTTCAGCTAGTTTGGAGAATAGTTCAAAGATGGTTCTCATAAATAGGAGGAATTGTTCTTGAGGATGAGGAGTCATTGTTTGTGATTTTACCAAGGACGTGGGGAGGCACAATTAGGGGCTAAGGTCACCTGGAAGAGAGGTAGAAAGGAACATCTAAGGGGGCAGGGACAGGCAAGGTCTACACTGGAAATTCTCCATCTGTTAGTGTCTCTTGGGAACCCAGGTCTTCTGACACCTGGCCAGGGTTCCTTCCATGTCCCAGAGATGCCCCAACCTTCCCTATGTTGGTAGGTGATTGAGAAAGAACGATGGGTATCCTGGAGCCAGCCATGGAAGGAGAGGTTGAGGTAAGTAAAGGCCTGTACAACAAAGGCAAAAACTAGAAGATTTTGTCCTAAGGATGTGATTTATCTTCAACAGCACTGGGGCCTGTAGGAATTGAGTTTTATGTATTGCTGGCCTGCAGCTACAGGTGAAGGGACGTCTGCCACTAGGAACTCAGAAAAATCAAGGGCTTCCTTGTAGGAGTTCCATTTCCTGATGATTTAGCCTCAGGAGCATCACTAATTGTAGTTGTGCATTTTAATAAAACTCTTCTGCTCTCAATCCTTAGATTTTTTAGCTATCAGCCTGGGTGGCCAGGCCTGCAGCTCATTGTATCTCTCTCTCCAAGGGGCAATCAGCCCTGTGCATATCCGAGCTTTTCTTCCCCTTGCTGTGCCTTTAAGAGCTACAGGAATGCAAAGAGAGTCTGGAGGAGGGGTGGGGTCTCCCAACAGGACTTCTGGGAAAAGGATCCTGGGAATTTTTGCCAGAAACAAAGCTAAGATTTCAGCTCTAAGAAGTTGGGAGTGGTGTGTGTTAGGTCAGGGCTGTGATTGGACTGCAGAGTCCACTGGGGGGAGGAAAGCAAAAGTAAAAGAGTTGGGGAGAGGGAAGAAGCCCTTCCTGCATCCACCCCAATGCACGTTCACCCAGGCCCAGAAGCCGGGTGCAGCACTCGCCTGGGGAGGGTCCATGTGTGTGTCAAGGGTGATGCCAACAGATGCTGGACCCAGGAAGCTCTCTACCTCAAGTCAGCCCTCTAGGCCTCCAGGGACCGGCTTGCCAACAGCTGGATTTGATCACCAGCTTGCAAAGTGAGGTCATGCATCTGGTGGAATAACAGGCAAACTTTGCTTTCCGGCTGTTTTTAGAGGATTTTCACAGCAGCGGCTGGAAACCAGGAGACCGCCACCTGGACCCTTGAGTCTTCTTCGAGGGGCCCAGCATAGAAGATTCCACCCCTGGGTGTTTTGCAGGACGATGCTGGCCCTTCAGCGAGGTTCTGCTCTCCTGGTTCTGTTCCTCTCCGCCTTTGTGCCCCCGCCACAGTGTGCTCAGGACCCAGGCATGGTGCACTACATCTACCAGCGCTTTCAAGTCTTGGAGGTAGGTGATCGGTGCACCTGATACAGGAACATGCTTCTCTTACTCATGCTTCCCTATCTACTTGGATGCATTGCTATGGTTACACTTGAAATGTTTTATGATCTAGTGGTTTAGAGCACCAGAGTCCAGACTGTGCACCTCCTCCTTGAGCAGGACTTCCCTCTGCACAGTTTTTCTCATCTGTAAAATGGGGATGTTCATGGAATTTACCTCCTAAAGCTATTCTGAAGATTTAATATTACTCCATAGTTAGAACAGTGCCTGGCATACTGGTAAATGTCCAAAACTGTTATTATGTGATGGTTCAACTTCTAAAATCTGAAAATTAAAATTTAGGGTCACTTTTTCTTCATTTTCACTATAGCAGGATGAGAGCTAATTTTAGCTTTGCTTTTTGTCTTCTTAGGATGAACCGTTAGGTCACTGTAAAAAGTCATGATATTGTTGTGCCAAGAAGCCGACCTAGCTTCTTTTGCCAAACTGGACTGGGATTTAGAAGTGAGCAGGTTTCAGCGATGCTAAACAGAGAAAGAGCCTAGGCCTCTTCTCCATACACGGCAGCTACCATTTCATTGAACTTTGCAAAACACAACATTTTTGTAGCATGAACAGGCTCCCAGGGACAAATGTGACCTTCTGCCCTACTTGGCCTTTGACACAACCCTGGTGTTGACATTGACTATCTCATGCTTAATCATCTTGCTTTTGTACAAGTTAAATTTTGATAAATTTTCTTCTTTCAAAGACATTCCTATCTCCAATATTTATTTTCAATATTTTCCTGAAAACTCTTAAAAGTCCAAATTATTCGGTCATCTAGTTACAGTCAGGGCAAAATCATTCCGCAGAGCAGGCCCAATGTTGTCCGGCCAACGGACTGAGGCTGGAGGCGGTGGATGAGATGTTCCCAGACCAGTGGCCTCTTGCTGCTTCTTCACTCGCTCCCTCCTCAGACCTCTCCTCCCCAGTCCCACCTCCTTAAAAGTGCCAGAGTTCTACTCAACCACGACATTTAGCACCAACTTGCCCACATTGAAAAATATATAAGACTAAATGCATGGGAAAACTTAAAAATTGATACATTGAAGTATCCATAGCACTTTAAGAAATTAAGGGTGATTTTTATTTTCCCCCTTTTTGATTATTTGTATTTTTTTAATCTTTTCAATGAATGATAGCTATTTATATTACTTGGGTAACTTCAATAACTAGCAGTAATTTGGGAATTTATTTTCTGACTAAAGCAAAGACTGCAAACATGTACCCAAGCAACGAGGGCATACATTCAAGACTTCCGCGAGTTCTCAAAAAACATATCCGTGATGCTCGGGCAATGCCACACCTACACAAGCGAGTACAAGAGCGCAGTGAACAACCTGGCACTGAGGGTCGAGCGCGCCCAGCGGGAGATTGACTACCTAGAGTACCTTCGGAAAGCAGACATGTGCGTGGAATCAGAGGACAAGACGCTGGCAGAAAAGCTACTCCAAGAAGCCGAAGAAGAGAAGAAGATCCAGACTCTGCTGAACGCAAGTAAGAGAGCTGGGTCTTGTATATCATGCTGGGGACTGTCACTCAGAGACACAGACAGTACAGGGGTGCTGACCTAGTATGACAGTAATAGCTGGATGTACCCTCTTATGTGCCCGTGTGGAGGCAACCTTAGCAGGGAACTGGTGTCCACAGGAGAATCCATTCTTAGAAAGCAGCTTTTCATTTCACATGGCATCTCTAAGGGCCCATAGAAGGTCAGGCTACAGTGTCAGAGGTCAGCCAGGAAGGGCATCTCCTGATAGACCTTGGTTTGGCGGAGGTGTGTGGTTGCAGATCTTTCCAGGAGAGTGACAGGTTGGTGGATTCTCCCAGGGCCCTGTGAGCCGGGAGTGGCTGCTAATGTGCCAGCAATGCTCAGGGTCGGGGTCTGCAGTGAACTATTATTGTGCACGCTGTCGCAATGGTGGGATCTCGGGGATTTGTCTCCTATCTTGTGACCCATCAGAATCACTTCCAGGCCATTAAGAATAATGTTTAGGAGCTCAAATTAAAACAAGTAGCAAGCAACAAAACATAAATGAGAAGGAAAATGTCCTATGTGTGAGTCCATTTTATGAAAATAATGACGAGACAATTCCCTCCCCTTCCCCCCATCCAAGCCTGTATTCTGAGATGGTTTATTGCAAATGGGAAAACTTTATTTATAGGCTAATTATGTGTGCTCCATGTGTGAGACACTCCATTAGGGAAATAAGACATAGCTGAATGCCATCATGGTGCCATCATCCCTTCTCAATGTAACCCTCATAAGAACTGCATGGTTCTTCCCAAATGAGATGACACTTGAGATGAGTTTTGAACAAAGAAATTAGAGAAGTATATGCAGAGGGGACAGCATGTCAAAGATATGAGGGTGTGTATACTTGGGCATGCAGATCTGCAGATATGGCTGAGTGGACCTGTATGGGGCAGGTGAGTGTAGGGAAGCAGGACTGAAGAGTTCAGCAGGATCCAGGTAATGAAAGACCTTGCATGCTAATGGGTTTGCACTTGACTTGAGAAACTATAGAGAACCACTGAGCAGTTTTAAGCAGGGGCATGACATGAAGGAAGAGGACAAGACTAGAGAGCAGAGACCAGTCAAGGGAATACTGCAGTAATTTGGGCAACAGTGATGGTGCCTACATTGTGTCATTGAGATGGAGAACAGATGGATTTGAGAGCCACTGAGACTTGGAATCCACATGGCTTGGTGACTGATAATTAAGAGTGAAAAGTGAGTGAGAAGGATGCATTCAAGATGCTTCCCAGGGATTTGGCTTAGGTCATTGGGTGGTTAATCTGAAATATGTTGAGATAGGAAACCCAAGAGGATTTTTGGAGCTCTTATTACTCTACTTTTTTTTTTTAGCACTTATTACTTTGAAGTCTTCTAGCTCATTTATTTGATCACTGCTTGGATCTAAAATGTCAGCTCTATAGGAGCCTAGATCCTGCATTTCATATTCAATGCTGTGTGTGTCCCAGTGCCTAAAATAGTGTTTATGTTCAACAAATCTTTGTCAGTGAATAACTAAGTGAGAAAATGAATGAATGTAGAAGGATTGTCAGCACAGAGAGAGGGGCTATACAGTTTTGAAAGAACAGGGAACATCTTATCTCTGAGTCAGAAGACAGAGAGGAGGGTGCCTTATCTATTATAGGAAGCAGTTGATCAAGTTGGTCAAGTGAGTAATCCTTTTTGGCCCTGACATGGTAGAGATGAGCCATCCTCTGAAAAGGAACAACTGGGGATCAGCATGGGGTGAGGGGAGGGGTAAAGGTAAGGATGAGCTCGCAGGGGATGGAACAGAAGCTGCCCCCAAAAAACAGTGTGTAAGATTGGGTGCTAATGTGGCCTGAGCTAGAATGTGCCTGAACTTTTGTGTCAGGGGTCAGGCAGGACCCCAAGCCTAAACAGTTAGTGAACAGTTAGTGGATCTCTGAGCTGCTCCTTGTCCTTGAACACCCTGAGCCCCTCAGGCTTTGAAGTGCCCCTTTCCACTCCAACTTAAGCTCAGCATAGTCTGGTCTTCCTACTTATTTAACTCTCATCCTCTGCCTCATCCCTTGCGCACTGGAGGCCTGAAATGTTCCCTCCCCATGGTGAGTTCCCTGTCAGCTTTCTGGAGATTGCTCCTTCCATGCCTGGGGCCTCTGGGGCCCTCATTTGGTGATTTGGTTTATGATTAACAACCACTTTTGCCCCAACTCTTGGATGGGTCCTGTGCTACATACACAGTAGGGACAGAGGAGTGAGTAGAATGTGCTACATCCTGCACTAGCCCTTTTACTGCTTCTTTCCCTCTGGTCTTGCCTCCTACAGTCTATCTGCTATCATGCAGGCCTTCCCACAACACCAAATGAATCACATTACTCCTCTGAGTAGATTTTTTTTTTTTGTCATTCACCATCAGTTATGAGCAACAACAAAAAATCCATTCGAATCTCTTAGCCTTTTGTATAGAGAAGGTCCCTCACAAAGGGGCCCAAACTCATCTCCAGCTTCTTAGGTTTCTGTGACTTACCTAATGCAGTTGCAATTAAAAATACAAATATTGTTTTCTCTACCCATCCTTTATGATTCAAAAAGCTGTGGATTCTGTGGGAAGACTTCTGGGGGTGAGGGAGGTTGGGAGGGGGTTCCAGCAGTTTGGCCTGTAGCACCTCATTCAGTTCTCCAAGGGAGCACTCATAAGTGGTGTTTATTTATTCAGGAACTATTTCTTGGGTAACTATGAAGGACCAGGTACTGGGGATAATTAATATGATGGAGTTGCTCTGTAAGTAAACCATTCCCTAGAGAGCTGTTCCCAAATCTTCAACCTTTATTTAGAGAAGATCTCCAAGGATGTTCCCATGAGAGCCACAGTCCCAGGGATGTTTGGGGGGCAGGTAAATTTTTAGAATCTTAACTCTAACATAAACACTCTCTTTCTCCCCCAATCCCTCTCCCTCTTCCTTCTTCTCTTCCAGTGATAGAGGGAGAGAAGGTACACACACACACACACACACGCACACACACACACACACACACACTTTAGAATGCAGTGAGTGAAAGTTACTGGAATACAATCTAACTTATATTTTAAAATGTTTCCAAGTCTTTGATTCTTTAACTTTTATTAGTATAAAGAAATTTTGCATTGCACTTGACAATTTATGGCAAAACACCATTGCCTCAAGATACCCAGATGGAGAACTTACCCAACAGAACTCTTCGGCTAATCCCACACGCTTGCATTCTTGTGTGGATGAGAGTATTAACCTCTTTTTAACTTGTAAATCACTTATAAAGAAAAATTCTCAAGGCAGTCAAAACGAGGCATTGTGAGAGATTTTATTTCCTGTTTCAGTCCAGCTCCTTTTATTACAAGGGTGCACGCAGGTTACCTCAAGTAACCCTCTTCCTGCTAAATTAAATAACTCGTGTCTTTTGTTAGATCATGTTTGAAAGAAGAAAGTCTGTTGCTGCAAATTTAAATGCCTGTGGGATCCATTCAGGTAGTGTAAATGTGTGTGCCTCATACTCAAAGCCATTAAAAACAAAATAAAATTAAAAACAAGACAAGTAAGCAAACAAAAACCCCACTGGAAGCCAACTAAAACATACCTATGAGCCAAGCCCCAGGGTCTGTTAGTTTGTGGTAAGTGCAGCCAAACATTAAGAGATGTGTAACTCTAATTTAAAGCAGATATATTTACCATGAAGGAGGAGAGTGAGGGTATACACACAAGTGTGAGCTCAGAAGAGTGCTTGAGTGCGCACACGTGTGCACACATACGTGCACACACACTCTTACACACACAGGTTCTTCACTCAGAAGTTGCTGCATGCATGGGGCCAGCAACGCTGGAGGTGTGTGTGTGCAGCTCATCCTGCGCTGCCTCCTAGAGCAGTGGTCAGCAAACTCATTAGTCAACAGTACAACAATTGAAATTTCTTTTGAGAGCCAAATTTTTTAAACTATATAGGTAGGTACATTGTTATTAACTTAATTAGGGTACTCCTAAGGCTTAGGAAGAGCCACACTCAAGGGGCCAAAGAGTCGCATGTGGCTCGCGAGCCGCAGTTTGCCGACCACTGTCCTAGAGAATTCAGGGTCACTGTGCTGGGTCCAGAAAGGCCCCTGTGCACAGCACGTCTCTTGTCCATCCATCCGGAAGGCCTGTGGCCTAGGAGGATGCCTCCAGTCCCATCACTACAGATACTAACAGAAGGTCCCAAAGTTGTTTCAGCTGCTGCCTTTGGGCTCAAGGTGGAGTGAACATCCATTTATTCTCTCTTTAGCTCCCTCATTTATTCATTCATTAAACAAATGTCTAACTGAATTCCAGATTAATGCTGGCATTGTGCCAGGCATTAGAGATGGAACATTAACCGGTATAGCATCTTGTCCTCAAAAAGCTTATAGCAAGTGGGGAAGCACATAAGCAAAGAGGATAACAGCCAGAGTGTGACTGTGCTGGTGGAGGTGTCACAGAAGCAGAAGGAACCGCCATTAAGCATTTAAGCAAGGTCAGGGCTGCCTTGGAGATGGAGGAGACTGAAATCTAGAAAGTAACCCTCAAGCTGAGTTTTAATAATGAGAAGAACGGATCAAATGGAGAATAAAGGGCACTTTGAGCAAATGGAACTGTGTGTGGAGGCACAACGGCCTAATCGGGCTTAGCGCGTTCAGTAGATCTCAGGTGAGGGGGAGTCTTGGAGAGATTAAAGAACCAGACGAGAGCTAAGCTCCTTTGTGCTAAGCCAGGTCACACTTTCACGCTGTGGGAAATGAAAGTAATGTGAACAGGAGTAGCTAGTATTTATTGAGTGCCTGTTATGTAGCAGGTCATCTTTAAGCATTTTATATATTGGATCATATCATCTAATTCTCACAACAACCCTATGAGATAGGGTTATAATCATCCCCCACTTATGGGTGAGGAAATCAAGGCACTGAGATGATAAGCAACTCTCCAAGGACTCAGAGCTAATTGGCGCCAGAACTGGGATTCAAACGAAGGCAGGCTGGCTCCCACCCTACACCTCTCCCACTGTGTGTGCTATGCTGCTGGATAGTGGTAAGCATGGGAGTGTCAGGGCTCAGACGGAGGTTTTAGGAAGGTCATGCTGGTCACAGTGTACAGAAGGGACTGCAGTAGGGGAGGCTGAGTGTGCATAGGTGGGTGAGACTGGAGGCAGGGAGGTCATCTCCAGGTCATCTTCAGGCCTGTCACACAGGCACTTAAGGTGGGAGCCCTCTGTTCTGAGACTAGATGCCTGTGCCCGCAAGGCTCAGCTGCTTCTGATCTTATTGTGGGACACATATGAAGACCATGTCAATTCTCTTGGTTGCTATTTGATGATGATTCCTACCATAAACAGTTGGGTTTAAATCCTTTTAAATCCTGGCCAATAAGGGTCAATTTTCTTCCCCCACCTTCTAGATTTTTAATTCCTGACTTTTCTTCACTTACTCTTAAACTACAAAACTCCTCTGCTTCCCTCTGGTTCTCTCAGTTCACAGATGAGCTGCACACACACTTTCCTGTGCTGGCAATCTCAGGGCATCTCCTGGGCCCTCATCTGACCGGCACCACATCCCGTAGGTTCTTCCTTCTGAGTATCTCTCAAATGTATTCTTTCCATCTGCACCACTCTCTGATCATCCCTGGTCTTGGTTATAAGAGCCTCCTAACTTCTCTTCAGGCTGCCGCTCTCTTGCTGTACCAGGGCTTTCTTGTATACTGCTGTCATCGGGGTCATCTTGCTAGAGTTACTTTATCCTTGCTTTATCAACGTTGATGGCAACCACAACCTACAGGCTAAAGCAAACCCCATAAAATAGCATAAAGAAAACCCTTACAAGCTGACCCTAATCTAGCTTTCTTTAAATAATTTATTGTATTATTCTCTATGAAAGTAATACCCGCTGAGTAAATAAAAACTGTGAATAATGTATGTACTATAGTTATTGGATTTACTTTTATTATGAAAGTAGATAAGTCAATAGTTGACCACAGCAACTTGGAACATTTCTCAGCTTTGTCCTGTGCCACTACTGCCTATCTCCCTTCACCCCATGCTCTACGTTGTGTCTGATCTGCTATTCTGAAAACAAAAATATACTTCATGCATCCCTGCATTATTCATGCTGTGTTTCTCAAGTCTGCCACAGTGCCTGGAACAGAGTAGAAATCAATATTTTCTGATCTTGAGGAGTAGTTTATTAGACAAAGATTGCATTAAGCACTTTTTATCTGTTATCTTGTCCATGACAACTCTGCTAGGTGGACACCATTATGACTTATTTTCAGATGAAGGAGCTGTGGCTCAGGGTGTTTCACGCAGCCTGACTTCCTCCCACATTCCTGCTACATCCAGAGGATGCATCACCCCTGAGACACATGGGATTCATCTCAGCCTTCATCTCTGCTCCCCACCCCCTCACCTCTACCCTGTGTCAGTTATCTGTTGCTACAATAATGCCACATAACAAACCACTCTGAAAGTGAGCAGTTGAAACAACAATCACTGGTTATTTCTCAGGAGTCTACAGGAGAGCTGGGCAGTTCTGTTGGTCTGGGCCAGCCTTGGCCCCTCTTGTCTGGGTTCCCTAGTGGCACATTGCCCGGGGATGGCTGGCAATGGCTTCAGCTGGGAAGACTTGGATCTCCTCCACATGACCTCTGATCTTTCAGAAGGTGAGCCTGGTGGAGGCAGAGGTCTGAGAGAGAGGGCACAAGCACACCAAGATCTGGTCACTTTTACCAAATTCTTTTGGCCAAAGCAAGTTCCAAGTCTGGCTCCAGAGCCCACCCTAACAAGGCATTTGGTCTTGACCCCTGGAAACAGGCAGTATTCAGGGTCAGTTTTTAAGTTTGCAATTTTCTATATGAGAACAGTGAATCGGGCATTAGTGTGCTTGATAGTTTTGAGATGGGATAGAAGAGCCATTGAGAAGAGCGCTGCAAAGTTCAAGTTCAGGATAACAGGCCCTAGAATTTGAGAAAGGGAGGACAAGAACAGAATGAAATGAGATTTATCTCACAGGGAAAATCCATGGCGAAATGTCAAAATGACTTTGTTTCTAACTACGCAAATGGGAGAATGGCAGTACCACACCTAGAAATGGAAAAGAACATTTCTATTCTTTTTAGCTTGGTAAGAATATTACAGGGGGGGGGGAAACACTACACCCCAAATACCCCCCCAAAAAGACAAAAACCAGCTCTGTTTTTCAATGAAAAATAAATAAAAGCAGGAAGTTCATAATTACAACCTTGGAATGCTTAAGTGTTCCAACAGTCAGATAATGGCTTCAGAGTAGAGCGGTTTGATCAGAAATTCCCAGAGGACGGCCCACTTAGTGCTTCGCTTCCCATCAGTGTTGACCAGCCTGGATCCTCTAGGACAGCATTCTCAAACTTTGGTCTCAGGAACCCTTTACACTTTTAATAATTATTCAGGACCCCAATGAGGTTTTTTGTTTTGTTTTGTTTTGTTTTTGTATAAGTCACATCTATTGATATTCACCTTATTCATATTTAAAATATAGAAATTGTAATGTGTGCTAGTTGGTGTTCTAGGATAAGACATATAGCAGTGAATATACAGATTTGACAAAGCCCTGCCTCCTAAGGTTTACATTCAATTGAGAGGAGTCAAACAGTGAGTATGTTAAAAGATAAACTTATAACATGTCAGATAGAAAATAATAAATACTATGGATGAAAATTGACTAAGGTAAGGGGTATGGAGAGCTGGCCGCCTCTGGCAGGAGGTACCTGAAGGAGGTTGGCTGTGTGGGACTCCAGCTGTGGGACCTCATGGTGCAAGCAGACTGGACACACACAGCTTCCAGCTTCCGTGCACCCCCATGAAGCAACCAGCCACAGATCAAGTCTGTTTTCTTTCTCACAATCTATTGCTAATCACCAAAAAGAGGAAAGCTGTCAGGGCTCCATACTGGGTGCCATGGAATACTTTGAATTTAGTGCTGGGAACCTAGAACAACCTGTGACATGGATTTAGCAGAGTTCTGTCTAACTCACCAAAAACAACATCTAGAGCATTTATTGTGTTCCAGGCCCTGTTTAAGCCCTGGAGTCACAGCCCTGCAAAGCCACCTCTGAGGGTTCACTGGGTACCATTTCATAGAAGCCTCCCTGCCTTCCTGCCGTCTATCCGCCCAGGCACTCAGACACTGAAATAGCATCTGCTCATGTCCACACATACCTCTTACTATTCAAATCAATTTGATGTTTAAGTTGCATAGCATGAGTTGGGATAGCGGGTTTGGACACTGACTAATACTGCATTATCTGAATTGAATTGATTCCCAAGTTTGGACAGTAAGTAGAAGATTCAATAGGAGGGAAATAGGTACTGTGTTCCAGGCACTGTGGATAAAAAGACAAATAAGACACGGTCTCTGTCTGAAGTGCTGGCAAGGAAACAGTGAATAAGCAATTTCAGTTCAGCACAAGTGCCCTGAGAGATGCACAGAATGCTTCAGATGCAGGAGGAGCAACCACCCCCCCCCAACCCCCCACCCCCCGCTGCTCTGAGGGACTCAGAGATTTTGTTTTGAAAGACAAGTAGATGTATCCTGAGTTAGTGAAGGTGAGCTAAGGGGAAGTATGGGCAATGCCTGAAACTTCTAAGAGGCCATGGCACGGTTGGTGACTGTAACCAGTCTAGTGTGGCGGGAGTGACAAAAGAGGAAATCAGAGGAAGGACCTTGAGTGCCACACTTGATGTCTGAAACTCATTCCGTGTGTGAAAAGAATGACATGACCCTAATTTCTAGAAAATTAAGTTCACGTTGACAATGTTATTGTAATAGCTTGAAGGGTTGTAATTGACTACTCATCTGAGAGCTGTCATCTTCGTCATCCTGGTGTCTAACATCATACCTGTCACTTGATAGGTAATTGTAACTGTTTATTAACATGAATACAATTCAGGTGGTTGAAAAAGTCAAGTTCATAACAGAATTTTAAGAGGCAGTCAAAACATTCATGGTTTTCTGGGAATTCTCTTATCTTTAATGAATTTGACATTCTTCTTCCCAAGCAAACCTGCCCTCTGTTTTCTGTCACTATCTCATGTGTCCGGTCACCCCATTCTTGAATCTGGTTTGTTACCCAGCTTCCTCTAATTGATTACTAAGACCTGACCTCTCTTTTTGTTCCTTGAACCCATATTGGATTATACTTACAGACACTTTACTTGTCTCTCTGTGACCCCTCTTCCACTCTGCCCCCCTCCAGTTCATTCTCTACCAACATCCAGACTGATGTTCTAAAACATAGTCCTACTGAGTCCTTCCTACAGAAGGACAAGTCACACCAGGTTGGAGAATGTGGTTATTAAATAAGGGGGAAAGTATTTTTTAAATTCAAATAAGTGATTTTTGTGTACGAATTCACTGTGCTGCGGCCTTGGGCCAAATTCTGTCCTAATTGCTTGTCTGCAATTCTGCCTGAGGGGAAAGCACAGGTTTTCAGTTCTTTGGTTTGCAGGTGGAACCTTGCATGCCACTGTCTCTGTTAAGTAATTTGCATCTTTCTTTGAGAATATTTATAAGAGTTTATTTGAGCCAATAATTTGCATCTTGGCTGGCCTCAAAGGTTTTAAATTTATTTCCTATCCTTCCTTTCCTCCTGCTAATTATCTCTTCTCAAGAGAAGCACAGCAGGGAGTCTCAACTTACCCTTATACTCAAACACTCGAAGTCTATCCTCCCCAAATTCCAAAAAAGGAATTTATAAAAATTATAAAATATATGCCCTGAAAAAACTATCCAGCCTAAACCCCTTGTTTTATGGCTGGGGAAGCTAAGCTAAGGCCAGATTGACAAAGGGACTTTTAGAGAGACACAGAGAGAACCAGAGATGGAATTCAGACCCTTCAGGGCTCTGACTCGCAGTCCCAGGTTCCATCGACCAGGGAGGGATAGGAGAAGCAGAAGGGAGCACATGGGGGAAATTCTGTTCCTTTTCCCCCAGAACTGTTTCCTGATATAGACCATCTATCAACACCTATTCATTTTGCTGTTTCTCCAAGGACTCTGCATTAGAATGGAGGAATAGAAGGAGAAAGAATTCTTATGTGTTAGTTTCTACTGTAATTTACTTTATTTTATTTTAATTTTTCAATTACAGCTGGCATTCAATATTATATTAGTTTCAAGTGTACAGCATAGTGGTTAGACATTTATATACCTTGCAAAGTGATCCCCCCCACCCCCCACCTGATGAGTCTAGTACCCACCTGACATTATATACAGCTGTTATATTATTGGCTATATTCCCTATGCTATACTTTACATTCCCGTGACTATTTTGTAACCGTCAACGTGTACTTATCCATTTTAAATGAACATTTTCTTAGGGGTGACACATTGAACATGCCTTGTTCTTAGACATAATCCCTCACAGCTAGACTGCAAGCCTGCTGACTTCCCTCCTAGAAGGTTGGGCAGGTGGGAGGCTTCCTTGTTAAGGCATATATCTTATCACCTTGTGATTAGGTCCCAAGGAGTTCATTGCCCTCACCATGCCTGTTAGGCACACCCAGACTCACCCACTCTTCACCCCTCCCCACCACACCCATACACACCCCTCCAACATGTCCCTGGGGTTGGCTGGAGGTGTCCTGGCTGGCCCTGCCTCCAGGCTCAGATTGAGCTCCAAGGACACAGCTCTGTGACCTATCCAAGTAACTTATCCAAGCCTTTACTTTTTTTTTTTCACTTGGGAAATGGAGATTAAAATATATACCATGTAGGCTTATTCTAAGAATTAGATAAATTAATCTAAAGCACCTATCACAGTACCAAGCAGATTATATGTGTGTGTGTGTGTGTGTATAT
>NW_005366171.1:591312-592945 GCF_000412655.1 Myotis brandtii
TATATATACATATATATATTTATTAACATTAACTTCTCAAGCCTTTGTGCTTGTTTTTCGATAGGGAACAGTTTCTAAGATTCTCTAATATCCTTCCTCCTCCCCATTAAAAGTATCTGTGATCACTTAGAAGCTTAAACCTGCTTGCATTCACCCTCTATGATCACCAGAAAATATGGGAGGGTTTACATGAGACAGCTTGAGCTTGTGAAACTAAAAAAAGGTATCCTGGGCCCTAGCAGAGATGGGCCTTGGTAAACAGGGAAGCCCACTGCTCCTTCCATGCCACAGCCCAAGGCTCACTGTGGCTGGGGATCCTCTGTTAGCTCCTCCTGCAGTGCATAGGTTCCCAGCTGGCCCAGGCTCCTCTGCCTTCCCCCAGGGGTTGACTTTCTATAATGCAGGTCAATCAGAACAAAGGTGACCCAGAGGCCACAGGGAAGCAATCCCTCAGGCTGGCAAAGCATATCATCAGGGGACATGCTGGCAGCTGATGGCTGAGAGACTTCTACATCTTATCCCAATGTCTGGCTCTGGCCACGCTGGGGGACAGGCAAGTTCTGTGGGCTTCTGGGAATAGTCAGTGACAACATGACCACTGAAAGGACTGACCTTCTTGGGACTCGGCTTCTCCCAGCTAAGGTTGGTCCTTACCCCGTTCCTGTCATGTGTTCCCTTGATGAGAACCTTGTGTCCGATTTTTAAATGAAGTAATGGATTTGAAAGTATCTTACAAGCTTTAAAGTACTTTACAGATAGTATTTACTTAAGACAGGACTCTGATCACAACTCCGGATATGCAGCACTATTTAGGCCAGTGGTTCTCAACCTGTGGGTCGTAACCCCTTTGGGGGTCGAATGACCCTTTCACAGGGGTCGCCGAAAACCACCAGAAAACACATATATCTACACTAATGAAAGACAAACAAGCAAATTGACTGTACCTTCGCTACACCTTAAGCCACGCCCACCAGCCAATCAGAGTGACTATATGCAAATTAACCCAACCAAGATGGTGTCCAGCAGCCATGGAGCTGGAGCAAGCAGGAGGCTTGGTTGCCCCAATGATGGAGGAAGCCAAGCTTCCTGTCGCGGCCGGCTCTGAGCTCCACTCAAAGCAACAAAGTTTCAATTATAGAAGGTAAATAAACCCCAGATACCTGCTTTCAGCCGGCTGTGGCCACAA
Organism: Myotis brandtii; assembly: GCF_000412655.1. Taxonomy (NCBI): domain Eukaryota; kingdom Metazoa; phylum Chordata; class Mammalia; order Chiroptera; family Vespertilionidae; genus Myotis; species Myotis brandtii. The sequence goes on from NW_005366171.1 coordinate 592,499, forward strand.
AGCTGGAGCGAGCAGGAGGCGTGGGTTGTCCCTGGCAATGGAGGAAGCCAAGCTTCCCTTGGTTGCCCCGATGGAGGAAGCCAAGCTTCCTGTCGCGGCCGGCTCTGAGCTCCACTCAAAGCAACAAAGTTTCAATTATAGAAGGTAAAAAATCCCCAGATACCTGCTTTCAGCCGGCTGTGGCCACAGAGCTGGAGCAAGCAGGAGCCTTCCCTCCCGCCCGCCAGGTCGGCTCTCAGCTCCTCTCAAGGCTACAAAGTTTCAATTATAGAAGGTAAATAAACCCCAGATACCTGCTTTCAGCCGGCTGTGGCCACAAAGCTGGAGCGAGCAGGAGGCGTGGGTTGTCCCTGGCAATGGAGGAAGCCAAGCTTCCCTCCCGCCCGCCCTGGCTGGCTCTGAGCTCCTCTCAAGGCTACAAAGTTTCAATTATAGAAGGTAAATAAA
>NW_005366171.1:594225-600213 GCF_000412655.1 Myotis brandtii
ACCCTTTCACAGGGGTCGCCTAAGACCATCGGAAAACACATATATAATTACATATTGTTTTTGTGATTAATCACTATGCTTTAATTATGTTCAATTTGTAACAATGAAAATACATCCTGCATATCAGATATTTACATTATGATTCATAACAGTAGCAAAATTACAGTTATGAAGTAGCAACGAAAATAATTTTATGGTTGGGGGTCATCACAACATGAGGAACTGTATTAAAGGGTCACAGCATTAGGAAGGTTGAGAACCACTGGTTTAGGCCCTAGAAAGACATCTACTTGAATGAAGCTGTTTTCCTCATTAATTCAATAGTTATTGAACCCATTGAGCACTGAGTTGGGCAGTAGGGTCCAATAGTAAACATGAAGACAAAGGCCCTGCTGTTGTGGAGCTTACAGTGTAGTGGGGGAGAAGGCTAATAAGCTAATAAGTAAAACAGGTAACATAATTACAGAATGTGGTAAGTGATCTCAAGGAAATAGGAAAAGATGCTATGGGCTATAGGACATCATTTTAAATTTAGGTGCAGTAGTCTCAAGATGATTCTTAAAGAGATGATATTGAAACTGAGATTTGAAAGATGAGTAGGAGCAGACTGTGGAAAGATCAAGAAAATGATCACCCCAGGCAGAAAGAATTGCAAGTGCAGAAGCCCTGAGGCAGAAACAAACTTGACTTGCTCCCAGAATAGCAGGAAAGCCAAGGTAGTCACAAGGCAGTGAGCAAGGGAGTGGAGGGGAGAGGATAAAGTCCCAGAAATAGGCAGCAGCCATATCATGTAGGTCCTTCAGGACAGGGTAGGGGGTTAGGATTTTATTCCAACAGTGATAGTAGAAAGGATTTAGCAGGTCAGTCACATAATTTACTCTTACTGCTTTGTGGAGAAGATACTGTAGATCAGCAAGAGTAAAAAAGGGAGAGAAATTAGAGACTATTGTTATGGTCTAGGCAAGAGGAGAAGATTCAAGGAGTGCAAAGGAAGAGGTGGTAGGAAGAGAGGGAGAGAGATGCATTTAAACATTTTAATTTAAGTATAATATCATAATTTAAAAGTAAGTTTTACTATCATAACTTGCTAGTGTGGGAGAAATGGAGGGAAAAGAATCAGGCAGGACTTCCAGAAAATAAATTTGTTGGATGGTTCTTACCAGAAATGGGAAGAGTAGGGTTAAAGAGAGTTTAGGGAATAAAAGCAGGAGTTCTGTTTTAGACAGGTTAAGTTAGAAGATATCTAAGCAGGGACATTGAGTAGGCAGTTGGATAAATTATTTTGGAATTAAGTAGGTATATCAAGATAGGACCTTATTCCAGATATAAATTTGGAATTCATCATTATTTAGAATTTATATGGGATTCAGAGCCATGTGGTAGAATTAGGTGACTTGGAAAGTGATTGTAGAGAAAAGAAGAAGTATGAGGACAGAGCACTGAAAGGTAGATGATGAGAAGGAACCAGCAATGGATGCCAAGAAAGAAAGCCAGAAAGATGGGAAGGGTGCTCCAAAAAAAAAGGAGAAGAAAAAGTTTCAAGGGGTTGAGTAGGTTGAAGATTGAGAATGGGCCCTTGGATTTATAAATATGAAGCTTTTCAGAGACCTTGACAAGAACTGATTTAGTGGAGGGGCAGGGGAATTTAGACCAGTGGAGAACTGGAGCTGATTAGAGTAGCTTGGGGGGTATTTGGAGGTGAGGGAAGTCCTCTTTTAAGGGGTTTTATTGTAAAGTGAAACAGAGAAATGGAGCCACACTAGAAAGTTCTATTTACTTTGGGGAATGATCCAATAGGGAGGGAGAGACTATTGAGACAGGAGAGGAGAGATAATTTCATGTGCTATATCCTTGAGTAGTGAGAGGGGATTAGATTCACTGAAAAAGCAGAGCAGGAGAGAAGGCAGAGGGTATGGGTTTAGGTGCAATTGGTAGATTTCGGTGGTTAGAAAACTCATTCATTCATTCATTCATCAAATACTGGCCTGTGTGCTAGTTGCTGTCCTAGGGGAAAGACATGCAGCAGTGAGTGAAACAGGTTAAGACAGAGCTCATGCCCTCAGGGAGTTTACATTCTAGTGAAGGAAGTCAAGCTCTATATGTTAACAGATGAGTTTATGATAGGTCAGATAGAAAATAGGAAGCACTTCAGAGGAAAAGGAATGAGAGTAAAGGGGTTATAGAGAGCTGGAGAAGAGGTTGCCATTTTTTTATCAGGTTGTCAGAAAAGGCTTTAGTGATCAGGGAACATTTGAGAACAGACCTAAAGGAAGTGAGGGAGGAAGCCATGGAGAAATCTTGGGGAAGATAGTTGGGTTGCAAGCAAAAGAAACAAAGAGTGTCCAATTTCTGGGGCAGGATAATGCTTGGCATAAATGAGGAACAGCAAGGAGACCAATGAAGCTGAACAAAATGAACAAGGTAGGAAAGTTGTAGGACAGTGGTTCTCAACCTGTGGGTCGCGACCCCTTTGGCGGTTGAACGACCCTTTCACAGGGGTCACCTAAGACCATCCTGGATATCAGATATTAACATTACGATTCATAACAGTAGCAACATTACAGTTATGAAGTAGCAACGAAAATAATTTTATGGTTGGGTCACAACATGAGGAACTGTATTTAAAGGGCCAGAAGGTTGAGAACCACTGTTGTAGGAGAAAAGGCCAGAGAGGCAGTAGGGGGAGCTCACATGTGCTCTGGAAGGCAAAGACTTGAGTTTTACTCTCAGTGAGATGGGAAGTCACTCCTGAGTTTTGAGCAGACATGTGACATGATCTGACTTACATTTTAAAATGATCCCTTTGGCTGCGAATGGACTATGGGAGTCAAGGACAGAGATGTGATCACCAAGTAGGAGACTGTCACAGTAATCCAGGGAGGAGATGTAGTTCTCAGGTTGCTCCTATTTTCTCAGTGAAATAAGAGGCAAGATCTTCATAGGAGAGTGAGGAAGGCATGATGGAGGCTTGAGGAAAGAGAAGGTATGATAATGGTGGGTGACAAATTGATTAAGGATCTATGGTAGGATTTCTACCCAAACATCTGGAGTAACAAGCAGTTTGATTTTAAAAAATGCTTACTTACCTCAGAATCTGTGAACTTCTCTCACTGTGCACCTTTCTTTCTTGTGTCCAGTTTCTCTCCCATCATCCTATTTCTTGTCCTCTAACTCTAGGTGACCTCCAGTTGACCCACAGAACCCAAACATTTATTAAGAAGAAAATGACAACCCACTGGCACATCTGCTTCTTATACCAAAGTCTTTGGAAGGATTTAAGGAGGCCCTCAGAGTGCCCAGTTCTCCTCGAGAGACTGTTATACACATGTGTATCATTTCACCACCTCACCCTCCAGTCAGTGAGGGAGGACCATAGAGTTCCATGCTCTTATCAACACCATCCTCTCCTACCCATGATACAGACCTCATCAGTATTTGAAGGTTCTTCATACTTTCTGCCCCATGACACCACTCACCTCACAATAGACTAACAGAACAGTCCCAAAACGTCCTCAATTAGAACTGATGATCCCTGAAATGACCAGTAGAACAAATCTCATCTTGACCCAAAATTCTAAGACTCTAAGGTCTTCTGTAAAATAGCATATTTAAGGGCAAGCTGGAAATGGATTACACCAGTTCTGTCCAGTTCCCACTGGACAGATCACAGGCCACTGGGTGCAGCCTAACTTCAAAGGAGGCTGCGAATGTGTAACTAGGGATGAGGAAAATGAAATGCATTTGATGAACACAGACAGACATTGTCTCTGCCATAAGCAATCAGAGATAAAAACAAGTAGGCATACAGAGACAGTGGTGACATAGAGATCAAGGAAAGAGAAATCTTCAAGAAGGAGGAATTGATCAATGATGTCATACTACAGAAAGGCCAAGGAAGATATGGACATAAAAGGTCTGATTTTTTTCCTGGTAACATTATGAAGAGTAGTTTCTGTGAAGTTATAATGATGTGAAAGAATGGGATATGAGGAAGTAGACTATTCTGTAGGAGAATCTAGTGAAGTAACTAGAAAAGGGTGTCTACTGAGAGAGAATTTTTTTTAATGCAGGCAAGATGTTTACAAGCTAAAGAACTCATAGTGAAGGAGAAAGTCAAGATAACAGAAAGGTGATAACTCATCAAGGAGGTCTAGAAAAAGCCAGGAAAGGATGAGGCCAGAGCACAGTGACTGTGTTAGTCTTGGAAGGAGTGGCATGACCTCTTCTAAAATGTGTGGGAGGGTAACAAGGGCAGGAACAACTGAAGAAAAAGTTTGTAAGTGAGGGAAAGGAAATGAAGGGAGTTCATGTCTAATGGTGTTCATTTTTCAAATGGTTGGTCTGTTGTTATGAAGGGAATGATGGGATAATTCTGGGGGGCATAAAATAGCTGCTATGTGGAAGATGTGGGGCTAACCATGAAAAGCAGTATTGTATTTAGGGCTCAGCTGAGGTTGGAGACCCCTAATGTGTAGTGGCACCAAGATGCACCATCGTGAGATTTTCTCCACCAGTGCACTCTCCAGGGCAGAGGCAGATGTTTGAACTGATTTTTGTAGAGTGGAATATTGTGGAGTAACGAGGGATTGGTGGGTGAAAGTGCTGGTGAGAGAGCTATTACAATGGTCTATGATGGATGGGAAAGGAAGTGAGGCCAAGAAAAGGCTGATGGCCTGGGAGAAAGTAGAGGTGGAGGGACTGGACAGCGTGAGGAAATGGGAACACAGAGCAGGTGAGAGCAAAGGAGTGAGAAATGAAGAATAAGATGTTGGTGGTGGTGAAGGTAGGATATTAGAGATTTAGATTTATGGTAGGGAACAGTTTTAAAGGGAGAGGGGATCCAGAGTATGGCCATGGGAGGGCGTTGCTAAAGTGACTTGAAAGTAGGTGCTGTGGAGTGGAAGAGGTTGCAGAGCTCAGGCTCTTGATGCATTTGGGGTAGCATCCTAGGAGTTGGCAGTATAAGCTACAAAGGAAGGGTTGGGTTTGTTGTTGTTGTTGTTTTTTGCACAAAAGTGGAATTATAATAGTCTGAAGTGGCAATGAGGAGCTAGAAAAATGTAAACCCCTCTTTTCGTTTTATTTTCCTCCACCTAGTTTATATTCTTATCATCCTGTTTGAATTATAGAAATATTCTAATTGGTTTCCCTGATTTTGGCCTCTCTCCCAAGTATCTATTATACACATGACTGCCAGCTAATTAATCTTGTTGAACAGCTTGATCATTGCTCACCCTTGCTCAAAATCGGCAGTAGCTCCCTATCTGCCTGTAGAATAAAATCCATCTTCCTTAGCCCCGCCCTCAAGGTTCCAAGCATAAATCTGGTTTCAATCTACTACTTTGTTTTATGCATCTAGTTTGAGGCATAAATTTGATGCCTCAAATTGCTTTAAATTTGATACTATGTTGTTAACACTAATCTTGGAGGATTTTCCCAAATACGGTTTTGTTAACTGTCAGGAATGTTCTTCCTACCTATCTTAGAATGTCATTCTTCAAGGGCCAATTCAAATGCAGATTAGCCTCTACCTCCTCAAATGACATCTCTATTCCCTGTTCTTCTTTTGTAAAAAAAAAATTCACATTAAGCTTTATATCCTAGTTAGTCAAATATGTATTAAGCAAGAACTACTCCTAATTTATCATTGCATCTCAGCCATGGCACCCCAGCTCATAACACCCAGGTCAGTATCTTGCCTTTGTAGGTGTCCAATGTCTGCTGACTAAATGCATGCATGAGTTCATGAATAAATAAATGATTGGGTGAATAGAGCTCTTATGATGTTCTAGTAGTTTAGGGCCAGAGTCCTTCACTAGATGATGATCTAGTGTTGATTTTATGTGTGTGTGTGTGTGTGTGTGTGTGTGTGTGTTGGGGCAAAAGTAGGTTTACAGTTGTTTGTATGGAAAATAATACAATAGTTAATAAATAATACAAGAAAAAACTATCACACACATGTGTGCATTTGTGTGTGTGTATATATAT
>NW_005366171.1:600252-605553 GCF_000412655.1 Myotis brandtii
AGAGAGAGAGAGAGAGAGAGAGAGAAAGACAGAGAGAGAGAGAGAGAGAGAGAGAGAGAGAGAGAGAGAGAGAGAGAGAGAGAGAGATTATACAGTAGAAAAGAGATCTATTGCTTCAAAAATACTGTGGAACAAACAACACCAAAACTGAATAACTTAAAACAACAATCATTTGTTCTCATGGTCTGTGATTGAATTAGGGTTTGTTGATCTAGGCTGGGTTGAACTGGGGTGATTTGGTTCTGCTCCAAGTGTCTCTTATCTTAGCTAAGGCATGTTTTGTTCTGTTTTCATGGCAATGTCAGAAATAGATTTCTTTACCCTTAATATTTAGCACTGTTCTGGGAGTATTATATGCTAAGATATCCAATAAAACCTTGGCAAATGGAATTGAATTAGGCAGCTTCACACCTAAGTCATTCTCCCTGTCTCAACCCCCAAGTGCTCTAGAGAGTGAACAGGGCTTTTGACAGCAAGTGGCTGTTCGTATCCTGACTTGAATGAAATGTTGACTCTTCTAACTGGACAGCAACTCCCTTAGCAGAGGCCCATTTACTCATTTAATTATTTGATTCATTGAATCATACCATAAATTGTCATTGATCTATGTGATAACTTCATTCTAGACAATGAAGGGGGAAAAAGCCATCTTTGAGAAAAGCAGATATTTCATGTTTATAAAGTAACCTTCCCTTTTTCTCCTGTTTGGCCAGGCTGTGACAACATGCTGATGGGCATAAAGTCTCTGAAAATAGTGAAGAAGACTCTGGACACAGATGGCTCTTGGATGAAAGATGCTGTCAGCAACTCTCCAAAGGTTTATTTCTTAATCGGATCCAGAAACAACACCGTTCGGGAATTTGCAAACATGGGGGCACTCCTGGAAGATAGCACCAAGCCACGCCCCCGGAAGCTGATCTTACCACATTCCTGGCAGGGAACAGGCCAAGTGGTCTACAAAGGTTTCCTATTTTTTCATAATCAAGGGACTCCCAATGAGATAGTCAAATACAATCTGCAGAAGAAGACTGTGGAGGATCGGATGCTGCTCCCAGGAGGGGCAGGCCGAGCCCTGGTCTACCAGCACTCCCCTTCAACTTACATTGACCTGGCCGTCGATGAACACGGGCTCTGGGCCATCCACGCAGGGCCAGGCCTCCATGCCCACTTGGTTCTCACAAAAATTGAGCCTGGCACACTCGGAGTGGAACACTCATGGGACACTCCATGCAGCAGCCAGGACGCTGAAGCTGGGTTCCTCTTGTGTGGGGTCCTCTATGTGGTCTATCGTTCTGGTGGCCACGGCCCGCATCGCATCACCTGTGTCTATGACCCACGGGGCACTATCAGTGAGGAGGATCTGCCCAACTTGTTCTTTCCCAGGCGGCCGAGAAGTCATTCCATGATCCATTACAACGCCAGAGATAAGCAGCTCTATGCCTGGAATGATGGAAACCAGATCATTTACAAACTCCAGACAAAGAGAAAGCAGCCTGTGAAGTAACGCATTACAGCCGGAGGGAGAGCGCCTTGGCCTTGGAAACTGCTCTCCAGGATACTGAGGCCACAGCCCCTTTGCAATACTGTCTCCCTCTAATCACACACAGTGAGAGGGTCTAGAAGTCGGAATGCATGTGCCTCCTCCCAGATGTTGCTGCCTTAGAGATCTTCCAAGAGCTTAAAGGAGAGTCTGGCATTCAGAAATTTTCAACAACTTCCATTACCCGTCCAAACGTCTTGCGATCAAGGCCCTCCACATTCTGATCCAGTTTGCTCCCAGCCTTTTCTTTTGCTAGCATTGACTCTAACTCTACCCACCCCATCCATCCCTCCAAGCAGTCAGACATGCAGGACATCCTCTGATACTGCTGGCTTTTCCCTCCTCTGGCCTTTGCTCAGATGCTTTCCTCTTTCACAAATGCCTTTTGATATTCTTCCATGTTTACTGCCTAACTAAAGTACGCTTTTTTATTGATGTTTGATCTGGATTTCCCCTAGCTCCGCCTCTTTACCAAGCTAGGCAGATAGAATAATAAGGTAAACACATTAGCATTTGAATACCACCTTCCAGGTGCAAAGTGTTTGCACCTTTGTTACACATTTAATTCTTATCACGGTGTTGTATGCAGAACAAATCTTTAAAGTTGCCATTTTAGAGATGAGAAGAGCTTAGGTGAGCCATTTAAAATAACATAGCTACAAAATGAAAGGCAGAGCAATAAAATACTGCAAGTCCCATAGTTTTGTCATTGCCCAAGGAAGCACCAAATACAGGGTGTCTCCAAAAAATGTATACACCCTTTAACAGCCAACAGCTCAATTTTGAAAATGAAATGTATTTTAATAAACACTGCTTTTATAATTATTCAAAGTGTGTGTATATACATTTTTTTGGGGGGGGGACACTCGATATGTATGTTTGTTCACCCAATCTTTATAAGCAATACGTTCATCATTTCATACCAAAAATAATGGTCTTCCCTTTAACTACTTTTCATGTTCACACAAGACCTTCCTATAGGCCTTTCAGAAGCTACTTCCTCCAGAAAACTAGTCTGCGGATGAGGACCCAACCTCTAGCCTCATCTGGTCTTTATTCCCCAGCATCTCTCTTCTTGCTTGAAATACAATAAAGCTGACACTAAGCAAACAAACTTCATCGGGTTAATTTGCCTACATGCCCTCAAGCAAAGCAGTTTCAGGCCTGGGTTTATGGTGAACAAGCCTCAATACACTGAGGCCCTTGGTAAATATTCTGGAATCTGGATGGAAGCCAGATAGCCTGCAAGTGACTCCCTGCCACAGCAGGCATGCCATGTGGCACAGGGGACAGAGGGCAGCTGTGCCTGGCCAGAGGGGCTTCTTCAAAATCGTTCCCACGACTTAGTCCAATTCAGCCAGGTTCGGGTCACAAGTGCAGGCTCTGGTGCCAGTCCGTGTCATGTGCGGAGGCCCCTGTGCTTCCAGGTTGGTCACATGAGAGGGTTTGCTTTGTATACTTGCAGCTGTTTTCCAGACTCTGCCAAGCTCAGGCCGGGGCCATAGGCAGTGAAGAGAGGTTTTCTTCTCTGTAGCATTTGAGTGGATCGTTGGCAGAATGGGATTACTCACCCCATGGATACTTTGCAATTACCCACCGTTCTAATAGAGTGATACAGAAAGCTCAAATCCATCGTGGAATGAGGCAGGTATGCATGAACATGATGATATTACCCGGTCCATGGGTTTGGGGACATTCCCTACCCTATGGGTAAAAGAAGATTACCCATTTCACAGGGAGAAGGGATGTGAACTGTCTCTCAGAGGAGGGGAGAGTAGAGTTATTAGCAAGTGGAGATACGTGCGAGTCCTGGGCACATGGTTCCTTTGGAAGCACAGAGGAGAGGATGACTTTCATTTGTGACCTGCTTTGTTTTTTTGAATTGATAGTTTTGCAGGGTGCACTTTTGACTAACAACCCACATGGTGCCTGAAATTCCTGCAGCTAGAGTCACTCTTTTAGGTCAAGACATTTTCCCCAGGAAGCCCCTAGTAATGTGCCACTTTTGTACACTTTTGGCTTCTTCCAGGTAAATCGCCTTTTAGCTCTGGGGTTTTTGTTGGATTTTAGTCCAGATTAAAGTCCCTATGACCTATACTAATGGTTCTTAAACTTTACTGCATGTAAGTACTTGAGGAGCTTTTAAAAATCCTAATGCCAGGCCAAACCCCCAACCCATCAAATCGGAACTTCTGGAGGTGGGACTCAGATACATTTTTGAGTCCCCTCCTCCAAAGTGGTTCCAAAGTGCAAATATGCTTGAGAGTCAGTGACTGACACCATTCTTTAAAGTGATTTTTTTAGAGCAATGGCATAGTTCCGAGAACAGACTAGCATCTTCTGGGGGCTGGGGGCTGGGCAGTGGATCCCCTGGGGCAATGACATGTGGGACTTGGGAACACCCATGAACTCTGAACTGCGGCAGCCTCCTCCACAGAAGCCTGCCTGCTGCTATTTTAAGGAAGTGAAAGAGAACTGGAGGGTGTCCTGTTGTAACACAACTCTTGTGGGCCCCAGCCTTCCTCTGCTGGCTTTGCCCTTAGTCTGCTTCTGGCCAGGTTCCTGCGGTGGCCGGAGTCTCATATTTGCCAGGCTGGCTTAAGTCCTGTTCATATGTACATCTTCTGGGCACACTGGTAATTTCAGACCACCGGGGTAATTTGTAAAAAGATGTGTCTTGTGGCGTTTGTCAACACTCCAGCCTGTAGAAATGTGGAGAAAAAAACAAAAACTGAGGCCAGGGCTGTGGTGACTCCTGCCAGAGCTGGGGACTATGCCAGAGTCCCTGGTGTCACTGCCATCTGAGGCCCACACAGGGATTTTAATCAGCTGAACCGAGCAACTAGTGCTTGGAGGCCTAGGCAGGGCAACAACCTAGCAGTACAACCAAAGGGGATTCAGGCCACGCACTAGGCAGTGATGGCGAACCTATGACACGTGTGTCAGAGGTGACACGCGAACTCATTTTTTTGGTTGATTTTTCTTTGTTAAATGGCATTTAAATATATAAAATAAATATCAAAAATATACATCTTTGTTTTACTATGGTTGCAAATATCAAAAAATTTCTCTATGTGACACGGCACCAGAGTTAAGTTAGGGTTTTTCAAAATGCTGACATGCCGAGCTCAAAAGGTTCGCCATCACTGCACTAGGGGAAGGCTTTGGACGGGTCTTCAGGGCCCGGTCCTGCCCAGATTCTAGAATCCGTTCCTATGGTCAGACAGTCAACGCTTTTCTTGGGTCTGTGGACCCCAGCCTTGGTGCTGGGCACCAGGAGCTGCTTCTTGTCCTCAGCTGTTCACAAGGCAGGGCACCAAGGCCTCTAGATGGCGCTGACCACTAGAAGGACCTCCACCCCAAGTCCAGGGGCTCAAGTGTATGGGGACCCTCGGGTGCCTCAGGGCCTTCCATACTGAGGGGCGGGCTGGGGTTGGACGGGGGAGACAGTGAATGAGAGGCTTCCCTCTGGCCAACCTCAATTGGGTCAGAATCGCACCGGCCCGGGAGTCCGGCCATCCAAAGGGTAGTAGCGCTGTGTGTGCCTCTAAGAGGTTTTTCTGTGGCTTCTTTCTCTGCAATTCGCGGCACGAATTCCCTCTCTGCTTCCCCGTTTTCCTCTCTTTCCGCCGGGGAATGGTGCTGAAGGGCCGGAGAAGCCCAGGACTGAGAGCCGGGAACCGTCCGGCGGCCTCCTGGGGCGGGAAGGGTGCGGGGATGGGAAGGTGACAGGGCGGGGCGGGGCCCTGGGGGGCGTGGTC
>NW_005366171.1:605634-619141 GCF_000412655.1 Myotis brandtii
GCAGGGGCGGGGTGACCAGGCCGGTCCCTAGGGAACCCGAACCTGTGGAGGAAGGTCCTTCGGTTCGCAGCGGTGCGGGAGAGGGCGGGGGAGTGGCTGGAGGGCGGTCCCAGGGGAAGAAAGGCGGGGGAAGCGGGCGCCTCGGGATGAGCCTCCGTGGGTCCCCGCCCCCGTCACGTGGGCTCCAGACCCGGCCGTTGCCGGCCAGTCCGCTGGTGGGTCGGTCAGTTGGTCGGTGGGTCAGTGACCTGCAGCTCGGCTCTCAGCTCTCATGTTCGGAGGTGGGAAGGACACGGGAGCGGCCCGCACACCTGAGCCGCCCGGAGAGGAGTCCCGCACCCAGGTCAGTGGGTTCTCTCCACGCCCCCAGGCCCGCTGCAGACCCCGCAGGGGCATTGCCTGGGACCCTGAGTCCCCGATCCTAGAACCACCCGCGGAGTGGAGGCCAGGGGCAGGATGGCGTCAGAGCGTGTCCCAAGCGCGAGGACGGGGACCCTCTTCCCCTTCTCTGGCCGGAAGGCTGGGAGGACGGTATAACTCCGGTGGATTTGCTCCGAGCCTGCACCCTGCTCTGCCCGGGACTAGGGACAGTCTGCGCCCCTACAGGTGCTAGGATGTCCCTGGAGGTGCGCTGGGTGGTCGCCCCTTCAGGGCTGTGTGGTATGTCAGCTCTGCTCGGTCCGCTGGAGCAGCAGCGTAACCTTGAGAGCCCAAGGTGGTCGGGAAGTTTATGGTCTGTTTGCCCAAGTAAATCTGTGTGGCAGAACGTGTGTCCGAATGCTAAGCTTTGGCTGAGACCAGCTCTATACTGTAATTGCAAGAATGCAACAGGCTTTTGAACCGTTCGAGACACTGCCTCCCACTAGACAGCAGGAAGGGGGTGGTCCTACAGGAAAGTGGGCTCCTCCTCTCCCTCCTGACATCCCCACTCCAGACCCCAGTTTTCCCTCAGATAAAAATAAAGTTATATAGTTACAGACCAGAACTTTTCAAAGTTTGGGTGGGATCGAAACAGGCATTCTGGTCGTTTTTTAATTATTAAAAAAAATGCAGACTATTATATTTTTACATTTACAGCAGCTGGGTATTTGGTATAGATCCGTCTTCCTTTCCAGTTTGGGTCTACTTCTGTCTTTCTCTTCATCTCTCTCCTTCCTCTCCCAGTTCCTTAATTGATTATAATACAAACCTGAAGTGTTTCCAAATGTTATTGCATTTTGTGAAGTAAAATGCCCAATGACAGAAAGGTAATTGGCTGTAAAAATAATGAATTCATCTTCAGCATGTTCAGTCTTTGGTTTTTACTTGTATATGGAAAACACATAATGTTATTTGATTTAGAGATTATGTTTCTCTTTGGGGCTTAAGAGAGGCAGCCCATTTGTATTCTGCTTAAATTCATCTTTAAATGACTTTGAAGTGGGTGATAATTTAACACATTATTATTATTTATTTGAGATTTGAGGATGTGCCAGTTGCTAGCTTATTGCTACTGGGGAGACAAACAGTACCATGGTCACTTCTTTACTGGGGTCGCTGTAGCAAGTGTGCTAACCTCCCAGATTACTTACCCAGTGCGTGAGGTATGAGCAAAGAGTGGTGGGAATTCCTATCTTTTTCATCTGAGCAGGGAAAATCTGGGATAATGTCAAGAAAGGGGTGTCATGTAATGGACCTCGAAGAATGTTTCCTGAGTTTCTCCAGGCAGAGGTGGGCAGCGTGTGACCTGGGCTGTGGGAGCTGTGTAGCAGGCAAGCACCAGCTAGCCCTGAGAAGTGGCAAGTTGTCCAACTGGGCCCCTATGGGGTGGTAGGCAATAAAGTTGACAAGGATGAAAAACATGGTCCCAGCAGGTGGTGAAGTCTGGACTTTGTCTGAAAGCATGGAAGCCAATAATGGGCCTGAAGCAGGGGAAGGATGGATGTTTCTGTGAGCTTACAGTCAGGGGCCTTTGCCCTACTCTCCCAGCTTCCCAAACCCTAATCTGATGTGGAGAAAACCCAGTAAATGTTGGTATTGTGGGATGAGTGGCCAGGCCACACTTGAGAGCAGTGCTCTTCAACTGTAACAAGCTTAAGAATCGCCTGGGGATCTTGTTCAAATGCCGATTCTGATCTCTAGGTCAAGGGTGTGACCTGACATTCTGCATTTCTAACCTGTTCCTAGGTTGTGAGAGCTTTTCACTATCTATAACCAGGATTTAGAGCTGTAGTTTGCAAGCCTGGCTATGCCTCAGAATCGCCTAGGGGAGCTTTTAAACTATTCCTATTAAGTATGTTTGGGATATTTTTAACCAAGTTTCCCCAGGTGATGCTGATTTTCCCAGGTGAAGGCTGGGTGGGACCGGCTGTGGTGGACTCTTGGCGATGCTGTGGGAAGCAGTGACTAGGGGGCAAAGACACTGGGGGTGGAGGCCCCAGATAGGACCTTAGAAAGTCAATTAGGATAGAAGTGATGAGGCCTTATATTTGGTGTGAGATAGTGGGGCACTGAGGCAGGAGGGACTCTAGAGAGAGAATCTATAAGACAGGGGGCTAGGGAGTAAGCCCTGTTAGTCTCTTGAACTGACTGCACAGGCCAAGGGAGGAGGGAAGAGTGATTCTGAAAGAATTCAGCTTTGGCCAGACCCGTGTAGCTCAGTGGTTGAGCGTTGACCTATGAACAAGGAGGTTACAGTTTGATTTCTGGTCAGGGCACATGCCCAGGTTGTGGGCTCCACCCGCTGTGGGGGGCGTGCAGGAGGCAGCTAATCAATGATTCTCTCTCATCGTTGATGCTTCTATCTCTCCCTTTCCCTTCCTCTCTGAAATCAATACAAAAAAATATCTTTTTTATAAAAGAGAGAGAATCCAGCTTTGGAGGAGGGATGGCAATACTATAACATTTGGGGTAAGATTTGAAGTTATTTTTTACTGGGCCATTAGAAAACTGTTTTCCTGAAATAGAAATCTGTTCATGACACTTCCCTGCTTAAAATCCTCTGGTGGAGTCCCTATTGCAAAATATGAGAAGGAAGGGCTAATGTGAACACACTAGGAGGCATTTATTAAGCTCCCAGACGGGGCACCCCCATTCAAGAGGTGACACTCGGGGGGAAAGTAAAGTGACACTGTCACCACTTGGTGTGGGCACCACCAGGCTGAAACATTTGGCAGCTTTGTGTTTTCCTGAGTCACTATTTTTTCCTGCTTCCTCCTTTTTCAGAACAGTTCCACTTTGTGTTTCCTGGCATCATTCTTTGGCTTCAATACTTGATGGTACCCTGAAAGCCAGGTCTGGTTCGACCTTGTGGATCTTCAGGAGATCCCTTCCTGTCTCTCAGGCACCAGGTAAATAATCTTCTGGGAGGTGCTGTCCAAGAGCATCTGTTTAGCTTTAGACCCAGGTGGCCCCAAGAGTTCCAGGGGGCTGCCAACGCTCAGCTTTGTTTTCAGGAAATGTGTGATACCTGTTTCGTGCTTCTAGGTAATTCTTACTTTGGTGCTCCTTGGTAATTCTTACTTTCATTTCCTTTCTCTGTCACATACACTGTTCTGCACACTGATAACTGAGCATTCGTTGTGCACGATGCTTTGAATCGCCATGTTTCCTGTTGTATGGTAATCTTGGCCTCTGTAACACACCTGTAGAAAGAAAGTCTAGACACAGATGGAATAAGATTGCCTCTTTGAAAGGAGAAAGTATAACATCTTTGTATGGCATTTAGGGCTCTGCAGAGGCTGATGATAATTTAGCTCCCCAGCTGCATCTCCACTGTCCCCCATCTATCCTTTGTGCCTCTCTGCCTTTGCAAATATTACTTCCTCTTCCTGGAAGGCCCTTTGGTCTCTGCTCTGCCAGATGAACTAACTCTTATTAATCCTTCATATTAATGTAGATCAAACTCTTGAAACACCTCTCCTTCCCCCACCCCCACGTCATGTTTACTCTGCTCTCTAATACTGCATATGTATAGCATCAAATACAGATCTCTGTTGCAGTACTTAGGCACCTCATTTGCATATCTCTAGCCACACACCCTGCAAACTCAGAGCTGCTCTAGGGCTGCATCAGCCCTGCTGTGCAGCCTACACATGGCAGATGTTCAGGAAGAGTTGGTGACAGGCGGGAGCCTTGAGCTAGCTGGTTTTGCAATGTTTGCCTCAGTAAAGGGTTAAGGGCAGGTTATTTTGTGTAGGAGATGAGGGAGGGAATAAGACCAGAACATGAAAGACTGGGACAAGCCCAATGAGGGGTGGCCCACATGGCTAGAGTCACAGGGTGAGGTGGAGAGGGGACATCAGGAGAGGTGGGGCTATAGCCTGAGGCTGTGGATAGATCATAGAAGGCCTTGAAAGTTGAAGCAAAAGAATTTAAATTTTATCCCAATGACATTGAAGGCCTTTGAATAAGGAAAAGGCATGTGAAAGCTGTGCTTTGAGAAGGATTCAGGGTGGGGAAGGGCAGATTGGAGGGAGAGGGGAACTTCTTGTGAGAATGCACTGTTGGACTAACCCGCTGAAGTAGATTAAGACCTAAATCAAGGGAATGGCAGTAGCGATGGAGAAGAGGAAACAGAAGTGGGTGAGCTTGCCAAGAAATCCTTCAGGATTTGGTGACTGATTGGATTTGAGGGAGGGAGAAAAGAGTCAAATTGGACACTGACATTTTGTGCTAGTTTGCTGGGAAAAGAAGGAGGCAATTGTTAGCAGCATGAAAGCTTGGAGGGACATAGAGGAGGAAAGGCAAATGAGGGTGGCTGAGTCTCTGGAATCAGGAGGGAGCCATGGGTAGTTTCTTGCATTGCCCCTTATATTTTTACTCTGGAGAATGGTGAAGCCCAGAAGAAGGCTCGGCTGCTGGTGACAGAACCCGAGCCTCCTGGTCCTCTGGCCTTGGGCTCTTGCCTTTGGAGCACAGTGGGTTTGGCCAGAGAGAAGTTGCCAGAAGGTCCAGATGGAGATTCCATTAAGCAGTGAAAAATGGGAAAGACCAGGTTTGGGTGAATTCGGCCTTCAGGACAGCTAAGGCTGGAGTCTTATAGGCCAAGGACTCAGAGGGGAAGTGTCTGCTGGCAGCCAGTGCCAGGGTGGGTGTGAAGGCTCATGAGTCCTCCTTTTTGTCCTGTGGCCTGGCTGTACGTGGGCTGATGGGAAGTGGGGAGAGCTTTTATGGTCTCAGCACTCATACTTGTTAGTGCTCAGTGTGGAAGCATGTGTACTAAATCGTTTTTCTGGGACAGCACCCACCAATCTGTCAATTCTATGGAAAAATGTATTCCAAGATCCAAACACCTTTTTTTTTTTTTCTAGAAAAACTTTAGGGACACATCCAGTCAGTCATGAGAAGTTGCCTGTGTAGTGTTGGAGTGGGGTCCATGGCAGGGGGGAGCCTATCTGGGGAAAGGCAACCAGCCCTGAGGACCTCCTCTACGCAGGGGCCTGGTGGAGGGCCAGGATCAGGGATCCAGATGACTGGTGGAGGGCCAAGGCTGTCAGATGAGGAGAGGACCTTATCTAGAATCTGTCCTGCTGCCCAGAGACTCAGTGGCCTGAGGCTGGATTTCCTCCCCGCTTACCCCTCCCTTCCACACCTCTCTGCCCAGCCCTGCTCCTCAGCCTCCAGCATCCTAGGATAGAGCCCTGCCTTTGCCAGGGCACAGTGTTCACCTCGGTTTGATAAGGCAGAGGTGGATTAATGCATTTAGATGAAAACATTTAGATTATTGCCGGACATGTGGTGATTGCCAAATAAAAACAAAGACACGATAAATGCTGGGATTTGACTTTGAGCAAAAACTTGTTCTCTTTTCAACTATGTAACTAGGTCTGGCAAGTTTCCGCTTCATCTTGTTTTGAGTTTTTCTTTTTTCTTTCTTTCTTTTTTTTTTCACTAAGACCAGAATGTATCTCACGAGCCTGCTCACCCATACTAAAGTATCAGGGATAGCCATAGAGTACAGACTGGAGATCTGGGTTGCCCATGGCTCAGGAAGGACTTATGCAGCAGAGAGTGGATGGAGAGGCTACTAACAAGTCTCCAGGAAGACTTCGTTAACCCAGGTGAAGCTACGGGGAATTGACCGGATCCTGGCCTCCCCCCTGGCCTCCAGCTGCTTCGATGTTCCCAGGTGGCTCTGATTTGGGTACACAGGCACACCTGGTTTTGTTGAGCTTTGCTTTGTTGTGGTTCACAGATGTTGCGTTTTTGAAGGCAGACCCTTTGCCATCAAAAAGGTTACGACTAGCTTTAGTGCAATACTCCATTGCGATGGCTTGGAACCAAACCCACCTGTGTCTGTTTCCTGCTTGAGGACAGGCATAGGGAAGGAGGAGCTCCAAATCTCAGGGTGGCTGTGCCTGCTTGGAGAGTGCCAGTGCCTGCTGGCCGCCGTGAGTGTGTTTTAGTAGCGTAGTCGGAACTCCTGCTCTGACTCCTGAGTAAAGGCATAAATCTATAGTGACTTGTGAGCACGGATGGAATGTGCCAGTCAGATGTAGCTGGGCCTCTCAGCTGGGCAGGCACTACTGTGGCCTGGGGAGCCACTCCTGTGACTGTTCTGGGGTGTCCCAAGAGGTCTTAGCAAAATCCTCCTACCTGCTTCTGGCAGATAGGTCCAGGGAGCCCTGCCAGAAGGAGTCTTGGTTTGACAACCTGTGTGTGTGTGTGTGTGTGTGTGTGTGTGTGTTATGTAGGAGCCAAGTGGTGTGTTGTAGGGATTAAGCTGCAGCTCATTCTAGGAAGACTGCAGATGGGTTACCTTTATTCCCTGCATGCATATGTGGCAATGCCTTTCTCTTCAGGGGCAAATTTCCTTCCCCCAACACAAGACCTCCTTTCCCCTGAATCAGAGAGGTTTTCGCATGAATAGCTAGCTCCAGCTGGACTGCTCCATGGAGACAACAGAGGTGCAGACAGGCCCCTCGGAAAGCTGCCTCCAGAGGGAAGGATGGGGTGGGGCTTGGGCTTTGGTGGACTTTACAAAGGGTTTGCCTCATGAGATAGTAGTGTGATTCCCATTGTATGGAAGGGAAACAGGTGTCAGGGAAGTAAAGTCATTTTTTAAAGGTCCCAGAATGTTAGACTTAATTTATTGTCCAATCAGGGACGCTTTTGAGAGTGAAAGGAGGTGGACATATACTGAATTGGATGGGATCCTGGAATGACAGGAGTGTCCCAGGCACACTGGAATGTGTGGTATCAAACTCCACATTCAGTGAGGAACCAGGACAGGTAAGGGGAGGTCGGACTGGTGAGAATGGATTGCAGTAGGGGGAGGGGTGAAGTTAGAACTTGAATTCGGGTGGGTAAGGCAGATTCTTCTAATTTAACCGTTTGCTAAAGCAAAGGAATGGTTCTTGACTCTGACACCTGACCTTGGGTAGATGTCATGAAAAAGTTTTATTACATAAGTTCTTCCTGCGACCAGCCAAGACATCTGGTTCTGTGATGTGAGGCTGCTCACCCGGTAACAACAACCGCCACCCTGCATGTCCATCTAGGTTTTCTCTGGGCCGGCTCATTGGAACTCACAATGCCTCCGCTGGGATTATTGTCCTGCTCTGGAGAGAAGGAATCTGACTCCTCTTGTCCCCCCATGCCCCCACTTCCAGCGTGGCAGGCAGCAGCTTTTCTCCACCGTGAGGACTTGGCCTTCCTAGTCTCTGAGAACCCTGATAGCTCTAGAGCAGGGGTGGGAACCTTTTTTCTTTATTTCTTTTTTAAAATATATATTTATTGACTTCAGAGAGGAAGGGAGAGGGAGAGAGACAGAAACATCAATGATGAGAGAGAACCATTGATTGGCTGCCTCCTGCACGTCCCTCACTGGGGATCGAGCCCACAACCCGGGCATGTGCCCTTGACTGGAATTGAACTCAGGACCCTTCAGTCCACAGGCCAACGTTCTATCCACTGTCTATCCACTGAGCAAAACCAGCTAGGGCAGGAACCTTTTTTCTGCCAAGGGCTATTTGAATATTTATAACATCATTCACTTAATATAAATTTATGCTGCTATGAAAAAGTTCCTAGATTTATTGAATTTCCAGTCCCACCTGTGGTTGCCTTGGCAGGGCCAGACCAAATGATTTCGAGGGCCTTATATGACCCGTGGGCCTGACATTCCTACCCCTGCTCTAGAGCATGGACTTCGAATCAGAGAGGCCTCCATTTAAATCCCAACTCTACACATACCTGCTATTGCTACTTTAAGCACGTCTCTACCTCTCTGAGCTTTAAGTTCCTCATCTGTCCAATGGGAACAGGCCTATTTTATTTGGTTTTGTTAACGATTAAATGAGATAATGCACAGAAAATGTTGGCTATAGTGCTTGGCATGTCTTACATAGTCAATAAGTGGTATTATTATTATTCATGCTGTTCTCAGGAAGCCTGGGAAAAATGCTTTGTCAAGTGGAATGATTTGTATCATCCAGACCTAAGCTTATAACTGAGATTTCAGGGCGGAGTAGCATTCTCTGGGCCCTCAGGTGTGACTCAAAGGACAGCCATGGTGGACATGAGCAGGAAATCCAGGAGGCAAAAGTGCATGGCGGGGTGGGGAACAGCTTGGTTTCACATGGCCGGTCACCAAAGTTCAGCACAAGGGCAGCAAACAGAGTTCAGAGCCCACGCCAGCTCAATGAGATGTGGCAGGGGTAAGTGCAAAGTCCTGCCTTTAGGCTCCCAAATCAATTAGTGTGAGTACCCTACCTGACCATGTGGAAAAGCCCATGTAAACTGGCTCAGCCTGGCTGCGTTACTGGAAGTCCTGGGTTTATATCTTGTTAGGGTCTCATTTCCCTTTCCCCGCACTGACCAAGACTGGCCACACCTGGAGGTAGTACCCTGGACAGCACACTTTGGGAGCAGGTAGGGGAGGGACCTTAAATGCTGGAGTCCCTGCCCTGTAAGCTTGGGAAGGACCTGGGAACAGACAGGTAGACACCAGGCTGTGACTGCGATTTCATTCAGGTGGGTCAGGGAGCTACCATATTCTGTGTTGCTCAGAGGGCAGAGTTGAGGGTCCGTGGTGGTGATGGTCAAGGGTATAAAAGAGGAAGTAGGTTTGAGATGATGTAAGAAATTCCGAATAACTCAAGCGTATCCCTAGGGCCAGGCAGCTGTCTTAAGCAGTATTGACTAGAGCAGTGATGGCGAACCTTTTGAGCTCGGCGTGTCAGCATTTTGAAAAACCCTAACTTAACTCTGGTGCCGTGTCACATAGAGAATTTTTTTGATATTTGCAACCATAGTAAAACAAAGACTTATATTTTTGATATTTATTTTATATATTTAAATGCCATTTAACAAAGAAAAATCAACCAAAAAAATGAGTTCGCGTGTCACCTCTGACACGCGTGTCATAGGTTCGCCATCACTGGACTAGAGGGAAGTTTGTGAAATACCAGGGGAGGCAGAGTTTGCTGAAAGGTTAAAGTGCTGCAGGATTTGGGGGGTGGGGGTTGTAATTGATGGCTTCTGAGCAGAGATGATTTGCAGCAACTGTAGGGCGGAATGAGGGTGGGAGGCAGGGAAAGGGAAGCCATAAAGCTGTGCAGAAGCTGCTCTGTCTTGAGTCACAGGCTTAGTCCCGCTTGGGACCAGGGGTTGGGAGAGAGGAAAGGCTCTTTGTGGGCTGAAACTGAGGCTGTGATCCCAAACAAGTGATTGTACTGCGTGTCTTCTCTGCTGATACCCACCTTCGTCCAACCACCTGACTGGGGAATGAAGGTTCTTACAGACTCCCCCACCTTGAAGATTTTGAGAGCACCGCATCCTGGTACCCAGAGAACTAGGGCCATGTGGTCTGGGCCACTGGGCTCACAGCATCCAAGACACTGGGGATTCTGACTGTCTGCAGCCCGGGCCACAGAGCAAGCTTCCCACACCAAGAGGAGGTGGGAAGGGCTGTGGGCAGCAGGGCCTTATTCACATGGGCTGAGGTTTTGGGTGGGGTGCATGGATGGAGGATGCAGAGTGCTGTGGTTAAGCAACGTGGATGTCTGAGGGGCAGGCTATCCTGTCCTGGGTGGCAGGGAAGGGAGCCAGGGAAGGCAGTGGGAAGGGAGGCTATGGAAGCCCTAAGGTCAGAATAGGCCCACTGCATCTAGGGAAATGCTCACCCTTCTAGGAGCAGAGGTACTCTAAAGTCAATAGATTTGTAACCTTGTTTATTATTTCAGTCACCAAATGATTTTTGATCATATCTGTGCTGAATACTGTGATGGTGGGAACATGAGAGGAATGAAACATGTCCCCTGCCTGGATGAAATTTAAGGACTGTACCCCTTACTCAAAACAGGCAGTAATAACTGCAGAGGAAACACAGCAAATATTGGGGCATCAGGTGGCTTTTGATATGTATCTTGAAGGAAAGACAGGACCAGAGACATCCCTTTCTATGGGGGTGAAGGGCATTTCTAGCAGAGGGAGCAGTGATGCCCAGGGAAAGGCGTGGGGGTGGTAAATTATGGGGCATGTGTGGAAAACAGCCAGTGGTTTGGTTTGGCTGGAACTGAGGAGTAAGTGAGGTTACATAGGGAGTCAGGGACTGAAGTGTTCGTCTATTAAGTGCTCCCCATGCATCAAGCACCGAGCACAGAGCCTCTCAGGGCTTTAACCGAGGAGGAAACTGACTCTGGATAAGTGACTTTCCCATGGTTTCTTATTTGGTGATAATTTTGGCACAGTCTACCCGGTCCCTAACCCTCATTCTTTCTACCCTATGTAGCCACCATGCTGGGAGTCCAGATTATTTAGTTTTAAGTTTGCTGTGAAGATTGGCTCTTCATGTGGAGGCAGGAAGATGGTTGGTGTGCATGTGTCAGACAACATTAATCTTGGAGAAGCATTTGGTGGACATGGCCAGATTGTTATGATGCACACCCGGCCCCAATAAATATATGTGTATACATATATATGTGTGTTTAGGACGTAAATCTTGACTATAGTAGGAAGTTGCATTGTTGCTCATGGCATCATGGAAACTGTTACTCTCCAAGTACTGTAGGCAATTGCTGATTTCCTGGCGGAATTCCTCTATTTTCTTTCCCATTCAAGAAAGTATATTAGAATGGGGCAAGAAAATCAGGAGTCTTCTCTAATTTATAAAAAAAGATTCTTGGCTTTAGCTACTTTATCATTAGTAACAAGTTACAACCCACCTCACCTGTTGGGGACCCCAGGGTGTCAGCCATGGAGGGATGGTAAGCAAGATGGTACTGTGGAGTGGGTGGGAAGGGTGAGGTGAGGGATGGGAGTCAGAGTAACCTGGGCAGTGACCCAAGCGGGGCTGTGGGGGTGGAGAGGAGCGGTCGGCACAGTTCCCCAAGCATTTGCTGGGAGCCTGCCCGTGCAGGGGTGTGGAGTGGGTGCTGGGATACCTATGTGAAAGGAAAGTATTGTTTTTACAGTGACATGTTCAGGCTCTGAGCAAGTGGGTGCTGGTGGTGGCCACCTGCTGAAGTTGGGTTTCTTTCTGATCTTGTACCCTTAGAGCCAGCCCATTCTTATTGTTGAACAGGTCTGCCCAGGGCCCCATCCTCTGTCCAGCCTTGATCATCATGAACTCTGCTCACTGTCCCTAAGCTGGGTGCCTGGGGAGACTGGCAGCATGACTGAGGAGCAGGCTGTAAGAGCCTGGTGCCCAACCTTCCTGGCAGACACTAGAGAGAGACGGTGTGTCACTCTGCTAGAGAGAGATAGGAAGCTCAGAGCTTGTGCACAGTGGTTGTCCCCCCAGATCTGCCTAATTGGGAAGCCAGCTGCAAGGGATTTGGCAACTTCTCAAAATCATATATTTTCCCGGGATCTCAACATTTAGGCCCTGATAAGGGGTCTTGGTCTTGGCTAAATCCACCTGCTGGAATAGTGCAGTTAGGGCCCTGTTCTCCGAGAGAGGAGGGGCCCATGTTGCTTATTTACTGGCCAGGCCCTGAGTGGGTCCTTGACTGTCTTCTCTCTCCTAACCCTCTGACCAGCCCTGTGTGAGGCAGGTGCTCTTATCTCCATTACATAGTAACCTGAGAGGTTAATATGTATTATCCAAGGTCAAACACTAACCCAGCTCCAAGTAGTAGAGCCAGGATTTAGACCCAAGTCGGTCGACTCCAAAGCTTGGACTCTTTCCACTGCATCCTGCTCCTCTCCTCCTGCAGGGGACTGAATGAGAAAGGAGTCAGAAGGCTTGGGGTGGACTGGGCTGGGTGTGGGGACTCTGGTATCAGTACTGCCTTCCCCTCCTGTGGCTCTTTTGAATCACACAGATGTTTCCACCTTTCACTTGAAGTGTGAGGAACTATGGGAGTTCTCCTATGGGAAAATAATGGCCCAGCTTTATGGACAAAAAGAGGTGAGAAAAGGAAGAGAGGCCCCCAGGAGATTTGGCAGAGGTTTTCATCCTCTGGGGTCAGGCTGACAGACTTCCAGGAGCAAGAGCTCTGGGCCCCCCAGGGAGGGGAGACCTGGAGCAGTGTTATCACCCAGCCAGCCTCTCTTTGATCTGCAGGAGTTTGTGTACAAATGGGGGATTCCTGGGTCACTTTTCCTGGGAAAGTCCCTCAACCTCTCTCTGGCCTAAGTGCTCTTAGGGGAGGGAAGTGATCCCAGGTGGCAAGTGTCTTATGACTGGTGAGCTGAGGGTAGGGGCCCAGCCCTGCTGCCCCTCCCTCCCCCAGCATACACTGGAGTTGTTGACTTGGCTTGAAGAGAAGAGGGCTGGGCCCAGGGCTCTTGGCTCCTTGAATGCAGTTTGACAGCTGGTCATGTCGAGGGGCCCTGGGGTTTCGCCCTTGCAGCTGCCAAGTCTGGCCTTGCTAAGTGATCTTGCTTCCCAGGTACAACTGCCTCAGAGCTGACTTACAAAGAAAATACAGGACTCTCAGGAATTGGCCTTACCTGGGTGTTAGGGTTTGAAGATGTGAAGCAAGGTCTCCCTAAGCTAAGAGGAACGGGCACCCGTGGATGAGAACAGAGGCCCACGGCTCTGGGGAGGATTGTACCTTCTTCCGATGGTCTCGCCGAGTGTTCAAGATCACGGGGCATGTGTTAGCTTGCTGGGAATGCCGTAACAAAGTACCACAGCCTGGCTGGATTAAAGAACAGAAAATTATTTTCTTACAAGTCTGAAGGCTAGAAATCCAAGATCAAGGTGTTGGCAGGTTTGGTTCTTTTCTGAGGCCCTTCTCCTTGGCTTCTCGATGGCCATCTACTCCCTGTGCCTACCCAAAGTCTTTCCTCTGTACCCATCTGTGTCCTTATGAGGACAGAAGTCATATTGGATTAGGGCCCACCCTAATGACCTCATTTTCACTTAATTACCCCTTTAAAAATCTTATTTCTAAACTAGAGGCCCAGTGCACGAATTCATGCACAGGTGGGGTCCAGCCGGCCCAGCCCCAATCAGGGTGGATCTGGGCCAGGCCTGTCGGGAGGAAGAGATGGTGGGAGGTTGGCTAGCAGGTCATCTGGGGGAAGGGGCCACAGGCGATTGGGGTGGGGGGTGATGGGGGTGTGGCCAGCCGTG
>NW_005366171.1:619351-631399 GCF_000412655.1 Myotis brandtii
GGCCCCATCCCCAAATGGGGGGGGGAGGGCTGATTGGGGGCAGGGCCGGCTGGGGGGAGGGGCTGCAGGAGGTTGGTTGGACGGCCCCACCCCCAGATCGGGCTGGTTCACTGGCCGCAGTGGGCGTCATAGCGGCCGGTCGTTCTGGTCGTTACAGTGTTCCAGTCACTGGCTTTTTATATATATAGACACAGTCATATTCTGAGGTACTGGGGGTTAGGACTTCAACATATGACTTTGGGGAAGGGAGACATAATTTAGCCCATAACAGGATATTTCCAAAACCCTCATTGGGCAAGGCTCAGTGTCATGGTGAGGGATGGAGAGGCACTCACTGCTGGTCCTGCCGAGGGAGGACGGGGCCCCAGCCCTGCCAGTGGAGGAGGCTTGACTGGCCTTGTCCAAAGGCTCAGCCCAGGGAAGTCCAGGCAGAGCTGGTCCCCTGTAGTCTGGGCTGTCAGCAGTGGGTTCTGTGTGGTGTCTTCATCTGGTTCCCATGTGCTCCTCAACCCTCCAGTGAAGACAGATGTGCTAATACCCTGCTAACAACATCCAGCCCAGGCCCGCAGAGGAAGCCCCCTTCTCTAACCGAGGCAGGAGCCAGGCTGCTGTTGCCAGTGCACACAGCCTGCCTGACTTTAAGGAAATTCTTTGGTCTCCTACTGGTTTAAACTTTTTTTTTTAATGCAAAAGCAAAACTATTGCATTGATTCAAAATTAAAATGTTTAGCAAATGTTGAAATGAACATTCAAAATACAGACTAAATTTTGATGAATTCAGTTAGCATCTGCCTAGAGCCATGATTGGCAAACTGCAGCTCGCGAGCCACATTCGGCTCTTTGGTCCCTTGAGTGTGGCTCTTCCTAAGCCTTAGGAGTACCCTAATTAAGTTAATAACAATGTACCTACATATATAGTTTAAGTTTAAAAAATTTGGCTCTCAAAAGAAATTTTAATTGTTGTACTGTTGATATTTGGCTCTGTTGACTAATGAGTTTGCCGACCACTGGCCTAGAGCCTGCTAAGTTGCAGAGCCTGTGCTCCTCCCCAGGTAGCTTGGGAGGCTTGTAGGAGGTAGCTAGCTGCAGGCTAAGGTTATGCAGGAGGCACCTGAACACTCTAGATCAGTGGTTGCCTACCTTTCGGACCTCACAGACCACCAGTGGTCCGCGGACTACCGATTGGCAACCGCTGCTCTAGATGATAGAGAAAATTTTCCAATTCAGATCTCTTTTTTTTCTTGTCACTTAGCATTCTAAAATAATAGGAGGAGGAGAAATGCCTGGTTTTATCATCTGTCAGGGGAAGTTACATCCTCTTCTGTTGGTCCTTCTGGAGCATAATTGCATTCATCTATTATGTCTCTTGCTCATGCCAGGCCCAAGCACAGCCAAGTTCTTCATAAGGTAGAGCTGCCTCCACTCCGACTATCAGGCTGGAGAGAGTAAGACTGGAGAGGCTGCTATGGACAACTCCCTACCCTTATTTCAGGAAGCTGACCTCCACCACCCCCTCCCTTCTCCCTTTTCTCATCACTCAGAGACACACACCTTGAACATTTTGTGACAGCCAACATTTACCAAGCGTGCACCTGTATCAGGTTTGCTGCTGGGCTCTGAGGGTAGAAGGGTGACTAGCACATTCTCCTTGCTCTCAAGCTTCTTAATTTAGAAGGGAAGACAGACAGATCGAGGAATCGTATAAACAGCATGTAAGTGAGATGATAAAGGTGGGTGCCAGGTATGGCAGGAACAGAGTGGAGGCATCCAGCACGTTCAAGCACTGGGGGTAGTGGTGTCAGGAAAGGTTTCCTGGGGTTGGTGCATGTGTAGAAAGCCTTAGAATGGGTAGAACTTGACAGTATAGATGGATAAAAGTATCCTAAACAAAGGAAATAGAGAAAACGGGAAAATCTTTCTGGATTTAAGGATTAAGCAGTGGCCCATCGTGACTGGACCTGAGAGAGAGGCGAGATGTGCACTGGGAGTGTGGGCCTGTTGGAGACGTTTGGTGGCCAAGCTCCAGAAGACAGCTTTGTTCCTGAAATGGTGGGAGCCATGGGAGGTTTGGGGGCAGAGTAATGATGTCACTCACGAGCTTTACGGAACATATCCTGTCTGCACTGGGAAAGAGATGGTCGAGGAAGAGTCAGCTAGAAGTAAGAAGCTGAGAGAAGGCAGCTTTGGCGGTCCAGGTGAGAGGCGGTGTGGCTGAAGAATGGGAGATGAGAGTTTGGTTAGATATTAGGACCTTCAGGGAGTCTGAATGGCACTGTAGGAAGAACACCACATGAGTCATCAGAAATTTAGGTTCAAATCTCAGTTCTGCTGGTCCCTAGCAAGGGAAGGTGGGGTCCTGTGACTCCCTCTGGAAAATCCAGGCTCCCTAAGTGGTATGTGTGCATGTTTGTTTAATCTTTTACTGAAAAAAAAAATCAAGCCTATACAAAAGTAGAAGGAAGGTATAGTGAATCTCCTTACCCATTACCCAGCTCTAACGGACTCCTGGCTGGTTATATTTTTTAGGTGGTGGTTTTGAGCTGAAACTTCTTGGAAGTAGTCAGGTTGAGGCTATATTTGAAGCATTTCTTTGAATTTGTCTATCTTCAGGTTGAGGCAGTGAAATGACTCGATGTCCATGTGTTCCTCCCTGGAGGTAAATCTGTGTGTGTGTGTGTGCGCACGCGCACTTTGTTGTGAGAGGAGGACGGTGGGAGCTTTCTTTGAAGGGTGTGTTCTTTCTTTGAAGGGGTTGTGAGACACACTGCGGCAGGCTCCTGTCAGGGGGTAGGTTCTCTCTGCTGTGGGGCCTGCAGGTGTGGACAGCAGAGAATAAGAGGTAAAGACTGCTTGGGAGGGCGGTTTGCAGGATCAGAGACTCTCCTCCCTTATCTATTCATTGACATGTACTTGTGGCCTGAGAGCCTGATTCATGCTGACCAAACCGACAAGGCTAATCTATAAACCAGGCACCGGTGGACTAATTCACTTTGGCAGGCGTTGCCCAGTGGCCACAACACAAACGCCTGCCCTCCCAGACCTCCTTCCTGGCATTATCCTACCTGGGAAAGTGAATTACAGGGTCATGTGCAGGTTGCTGGGGAGCCGGGCTCCCAGACAGAGGCGCCGCATGGCTGGGTAGGGCTGTCACTCAGGATGCTGTGGGGGCCTCCTTGCTAGTGATCAGGAATTGACTCCCAGAGATTCCTTCTTGGTCACCAATGTATCAAATAGAGCAACAGTGACCAGTTCTCCTCCTCCTCTCCCCCCTCCTCCTCTCCCCCTCCCCTCCTCCTCCTCCTCCTCTTCCTCCTCCTCCTCCTCCTCCTCCTCCTTCTTCCTCTTCTTCTTTTTTATTTATCCTCACCTGAGGATATTTTTCTGTTGATCTTTTTAGAGAGAGTGGAAGAGAGAGGGAAAGACAGAGAGAAACATCCATGTGAGAGAACCACATCAATTGGTTGCCTCCTGCACGCTGCACGCGCCCTGACCAGGACCTGGGCTGGGGAGGAGCCTGCAACCAAGGCACGTGCCATTGACAGGAATTGAACTCTGGACCCTTTGGTCTGCAGGCCGATGCTCTATCCATTGAGCCAAACTGGCTAGGGCAGCCACTTCTTCTTTTACTGATAGTGACACAGATTTGGTGGGGGATGTGGTAATTATTTATACCCCTTCAATGCCCTCTGAGTTTGGCACCAATTAAAAAATAATACTGGGGGGGGGGGGGAAGAACACATATGTAATATCTTAATCAATAAAGAAAAAAAAAGTAAAATGAAAAAGAAAAAAAAAAAGACCGGGAGTCAGAGACCAAAATATCTGTTCTAGGGCTATAAAGGTGCTCGAGAACATGGCCAGTAGGGTTCCCAATGCATCTCTTCGCTGAGTTAGCATACCCACCTCTATCAAGGACCTGGGTGAATGCAGGCCTCCTCCTGGCAAGGCAGCTCCGGAGAAAGAGAGAGAAGGATGGCTGGGCTGCACATGCTCAGTTCCTTCTCTCATTCCCACCAATCAGATACTTAGCTGCCCCTAGGTGAGGAGGTCCTGGACAGAGAGGATGTCAGTGTCCTCCCATTGGGGATCCCCAGGGCACTGCGAAACAAATGAAATGGAGGTGTGAGCACGGGTCGTGGGTCTCAGCAGTTCTCTTGGACAGGTAGGGTGGGGATGCTGTCATAGAGGAAGGAGAATCATCTGGGCCTTGAAAAACTTAGTTCTGATGGATGGAGACCGGAGAAGAGACCTTTAGCTTGAGGAGGCAGCATGAAGAAAGCACAACAAAATGAGAATGCACTTCTGTGGTTGGCGTAGCAGAAACTCAGAAGAACATGGTTGGAGGTAGCCAGGCTTGGTGAGAAAGTGCTGCGTAGTGATTAAGAACATGACCTTAGAGCCAGACAGTTTGGATTCAAATCCCATCTCTACTTCTTCCCGGATGTGTGATTTGACTAAGTTACTTAATATCTCCAAGCTTCAGTTTTCTTGTCTGTAAAATAGCAGTTAAGAATATTGGCATGTGAGATACATATAAACACGTGACTCAGTGCAGGGAGAGTGCTTAATAAACGACAGCCGTTGTTATTACCACCGTGAGTCCAGGACAGTTTGGGGACAGTCCATTTCAGGGGTGGGCAAACTTTTTGACTCGAGGGCCACAATGGGTTCTTAAACTGGACCGGAGGGCCGGAACAAAAGCATGGATGGAGTGTTTGTGTGAACTAATATAAATTCAAAGTAAACATCATTACATAAAAGGGTACGGTCTTTTTTTTTTTTTTAGTTTTATTCATTTCAAACGGGCCGGATCTGGCCCGCGGGCCGTAGTTTGCCCACGGCTGGTCCATTTAGCTAAGAAATGCCTTGAATGCCACATGATGAGGCTGGACTGCAGTGGGAGGGTCCAGGTGTTGCTCAGGTGAGAGGAGGCCTCAATGCCTAGGCTCTGAATACTTGAACTCAGGCTGGGCAGCTGGAGTGGAGAGAGTGAGATGGAGAAGAGCATCCTTGCAGGAGCCGTTCACAGGGACTTATCAGCTGTCGGAAGGTGAGGAAGGGGTCACAGGGGAGGCAGGGCACAGTTTGAGGCCATAGGAGCTACCAAGCCAGGGCAGGACCATGCTGAGAGCCTCTGAGAATGCTGCATCTCGGGGGCTGCTAGGAAGTAGTCAGTGAGCTGATGAGTATTTGGATATTTTGGTCTAGAGCTCACCAAAGCAGTGTAGTTTTATGAATCATGAACATGGAGATGAAATATGGATTCTCCAGGGCGAGACTATAGAAGGAAAGAAGAAGAGACCTAGCAGGGAATCTGCCCTGGAATGGGGAGTGGAAGCTGGGGAGGAACCCAGAGAGCACCTTGTCCCAAATGCCAAGGAAAAGAGAGTGTCTTGGGGTTTCGCACTAATGAGGTGCCACAGAGAGCAACCGCAGCCGGCACTGGCCGCCCGCTGCTCTCACTGCTTCACTTGCATTAACTCCTTTGACCTTCACCACCACCTCTGGGTGGGTACTTTGATTCTGCTCATCTTATAGGTGAGGCAGCTGAGGCGCAGAGAGTAAGAGTCTTGCCCCAGGACACATTGCGAGTGATGTCAGAAACGGTCTCACCCAGGCAGCCTGCCTCCAGCTTTAAGCCCCCCTAGACTGCCTCTCAAGGAATAAGAACTGAAGTAGCTCAGTAGACGAGAGAGCAACGGCAGCGTATGTGGGTAGAAATATCACACAAGGTGTCAGAGAAGGGAGCTGAAACATGAAATGATAGCCGGGGATGTAGGGCCAAAGGAAGGGTTTTAGGATAGCTGAGGCTTTAATATTTGTGGGTTGAGAGGAAGGAGCAGGAGAGGGGGAGATGCATATTCAGCTTAGAGAGGGAACAATTAAGAGGTCTGACCTCCGTGATGAGAGATTAGGGGATCGGAGAGCGGAGAGGAAATTTGGGGTGAAGAGAAAGGGAATTACAGGATTCCATTTCTCGCCAAAGAAAGATAC
The DNA here is from genome assembly GCF_000412655.1 of Myotis brandtii. NCBI lineage: Eukaryota > Metazoa > Chordata > Mammalia > Chiroptera > Vespertilionidae > Myotis > Myotis brandtii. Next base: position 625,346 of record NW_005366171.1, read on the forward strand.
ACGGTAGTTTGCTGCTGAGGAGGAGTCTGATAAGAAGGAAACAGGAGATTAAAGGTCTGGGTGCAGTGTCTGACGGAGCTGTGTGCATTGTTAAGCATCTTGGAGCAGGAGGAAGAAGACACCCGAGCCGGCCTGCCAGGCAGGGGGAGCGTCAGGGCAAGTTGTGGCCAGAGAGGCAGAGGGAGCAGGGGAGCAGGTGCAGTGAGAGCTGGGGAAGTGGATGGAGAGAGGCAGGCAGAGTTTCAGGGGATGATCCTGCATGCTGACAGCGGGCTGCTGATGTGCACAGGGCTGATGGGGCCGAAGGAGAGAAGCCCCATCCTCGCTATCCAGAATGAGGGGGTGGTGAAAGAGAAGTGGGAGGGTGCCGCAGGGTTCCTGAGGTAGGCAGGTGGAGGGGACAGGCCGCCATTAGCCGGTTACACTCAGAGAAGGGGAGTTTTGAGAGCCCTGCAAGCTCCTCTGAGAAGGACCTTTCCCTCGGGTCCTTGCATCCTTCTATGTTATTTTATTATATATGTTATTGATTTCAGAGAGGAAGGAAGGAGAGAGAGAGAGAGAAACATCAATGATGAGAGAGAATCATTGATTGGCTGCCCCCTGCACACACACACCCCCACCCCGGGATCGAGCCTGCAACCCCAGCATGTGCCCTGACTTGGAGTCAAACTATGATCCTGGTTCATAGGTCGATGCTCAACCACTGAGCCATGCCAGCTGGGCTCCTTCATTATTGCTGGAGGAGAAGGGCATCCTCCAGATAGCTCCTTCCAGTGGTTCTCTATTGCCCAATGGATAAAGGTCAAGTTCTAGGGGTGAGATGAGGTGAAGGACCCTTCACAAGCTGGTCCCAGACTCATTTGGTGCCATTCTTTCCCAGTTCTCTGACCACACAGAGCTATACAGTATGTTCATCCCCTCCCAGCTCCTCCTGCGATGCATTTCTGCCTGCTGTCGAGCTGGAGAAGTCTCTCTCGCTCTGTGAAGCCTTCTAGGTTGCTCACACTGCACTGTCGCTCCTTCCTCCTGCTGCCCTGCCCTGAGCATTCCCTCTCCCAGGCATACAGCCATGTACGTGTCCTTCTCCCTCAGGATCACAGGACCTCTATGGTGCCTGTCACTTGCACTCTTCCCCTAGAATATTCATTATCTTGAATGAGAGGATGATGAGGTGAGCCTTATTATCCATGAAATGATTGGCAAATGGTCGATTTTTGAAACTCAGCTTGTCTTTGAAACTAACTTTCTGTGATGTTTTACATGTTACTTGCTCAATGAGCTAGTGACAATGTAGAAATATTAGCAGCTAAGTGCCATCTGAACTTAATTTTAGAGATGATGGGAATTTCAGGGAAATGATGTTTTTCTTCTCACAAAGGGGTACCATGACTGCTTTAGAATTAGATCATTAATTAATTTATGAATTTCTGAAGTCTAAATTGGAAAAAGCCAAAGTTTGTTGTCTTTGGCTCATGGATCCCAGATAGAGGTCCAATTCTACATGCAACCTTCATGTTCCACTTGACATGGATGAGAGATGAAAGATTTTTGGCCCTTGGTGGATAAATAACTTAGTCTTAACATTCTTTTTTTATTCCCTCATAGCATCTACTAGCAAAGGTTTTACTGATAATAGGGGGCAAATAGTATTTATTAAATGGCCAAACATCTAACAATAATAATAGATTGATACTTGTGGATCATGCATTTTTATGACAATTCTTTTCTGTTCCATGCATCTTATTTCCAGTAAAATACTATCTTGTAAAAGAGTCGAAGGGCGTTGGCAGTGGGCAGGGTCCCCTTGAAGATAAGCTACATGGACACTGTCTGGCTCCCCTCTCACTCTTTCCAAAGGCCGCAGATTCCTTCCTCTTAGCCTCATCTTCCATCCCTGTCCCTGCTGGAGCACCTGCATCTGTTGTCTTTTGAGATCTGCCCAAACCATTCCTCCACAGGCCTGAGTTAAGGCGCATGGCCTTGGTCACTGAGATTGTCATGGCCTCTTTACTACAATAATCCCCTGAGTTAGGGAAAAGGACCAGCTTGGGGCAGAATGTCAAGAACAGAAATGGAAGGTGAGCATAGTCAGAGGAAGGTGAAGCAAGTGTTTGAAAGTACTAAGCAAAGACATCGAGGGAAACTCCACATCAGCTCTTCAGTTCCGTAAGCCCAGGTCAGAAGGGCTGGTTGGGTGTGAGCCATGGCACCCGTTTCCTGGCCAGAGCCCATGCTCCTCCTGTGGGCTGGGCTCGGGGTATCTCATGCTCATGGCTTTGGGTGGTGTTTCTCTTAAGAAGCTTGTCATTTCAAGTAGGAGGCAGGATGCTGCTCCTGCTCCTGAGTGTGGGGGACACTGAGCTGGGAGGAAGTCTGGCCTCCTGGGCCCTGGAGGTGAGGTGTCAGTGCCTGATGCTGCTATTCCTTGCATTCTTGAGCAGGGGTGGGGTGGGGTGGGGGTTCAGCTGTGCGACCGAGTCTCCTGCTATTATTACATGTTGATGAAAGAGCTGTTTGGGATCTGTTTAAAGGGCTGTGGTTTGGTGAGAAGGGCCTGAACTTTTGGGGTAAGTGCTTAAGTGGAAGCATCTGGGTGTGGATGTGCCAAAGGAAGTTGGTGGTGGAGCAGTGACATGTGACAGGAGCTGGGCTGGGCTGGGCTCTAAATGGAAGGGCCAGAAAGCAGCCAGTGGGTTCTGGAGAGCTGGGCTCTGGCACAAATGTTCTCAGGGATCTTTGGACCTCGCCCAGCAGGGAGTGGCTGGGAATGCCCAGTGCATACAGCCCACTAACCTGGCACAACGGGAAAAAGATGCTAAGCAAGAAATATCACATCTGTCCCCCGCCGCCACCCGGCACTGCCAGCCTGCTCCTAGGCTGAGGCCCTTTCATCAATTCGGAAAGATCTTGGGCCTCACTGGTCTGGTCTCAGCTTAACTGGCTGTCAGTTCAGAACAGCCTGGTCTGGGGTGCTTAGGTGGGAATGAGAGGTCTGGTGTGTGAAAGTAATTTTCGAAGATGAAAGCTTTAAACAAATGTCTGTTATTAGGAGTCACTGATGCCATGGTTAGATGGGGATAAGCTAAGCGTGCTCGTTCACCTTCAGCAACATTCTTCCCTCTTCTCCTGTGTAGCTTTTCTTAGGCTCCCTAAGCATCTATTCACTGACAAAAGACATCGACTCCACCTGTTCTCTTTGTTAGGCTCAGATAGTCACTGAAGGCATCCACAGCTCTTTTTTTTTTGTTTGTTTTTTTTGTTAATCCTTACCTGAGGATATTTTTCCATTGATTTTTTTAGAGAGAGTGGAAGGGAGGGGGAGAGACAGAGACAAACATCGTGAGAGAGACACATTGATTGTTTGCCTTCATACACATGGTGAGCCTGCAACTGAGGTGAGGTACGTGCCCTTGACCGGAATCGAACCAGGGACCATTAGTCCCCAGGCCAACACTCCACTGAGCCAAACCGGCTGGGGCCACCCAACAGTTCTGATAGCAGCTTTCTCAGCATCCTGGTCCCTTGGCCCCGCTCCAACTCCCCTATGCCCTGCCTGGATATCTGTGTTTCCTCTCTCCTGATGGAAAGTTAGTACCTGTGGCTTGTCCTTTGGTCCTGACCCAGAGTGGGTGTCTCTGTGCCCTGCTCTGAGGCCAGGTGTGCTGTCAAGCCTGTGAAGCCAAAGACCTCGGGACTGGACGGGACTTCGGTCAGGCCTCCGGGCTCCAGGTGCGGCCTGTGGTCTGGACAGAGGTGGCCTGCCACCCCTGGGAGCCACTTAGCTCTTTCCCTCTCCCCCATCCCCCTTTGGAATAGGAATGTCTATCCTCTATTACCTGTCCTGTTGTATTTTGGAAGCAGATAACTTATTTCACAGATCTACAGGTAGAGAGGAATTTTGGCCCTGGTCAGTCTCCACTGCCTCCCTCAGGCAGATAAGGGCCCCAACAGATGGTCTTCCCCAGTGGATGGTCTTCTCCAACAGATTTTCTTCCCCAACAGATGGAATCTGACCACCTGCTCTGTGCCAGGTCTCAGCTGAGCTCTGGACTCAGAAACATGGCCCTGCCCACTAGAAGCTTACCATTCAGACAAAGGAGTTGCACACAGAAGTGGTCCTTGTTCTGGTGCATTCCAGATGCTGAGGGAAGCCTGTTGTGAGGTGGAGAGGGGGACTGAGTCAGGAGTTGTCACTTCTATGTGTGGAACGGAGAACATCTCTGGAGTCATGATGCTGGAATTGGGCCTTGGAAGAGGAGTGGGAATTGAGCAGCTGGATTGGGGGTCTTGGGGTAAAACATGGCATAGTGAGGAAGCCTCAGTATGAAAGCAGGCAGGGTGCAGATAGCTTGGCTGTTGTAATGGTGGGTGCTCAAGGTGGGGGCCAGATAGGACTGAGAATTATCACTGCCGTGGTTGCACACGCCCTCCCAGTTATGTGAAAAGGACTTCTGCATGCATTATTTCACTGAATCCCCACAATCCCACAATGTGTACATTTTCACCCACATTTTATAATCAGGGAACATGAAGCCCAGTGACATGGAGGAATTTGTCCAAGGGCAAAGCCCCTGATGGGGAGAATGTGGGTCCAAATGCAAGCCTGACTACAGAGCACAGGGTCTTGACTATCTTTTGGGTCCTTAACTTCCTCTCGGGTGACAGGAAGCTGGGGAAGAGCTGCGTAAACACTGGGGTGCCTTGACGGGATTTGTGAAATAGACCCATCCTCCTGGCAGCAATGTGGAAGATGAGGTGTGTGGGGGTGAGGCTGCAGGAGGAAAACCGGTCTGGAAGCCTTGCAGTCACTCTGATGGGAAATGATGTGGCCTGAAGCCAGGAAGGTGAAGATGAGGGGACAGTTCTGAGAAGGGGTGAGGAAGAGACTTTACCAGACATGGTGACCAACTGGGTGTGGGCGACAGAAGGGAAGGCCAGGGATGACTCCCAGGTTTCTGGCTTGGTGACTGTGGTGGCATCACTGAGGTGGGATGGGCAGCACCATCTGCTGGGGACGACCATCTGTTGGGGCCCACGGAGTGTGAGAACATGGGGAAGGATGTGGGGCCACCTCCCTCCTCCCAGCCTTCCTTCATTGTCTTCCAGGCCTCCTCAGTTGCCCACTGATAAGGAATAGTTTCTTTAGGGCTTACAGAATGGGGGATGCCCCCAGGGGCCTGAATGCATGCAAGGCTTGCAGAGGAGAAGGCTGTGCACAGCTGCTTTCATCCCTGGGCATGAAGCAGGAAAGCAGGTGCCTCAATGAACTAACCATTAGAATCTGCCCATGGAAGATAAGGCATTTGGAAGGACAGGGCAGAGGTTCATGAAGGGGTATGATGGAAGTTAAAGTTGCAGCCAAGGAGTTTGCGGCCATATGGTAAAAGGCATGAATTCTACCCGGATACTTTCTAAGCAGAAGAGTGAGTGGTTGGGAGCTGTGTCTGCATTCGATCAGCCATTCTGATCATTTAGGTTGATTTTAGAATCACCTGAGGAGCTAGGTCAGGTCTTCTGCTACTTAAATGAGTCTGGCCTCTGTGCTTGTGATTCTGATATAAATACCAAAGTCTGAGGACCACTGAACTAGGGGAATCTTTACCTCAGGTGAATGGAGAGGCTAGGATGAGGTCATGCAGGCACAGGTGAGGCTGTGGGCGCAGATGAGATGAGATCACCAGCAGCAGGAGTTTGGAGAGAGGATGATCTCTAGTCTGACTCAGCAGCAGTTGGCTCCCCCGATTGCATCCTCCACCCTGAACCCTCCTTTGGGCTTCTAGGGCACCACTTCTTAGTTCTAGCTGATGCTCTCAGTCTCTGTATTGGTCCTTCTCCTCTTCCTCTTCCTTCATCTTTTTTTGTGTCTACACTACTTAAGTTACTTCGTGCAGTTTTACATACCATCTTTATGCAGATGACTCCCAAATAGTTATCTGCAGCCCAAACCTCTCTCTGAACATCAGACTTGGGTTTCTAAATGCCTTCTCAGCATGTCTTCCTAGGTGTCCTTAGATATCTTAAACATTTTCAAACCCAATTTCCTGATTCATTATC
>NW_005366171.1:631409-677578 GCF_000412655.1 Myotis brandtii
CACACACACATCTTTGCTCCTGAGGTCCTCCCTACTCCCAGAGGCTCAGGGTGAAAACCTAGTCTTATCGTCATGTTTGACTCCTCCCTCTCATGCCCATGTCCAATCTATCAGTAGGCTTTGTCCTCAACATTTGTCAAGGATTAGAATATTTATCACCATTATTCTTGCCTGGTTTCCCTGTGCTCACTACTGCAGCACCCCCAACCTCTGCCCTCAGTCCATGTTTCTTTTATTTTCATTTACAGTGGGGCCTTGACTTACGAGTGTCCCGACTAATGAGTTTTTTGAGATACCAGCTGTCTCTCGGCCGATTTTTTGCATTGAGTTGATAGAGTAATTTGAGTTAAGGAACTCCTTAACAAGCTCCTTAACGAGTTCGGTCTCGGAATGAATTAAACTCGTAAGTCAAGGCCCCACTGTACTTAATATTTTTTATTGTGTAAAACTGGTGTACAATATTATATATATTCCAGGTGTACAACATTATAATTCAATATTTGTATACACTACATGGTGATCACCACCATAAGTCTAGTTACCATCCATCACATGCAGTTGATCCCCTTCACCCATTCCACCCTCCCCTAACCCCCTTCCACTCTGGCAACCACCAATCTGTTCTCTGTATCTATGAGTTTGTTTTGTTTTGTTTGTTTATTTTTTTTTAGATTCCACATATGAAGTAATATGGTATTATTTGTCTTTCTCTGTCTGACTTATTTCACTTAGAATAACACCCTTACGGTCCATCCATGTTGTTGCAAATGGTAAGATTTCCTTTTTATGGCTGAGTATTATATATATAATTATATATATATCACATCATCTTTACCAATTCCTCCAGCGATTTAACACTTAGATTGTTTCCATGCAAAGTGTTCCTTTTAGAGGGTAAGCTAGGTCCTCCTGTGCCCAAAACCCTCCCCTGGGTTCCTGTCTGAGAGGCAAAGTGGAAGAACAGGAAGAGCGTGTGCATCCTCAGGCAAGTTGCCTAATCTGTTTGCTCATCTGGAAAAGGGGGAGAATGATTCCTAACTGATGAGTGGGGATTAAGTGACATAATGTTGGTTAAACTCGAAGCAAGTAACTAGCAGACACCTGCCCAGGAGGAGAAAGGGGCACACTTTAAGTCTCCACTCTGTGCCAGGCACATCACACACATCTTTTAAAATCTTTTTTTATTGTTTCTTTTTATTTTTATCACTACTATATATCTACACAATTTAGAAAGTCAAATAATTATAAATGACTTGTTAACACAGCCATCTCCCCCCCCCCCCATTGCTCTTCCTCAGATGTAGCCACTTAAAATTCTTTTTTTTAAATCCATATCACTAAAAAATACTGGTTCTGCTACTTTATTATTTTTTCAGTTGTCCTTATCTGGTGACTTCTGAGTTTCCACTCTAGACGTGAGGAGTTAGCTCTTTTCCCAATCATACCCTCATTCCTCACACGCTCTTTTCCACCCCCATCCTGCTAATGTGTTCCAGTGAGAGCAGTATGTGGTGTTTCATGGTAAGGACTACGATTACTTTTGCTTTTTGTTTCCATGAAGTTCTTCTGTCATTTACTTGGTTTTCTATTTTTTTTTTAAACATTTTAAAAAAAATTAATTTCAGAGAAGAAGGGAGAGAGAGATGCAATGAGAATCGTTGATTGATTGCCTTCTGCACACCCCCTACTGGGGATCAAACCTGCAACCTGATATGTGCTCTGACTAGGAATAGAACTGTGACCTCCTGGTTCATGGGTTGACACTCAACCACTGAGCCACACAGGCTGGGCATGATTTTCTATTTTCTTATCATTGAATTAAACAAATTCTTCACCAATGATATAAGTTTTTAAAGATATCCAGATGCATTAGGTGTTCTGTTAATTTCATTTTACTGAGGAAATCTCTCCCAGAGCTTTTGGCAGCACCCCAACCTGGACCAGTTACCCCTTCACACTTGCTGCAGAGCTGTTGCCTGATCCCCCTGTCTCCTACACATTCACTATGTCCTTGTGGGTTTATGTCTTTCAGAATAAATTCCGCTACTATTGTTTTAGTGGGTAGCTAACTTAGATGTTTGGCGTCAATCTGTTGTATTTACTTGAGGTCTGTCTTGTTTACTCTTGGTTATAACAATGAGATTGGCTTATATTGATTTTATAGATGAGATCATTGAGGCTCAGAGAGGTTAAACAACTTGTCTGAGGACCTACAGCCATTAGCAGCAGAGCCCAGGCTTCAACTCAAGACTGTCTGGCTATAAAGTTGTTACTGGTTGACAAGGGGTGTGATTTAGAATTTACGCACTGCCATCAACTTGCTAGTGTATCTTCCTCCATCCTCTGCTTCTTCTTCTTCCTTTTTTAAATGCTGTTAATGGTTCTTGCTCTACTATCCCCAAGAGATAGGTTTTCTGTATCATTTAAGAGGCTGTCTCCCAAGTGTAGGGATCTATAGCAAGAGGTATTTCTTATTTCTTAAAATGACCATTTAAGAGCAGCTGTGATTTATTGGTGACCTGCAAATCTAAGGAAGACTTCGGTTTGTCGGTTTGTTGTGATATGGTGACACTTGGCCACCTGTTGGCCACTCAGGGAGGGGAGAGGCATGAGATGTTTGGTGGTGGTGGGTTCTTGGCTGGGAGCTCCTTCCCCAGGCCTTGCCTTCTACTTGGGGACTTGGGCCCCCGTCTAGATGCAGCTGCCAGGGAGTCAGGATCCAGCCCAGGCACAGGAGACCCTGGAGGAGCAGGGGCACCGGGGACTCTAGGTCTGTTCCTGCTTTCTTCCTCCATCCAGGATGGTGTGAGCCGGCCTCAAACACCTGCAACCCCAACCCCTTTCACTGAGAGAAAAGTAGTTCATAAAATGAAGTGGAAGCTTGCAATTCAGTTCTGCTGGGATATGTTCAGGTTTGCTTGCATGAGACTTATCTTAATGACTTCTGCCTACTTCTGATTCTGAACTCAAACGTGGTTCATACAGTGTCTAAATCACTGCGTGCCTCAGGGCACACCAGATGATGGGCTCACTCTCTAAATTTCAGAACACTCACATCCTGCACCCGAATCAGCTCTCAGGGGCCACACTGCCTTTGTGAGGTGCAGTTCAGTGGCCTTGGCATCTGCCCCCAGACACTGTCGTTCTAAAACGTGGTTGTCCCCTCCTGGTTGGCTGGTCTTACAGCTGTTTGCTCCCTGGCTGGTAGCCAAGAGGAAGGGGAGTCCTGTATTAGGGGAGCCCCGGCTTCAGACACTGCGTAGGAAGATGACAGCATGGAGAGAGGCCTGTGGGTGAAGGGAAGGAACGATGAATGGGCTGCACCTTTTCTTAGACAACATTTCTCTTGGTATCAGAGGCCTGTCTGCTCATCAAGATCCAATGCAGGGCTTGGTTAATCACCCAGGTGTCAGAGAGCAGGAAAACGCTTTCAGCCAATATGACAACCGTCACTGTACTGAGTATTTGAGAGCAGTGTCCTCCTCTGCCTGCTCCTCTCCTTCCCGGGCTGGTGGGGCGCCTCGCCTTGGAGTTCCCGGGGCAGTGACTACCCCTCTGTCTTCTACTCCATGTCAGCCCCTGGGCAGCTGCCCTAGCTCCCCTCCCACTGGCAGAAAACATAACTGCAGTTCCGCTGGCCACCACCTGCCTGGGGGTTGCCCTGATCCCGCTGTCCCTTCGGAGTGTGCTCTTTCCCAGCCCCTTCGGTTATTGCTCCTCAGCTGCGCTCTCCGCTCTCCTGCCCCTTCGCCGCGCTCCTCTCCAGGAGGCCCTCTGGCATGGAGCTTCCTGCACGTAGGCCCCAGGTCCTTGGGGAACCCGGGCTCCCAGCAGAGTTTGTGTGTCCTGAGGGGATGAGCAGACACAGCAGACACCAGACGCACTGGGTGCTGCCGGATGACACGTTTGCCTCTGAGACCCCATGTTCTGGAGGGCAGGGATTGTCCTACTGCGTGTTACTGATGGGAGCGCAAACCTGACAGTGGTGAGGGATGAAAATGGCTATGGTTGCCAGATAGGAATGGTTCGTGGCCTCGTGGCTTCCCTGTTCCAATAAGAGCGCCCATGTTCATAGATGGGGGCTGGAGGCGTCACTCCCATTGCATGGTTTTCCCGTCAGAGGTCTCTTCTGTACCCCACTGGCACCCCACAGCCGCCCTGTGACAGAGGCTGGGAGGGCCCGGTCTTGCCCAGCTGTCTCTCCCTGCCTCACACTGAGCTCGTTGACTGCCCTCAACCAGTTGCCACTCCTGAGTGCTCCCAATCTGCCAGTCCCGGGCTCCGGATTGTAAATATGATACACCCTTGACTCATGTTTCGCTTCATGCCAGCTCCCACGGGTCCACCCAGCTTGCTGTTTGCCAGGTGCAAAGTCATCCCTGGGCAGAGGGCCCGAGGGTCTTTTTTGTTTGTTTATTTTCTGTTTCCAAGGGTCATTTTTTTATGGCCCTTTTGTTGCTGGGCTATAGCCTGGCCCCTCTGGGCTTGGTGGCTTCCAACTGCTCCCTAACTCACCCTGGTAATGAGGCCTCATGTGGGGCCAGTCTACTGAACGATGAGACCTTTCTTTCTGAAATCTCTGTCGGGTTTATATCTGAGGTCACTTGATTCGTTGCTCACTGGTATCCAGGCCCTTGAAGTAGTGAGTGTGATTGCCAAGCTCCTCTCGTTAATTGCCCTTGTCAGGCTATGTGAATCCGTGGAAGGTTTGACTCATCTTAAGCAACTGGATGCGCCTGTATAATCTTGTCAATCATTTTGGCGTTTGCCAACTACATCCTGCCTTTACTTGCTTCTCTACCTTTTGCTTACCACATCCCCGCCTGGAACCACATTCTTCCCCTTATCTTCTGAGAAAGTTCCTACTCCCTTCAAGACGCGGGAAAACTGCATACCTGCCTCTTCCAGCGTGCCTCCCCCGGTGTCATAATTATCTGTTCATAGTTTCATCTTCTGCTCTAGATCATGTGGCCCATCGGGACAAAGACTAGGCCTGATTTATTAGTATCCTCTAGTGCCCCTCACGGTGGGTTCAGGGCAGGCTGGCTGCATGGATCCACCCATTTATTCACAAGTATTTACTCATGAACGTCCTTGTACCAGGCACTCTCCAGGCACTGGGCACATAGGGGTGAACAGGGCAGAGAAGGTCCCCCTGCCTCCATGGAGCGGATTAGCAAGGCCAGTGAGCAAGGAAACAAATGTACGGACGAGATGCTTTGTAACTGCTGTGCTTTCAAGGAACTGCTTTAGATGGAGGTGTGCAAGGAAGGCCTCTCAAGGGACTTTGTAGCTGAGACCTGAAGGATGAGAATAAATCAGCCATTCAGATTGCTGAGCTCAGGCAGGTGTAAACTTGGACAGGAGACTGAAGCGTGAGGAGCAATCCGGCCACACCCCTTTGGTAGATCACAGGAAGGAATTTGGATTTTTCCCTGGGAGCAGTGGGAAGTCCTCCAAGGGAAGGGTTTAAAACTTTTACTATCCCAGGTGGCTGAACAGGTGTGAATGTGCTGAATACCGCCTGCTTCTGTTGCGTCCCTTTCCCTGCTGCCTCTTATTTCATACCCATCCAAGCTTGCTTCCATTCAGGCCCCAGAGATTTGCAAACTGTGTTTGCTCTGCAGCCGTCTGGGCTGCTATACTTACTGTGGACCAGCCCTGCTCCCTGTAGCTTTGGCTGCCTCCTGCCCAGGCGCTGAGGCGCCAGTGAGGTTCTGACATTTTCATTCCCCTGAGCTGGCTGCCTCCAGGACTGCAGGGCTCAGGGCCTGTCTCTGAACCTTCCTGGTTCTGCACCTGACCCACTGCCTCGTCCTCCACACATGTGGTTGCTTATCTTCCTTTGCCATGCCTGCCTCCTCCAAAGGAACCGACTCTTAGGTTATCTGGCTTCTCCCTCCTTGAGTTTACTTTAAAGTCTCTCATCCCCTGAGTAATGCCAGTACAAATACATCCTGAGGTTATCTTCTCACTAAAAAAAACAAAATACAAATCTCACATATATGGAGCCCTTACTATGGGCAAGGGATTGTACTAAGCGTTTTCTATGAAATATTAATTCCTCATTTAATTGTGACATCAACCCTATGAGTCAGGTGCTATTATTATTCCCATTTTACAGATAAGGATACTAGGGCTCAGAGATAACACAGTAAATGACAGAGCTGGGTTCCAAGTCTGGCTATTTCACTGCTAATTACTGGTATAGCCCAGTCTGGTTCTTTGTGGTTCTAACATTCTTATCCACACCATCTCCAAAGGAACTTTTCAGTGTCTGCTCACTGACCTCTCTTTACTCCAAAGGCCCAATGTCACTCACAGCAGAGACACTCCCCCCCACCCCCCCACCAAAAAACCACCGCCCGCCCTCCCGGACCTTCTGTTTCCTGACCTGTACCATCCTTGGGTATGGGGGCTGTGTCTCTGTTCTCCACAGCGCTTGTGCCCATTGGGCACACACATAGGATTTGCTGAATGAGCAAATAAACAACTCCTACCTAAGTCTCTTCTTAGAATAGCAATGCTGCCAGTCAAGGAGTGGGGGATGCAAGGAAAATGAAAGAGGCTACAGGAAGACACTTTAAAGACTTTTCTTAGAGGCAGAGGGGTCTAGAGAAGGAACCAATAGATACTTCTCCCATTAGAAGGGATTAGGGAGTGGCTAGACAGTGTATCCTTGGAGGAGTGCTCCAACCCTGAGAAGATGGGATTCTGTACCTTTTTTTTTTTTTAATTGAGTTGAGGGAAACTCAAATTGTTGTTCCAAGTATTTATGCATTTATTGGTTGATTTTTGTATGTGCCCTGACCTGGGATTGGGATGATGCTTTAACCAACTGAGCACCTGGCCAGGGTCTGGATTCTGCCCCTGGAATGGTGCCGGGTAGCGTAGACCTAAAAGTGTAGGAGACATGCTCCTGGTTCCTGGGACAGTACTCTCCCCGTGATGGTGCGCCCACAGCCTTCCTAGGTGCGAAAAGTGAAAGTGGCAGTTGAGGCCTCCCAGTCTGGATCACATCTGCCCAAGGGAAGTGTTGCAGGTGTGGGACCAATGCAGCTACAAGACAGCTAAATGCCTGCTGTGACCCACTGCTGCAGGGCTCTCGTCCTGACTGTCCTCACTTGCTCGCTGGGGAGCCTTCCCCAGTGTGGCAGGAGCCTCGGACTGTACTGATGGCGAGCAGCGGCAATCACTGCCTCCTGCTACCGGTGACTCCTAGTGGCTTTTCATTGCAAAAGCAAATGGGATCATGTGGTAAGGATTCATGGAAAAAGAGCACTTATACCAGCAGGGAGAGGCCATAGAGGTGGCAGAACCCACAGGCCAGCTACCAGGATGCTAATGAGCGCGCACTGTACTAGTACGATGAGGGAGTAAAGGGCTTTGGATCTTGTATGCATACTGTGGATTCTCTGTAATTTTTCCTTTGTTCTGTATTTGAATTTTCAGTAGGAGGAGGAGGAGGAGGCTGAGCAGGGAGAAGGAGTCATGGCTTCTGAGGCCAGCCATGCGCTGGCAGCTGCCCTGGAGCAGATGGACGGGATCATTGCAGGTACGGCAAGTACGGCGGGGAAGGCTGATGACTGGCGGCTCATGCCCCACACCTGAGAAACCATTTTCTCTCATTTTACTTTCTTTTCGGTGCAGAGAGAAGTCCCTGGTTGGATTTTTTTTAAATTTATTTATTTTTATTATGCATGCCATCTCTTTTTGAAGAGTACAGACTTCTAGAACTCTGATATTTGGTGTGTGAGTTAGGTCTCTGTTGAGACAGGGCGGATGTAACGTATGTTAGCGTGCATAGAACTGCCACAGTTTGGATCCTGGCTGCGAGGCAGTTTGGGTGCAGTGAGATTGATTTATTGTAAATCCTTCAGGGCACCTCGTGGCTTCTCACAGCCCAGCTGAAACTCGGAGTCTAGCCGACTTTGCCACTTAACGTAGGCGTTGCTCACCTCCCAGCCGGCCTCCAGTGTGTTTGGGAGTCAGGAGGCGGCTTCGTACTGTTTCACCTCATCCCCCAGAGAATGTTCTTTATGCCATATTGTTTTTTTATCCATTGCAACTCTAGAAAAGATGTAGCAAAACTGGTTTTGAAAAGGCTGCCAGTGGGCTGTTCGGGCGATTAACTCCTTGATTGTGGCAACCCAGCCCATGTTGGTTGGAACAAACCTGTTGTTGAAAACCTTTCCCAGCGGGCCCAGGTCTCCTCTCTGTCCTTACCTGGTGCAGGTCAGTGGCCTTGTCTGCTGACTGGGTGCTTCTTTGGGGCTTTGCTCCTGGTGTGAGCTATGGCTGGAGGAGGAAGGTTTGGGCTGAGTGTGGCTGGAGCCCAGCACGTGCACAGGTACCTGAACTGTCCCCTCTCAGGCGTGTGCTTTTCCTGCCATGCAGCAGAGACACATCTGACTTACTGAGGGTTCTGGGTGTTTGCCTGTGGGAATGGGGGCTGTCTGTGTGTCGAAGCTTCTTCATGTTATTGGTGGCACTATAACATGTTCTAGCTGTTACCTGTCAGGCACTTAACTTCTCAGGGAGCGCAGGGGCCCTTGAGTGTGACAATGTCCCACTTTCCGGAGGCTCTGCAGATTGGGAAGTCCTGTTCTAGGTTAGGGCCCCTAAAACCCTACTGAGAGGAAACAGTCAAGGGTGTGGATGTCCTAACACTTTTCAGAGTCTCATCTGGAAGCTCCCAGGGGCTCATGTGCATTGAGCTCAGAGCCACAGGGTCAGACCCTCAGACAGGCTCAGGCTGTCGGCACTGCTGAGCCCTCAGCCCAGGAGCAGGGAGGTGCTGAGGGCTCAGAGCACTGAGCCTTGGATGGCTGTGAGGGATGAATGAGCCACCTCCTGAACAAGCAGCCTGTGTGGGTCAGGCCCTGCCTCCTAACTGCTCCGCACAGGCATTCCTAGAATGACAAAGCCTCAGCACAGTCCCTCTGTCTCAGGGGATTCTGTGGCTGGATCCTCAGGGCCTCATCTTGGTCCAGGATCTGCAGGTGAGGGTCTGGGATGGGTGTGGAGGGAGTGGCCTGGATGTGGGTTGTGTGGAACCTGGAGACCCCTCTTTGTGCCCCCCCCCCCCGCATCACTCTCTGTCCTCGTGTCCTGTTGCTATTTCTTTATAGCACTTATCACCCCCTGACCTTTGATATTCGTTTTTGTCTCTTCGTGTGTCATGTGCCTCCTGCACTGGAATGTAAGTTCCATGAGGACCGAGGCTGTGCTGCCATCTCTGGTGCCTCAGTTGGTCTGCAGCACATAAACATTTCTTTCATACACATGTGTTACATGTATGTGTTACTTATTTCTGTGACCAGGCTCTACTTCTCATTGGCTAGAAGGCAGTTAGTGGTTTCTGCACGTATCCTCTCTCTGGCTGCACCCTGAACTTCATTCTTTTTTTTCCTGATAGTACCTTTTTGGCTGATTCTTTTGGAATAACAAATCACTAATTTTTTTGAAGACTCAGTGGTTGGCACGTCCTGTGAACCATCTCTTGAGTAGTAATTGACTCACACAGGGTTTGATAAGCACTATTTGACAGATAATTCAACACTGAGGTTATTAGTGAGTGTCTGGAGGGCATATGTTCTATGCTGTTTGTGATCAAAAGAATGATAATTATTGAATGCCTTTGTGCTGGACACTTTGCCTCAAGATTGTTAGATCATCCTCATTTTCAAGATGGTTGGGCTGAACTGGACCACAGAGCTTGGGAATTTTATGGTTGTGAATGTAGACTATGGAGTAAGACTGGCAAGGATAGCATCCCAGCTCAGCCACTTACTCTGGCTGTGGGAACTGGCTGTGGGATCTTTCTCTGACAGTTACAAGCCTTATAGATAAAAGTGGTAATGATAATACCTAGCTCATTGTTGGGATGATTAAATTAATGCAAACACGGCATTTGGTAAGTGCTCAATTGGTGTGAGTTACTGCTTATTTTGTGGATGTTAGTATTGACATTACTGTTTTTACCACCCAAAGTCATAGTGCTAGTAAATTGCAGAACTAAGGTTTGAGTCCAGGCCTATCCGAGTCTCTTCTGGGCTCCTTTTATTCCTGGGTTAGTTTTATGATGTTGTGTGGTAGGACTCTGGGGGGCTCTGGGGGCCTGTCTAAAGGAGAAAAGAGTTCATTGGGAGCAAGGTCCACTTCTGTCTTGCTCCCAGTCCCTTAGCTAGAGAGGGACTTTGCTCTCATCTCTCTTACACATGAGACTTTCAAGTACGGGTCCCTTTGCTTCCAGGGTGGCACAGTTACAAGAAAGTTTCAAACGGTGACACCATATCCTGACACCACAGATGCCGCAGAAATGGCATCTTTGTGTGAACCTTTAAACCTTCCTTTCTTATTTCATTTCTCTTATTAATTGCAGTCAGATGATATCAAGTAGTGCCGACACCACCAAAACACCATTGCTTTTGCCTGTTAAAGTACTTAAGTGAGTACCAGGGGCTGTATTCTCTCACTTTATAAAAACATAATCATCACTTATTTCAATGGAAGAAAATGTTATGGACTTCCCAAATAGCACACTCCAAATAGCAACCATTTGTGCACAAACAGCATGGATTCCTCCTAAAACAGACACAGCGCCTTCAATAATGATCATTCATAATCATAACTCTACCTGAGGAAATTCCCTTTATAAATTACTCTATAGCCTGATAGGCGACTGTTCAGTTCCCAAACCTCTTCCAAAAAGAGTAACATTTAGGATGTGTTTATGTGATTAAGCATTTACTACAAATGAAAGTGTCCTGCTCCTCCAATCAGTGAAGACAATGCAGGAGATCATCGCTCCCATGAACAACACGGCCAGGAATATTCTGAGGACGTCTTGATGCTCACGTCCAAGTACGCCCATCCTGAGCCGTCATGTGGCAACCCTCATCTCGAGGCACTCGGGGGGCTCTGGGGCTGTATGAAAATGAAATGCCATGCAAGCACAACTAGGACCATTAAATGAAACTTTCTGTACAGTCGAATCCTTAAAGCCTAAATCAGTATATCCTAGGTGTGACTACTTGATTGGAACCCTGGGATTTTATGCCAGAAAACTGGGGAAAGGTGACTGTGAAAGACTCCAGGGCCCCTGTAAAAATGATGTGTTTCTAGTACAAAAGACTAGTGTTGTAGCTTCTAGTACCTGTTAACTTTCGATCTGATCTTCCTCCAATGGGTCCCTTTGATGCACCTGCAAATAATACTATAATTGAATTACAGTGTTGACAATTAAAATTGAACTCTACATGGCTTAATTACATCCCTCTGGATGGCCCAGAGCAACTGCCACACATGCTAATGTTGCGTAGGGCTTAGTTTGTGGCTTACGGGTTCAGTGGCTGCTCAGTGAGGCCGCTTCTGTAATAGGGACCAGAGAACCCTGTGGCGAGGACACAGAGGGCCACTTATTCCCCTCACTGTGGCAAGAGGTTATTCATGCGATTATTTGCAAGCTGTACCCATGAACGAGGAATAGTTAAAAGGAGCCTGTTTTATGACCGTAATAAAAGAGCTTACTCTGTCTGGGCCTTTCTGCCAGTTCTGGTTAGTATCGGGGTTGGGTTTTTGTTTGTTGGGATTTTTTTTTTTTAAGATTTAAAGATTGAGGGTAGAAAAAGTTCTGATCAAGACTGAGATTATTTACCTTGGCCCATAATGATTTTACTGTGATGTTGGAGGTCACACGACAAGTCCATGCTCAACACAGGTAATTGGTCTTGTCTACGCCCTCTCAGAAGTAGGTCGGCACACAGCAGTCATCAGTAACGGAGTCACCTGATTCCCGTTCAGGGTTCAGGTGGAGAGTGTTCTGCTGTGACTTTGAACTGAAGAGAGTCGGAGTGGAAGTTTGGGGTTATCTAGCGGGCTCAGATGTCAGAGACTTCGCTTTGTGTGAGAGATGGCAATGACCCACAGTGGCAAGGACTGTTCAACACCATCATTTTTTTTCCTCGTTGATTCACTGAGGGTATTGCCCTTTTGAATCCTGGCATTATACAGACGTCCCCCCATCCAGTCTCTTCCTTTGCTCAAGCCCTAAGCTGTCTCCTGTCCCCCTCAAGTGGCCCATGGAAGCCCAGGTATCAGGACATCAGGGAATTGGCGGTGGCCTACAGGGAAGACACAGCTCACATGCTCTTATCCTGAGGTTCTGAGCTTTGATGGTTTGGTTGCTTTAAAAAGTGTGTGTGTGTGTGTGTGTGTGTGTGTGTGTGTGTGTGTCTTTGGAGGGTTTTCTCTGTACAACTCATCTGCCACTGCCTGCCCTGTTGCTGCTATAATGCTGTCACCTTCCTTGGCTATGGCCTCCTTCCTCCATCTTCAAGTTCTCACCTTTCATTTCTGACTCAATGTTCTGCCTCCATATCCTGATCTAAGAGCTCACGTGACTAATAATCCAGGATAATCTCCCAATCTCATGACTCTTCACATCTGTAAAACCCCTTTTGGCATGTTAGGTAATGGTAATCTCCCAATCTCATGACTCTTCATCACATCTGTAAAACCCCTTTTGGCATGTTAGGTAATACATTTATAGGCTCTAGGAATTAGGTTATGGACATCTTTGGGGGGGGTGTCATTATTTTGGATAGCACAATGATCAATAAACAACATCTATTTATTCCCCTCCTTAGTTTTAAACCAATTAAGGAATAGACAAAGAGAAAGGGAGACCAAAATATCAGCTTTATCATTAGTTTTATTTATTAGGAAGGTTAGCTTGACCTAAAGCCACCATTAGGACTTCAAATACCTCCCATCCTACCCGCACCAAGACACACCCCAAATTGAACTTAATTCCAGACTCCAGACTTCCACCTTGCTGCGGCAGAACTAGCCTCAGGAAGCCTTCCTGAGGAGAATGCTCGCACCCAGGGTCAGGTGGCTTCGAAGAGAATTCCTTCTTTCAGCTCTCTCATCAGAGGAGCCATTCCTCCTTTGAGGAAAATTGAGTGAGGGGACGCAGGGGAGGCGCCACAAATGTGGCCTTAGTGGAAACCACCCTCCCTTCCCAGGGACATGTGGAAAGAGTAATAGGTCCCCCTCACAGCAGTTCCTCATTGTTGTCTGTGGTCAGTTTTGAAAAGCTGCTTTCTATGTGCTTGAACATCACGTGCCATCTCTAGTTGTTTGCACATAGTTCGCTATTTGTCCTTTGTTGTTTAGCTATATCACTCCTTTTTTTTAATTTTCTTTTTGGGTTTGCTGGATCTGTCACTTCCCGAGGGGGATGGTCACAGTGTGTTATCCTTTTTACCTGCTTTTTGGGTTTTGAAATGTGTGTTTAGGGTCTGTTTACCCCAGGTCATCATGGGAAGGTCTGTGATTTCCCTTTGTGGTGCTCAGGACCGCTCAGGTGCCCAGCTCCAGGGCACCATTCACATGCCGATCCACAAGCTGCACGGGCAGGGACTCCTGATGGTGTGAGCTGGGAGCATTCCCTCCTTTTCTGTCCTGAACAAGACAGTTAGAATTATTCATTTCCTGAAGGCTTGATAGAACTCACTTGTGAAATCATGTGGCCTGATATTTCCTCTGTGGAAAAATTTTTAAATTATGGCTCTAGCCCTAGCATGTTTGGCTTTGGATAGAGCATCGGCCTGCGGACTGGATAGAGTGTCAGCCCGCAGACTGAAGGGTCCCAGGTTAGATTCCGGTGAAGGGCCTGTACCTCGGTTGTGGGCTCAATCCTCAGCCCTGGTCAGGGTGCCTGAGGTAACCAATCCATGTGTCTCTCTATCTCTCCCCTTCCCTTCCACTCTCTCTAAAAATCAATGGAAAAAATATCCTCAGGTGAGGATTAACCAAAAAATAAATTTAAAAAAATTATGGTTCCATTTTTATAAGACTATTTAGATGATTTTTAAATTTATTTTTATCATTTTATTCAGTGATTGTGTGTGTGTGTGTGTGTGTGCGCGCGCGCGCTGTTTTTAACAGTTTAATCAATATACCTATTCCATTGTGTGGAATAATTTAGCTCTATTTTTTGAACACTTCATAGTTCAGTCATTCAGTGTCATAATTAAATAATTGGATTTCTTTTATTCCATTATTCAAATTTTTGAGTTTAAATGAGTGAGTTCAATGCACTTATAATTATTATAATTACTGGTATAAAGGTATGTGTGTGTTTACTTTTGTATTCTGTTGTCCAAGACCACAGAGTGATCGAAAGTTAATGAAAGTCTCAGTCTTCCCAGCTACTTTTGGCCTGACTCATCCTACATTTATAAAGGGGTGTGTGTGTGTGTGTGTGTGTGTGTGTGTGTGTTCCGGGGGTGTGTCCAGGACAGAGAGGGGTTACTCAGTAATTGTATGCAGATTGGGGGTCTTGCTCTGCTTCTGTCTGTTTTCTGGCCTGAACTTAGGTTGGGACCTCCTCATCAACTCTAAGTTGGATCTGTAGGAGCCAGAGAACGCTGAGTGCACACGGGAGTGTGGGGGGCAGACAGTTCCCTAGCTCCCCAGAGCCACGGACTTGTTTGTGGGTTGTGACCCATGGTTCTCTCTATCCTGCACTTTCAGAAAGCAAACCGGTAATCAAATGGTAATTGTTTCCTTCTGTGTGGATTTCTCATTCTAGAGGCTGCCCTGGTAAGTAGGAAGCTGGCTCTTAGAAGAGTAAAAGGCCCTGGAATTAGACGTCAGGCCTGCAGTGTAGCCGTGGATGTGGTGGCCCTACAGCCCACATTTTCCATCCGGGGCCTGATTTCAAATAAGTTATCCTGTTGGCCTTGTAAACAGTCCAGATGCCCTAGAAACGCCACCATCTAAACCGTATTTCCTAAAGTGTTTCTTAAAGCAGCACAGAAATCCTTTAGTAGACTGTGTCGCCCCAGTTTTGGTTTGAAAAATACATCAATGTACTTAAGCAAAAAAGACTTTAAAAAAAAAAAGTTAAATGACGGGGTTTAGAAAGGCAAAAACAGTCCTATTCGGGACACATCAAATTAGAAAGAGCTGAGTCAATAGCCCAGATCTCCAAGGAAGTCTAAGCACTTGTCCCCTTAGCTATTCGTCCAAGCACATGTGCAGACGTGCAGTCTGATTCCCCTTCCACATCCACTGGGCAGGAGCACCGTGCTAGGATCTCAGCCAATATGACAGGGACTCTGCCCTCAGAGACTTCAGGACCACGAGGAGGAGATGAGATGTGGATACACAGAATAAAGTAATACAGGTTAAAAGTGCAAGGGCACCAGCAGATAGAGAGTTTTTCCAATTGGGGAGATCCAGGAAGAAGCTCAATTCACTAAACCCTCGCCAGCCCCAATGTAGCGTCCCTCACGCTGCATCTGTTGATGACAGCAGGTCACCGGCCAGTCAGGCACCACCCTGGGATAAGGGACCAGAATGCACATGCCACGGTAGGAGGAACTCTTGGTGGTCATATGTGCAAACTACCATGTTAATTTAAAGAAAAACAAGAGTATTAATCTAAAAGGGGAAGAATGGCATCTCATGGTTTTGGGAAGCACGTCTTGGGTCAGTGGTGAGGGCCAGTTGTGTTTTCCCATTGACTAATGGTGTGAGAGTCCATACGTTAGCCCCCCATGGGCACAGCCATCGCCTCTGACAGGCCTCTTCATTTCACGCCCAGCCCAGTCCAGGGTTGAGGATGGGTTCTGCTGAGTTTACTTTGTGAGTGACTCTGCTGAGGCAGAAGTGGTCTTCTGGGCTCTTATCTGCCCTTCCCCCTCTCATTTCACTCCCTTCCCTCTTTACCAGTTCCCTGCCCATGGCGTCCACCCTTCTTACCAGGGTTCCCGCCTCTCTTGTTTTAGGCACGAAAACGGGTGCAGATATTGGTGATGGTACCTGTGAGCCTGGACTGGCCTCCCCGGCCTCCTACTTGAACCCCTTGCCAGTGCTCCATCTCGTGGAGGACCTGAGGCTGGCCCTGCAGACGCTGGAGCGGCCTCAGGAGAGAGCGGAGCTCCTGAGCCAGATCCCGGGTCCCACAGCCGCCTACATAAAGGAGTGGTTCGAGGAGAGCTTGGTGAGTAGGCCCAGAGCCTGTTTGGGGAATCACTGGGGGACATCATCACAGAGTCCAAGGAATGCCACCACTGCCTGGGGATGTTACTTCATCTGTCCACCTTATAGTCTTTTCTTGCTTCCAGTCCAGCTTCAGCAACCCCCACAGGGTGGTCCTTCCCAGGAGGAGGGTAGAACCTAGCCAGATGCCTGTGCACTCCAACCCCTCTCCTGAGAAAGGAAATCCAGGCCAGAGAACAGCAAACATAGAAGGTTCCTCCCCAGGAACATGGACCACTTACTGAATAGGGGGTCTATTCCCAGCTGGATTCCCCCACTCCTTGTTCCTTACAACAGACTAGAATCTTGTCACCTCCTTCATTCCTTTACTGCTGCCCCTACTCCTCAAACCTCCTTATCCTAGAAATGCTTCTTATCCCTGGAGTAAATGCAGGCTTCCTTACTCTCCTCCTCCTGCTCTTTCTGGATCAAGCCTGCACACCTGCTAGTCTCCAAGGGCAGCAGATGAGTAACCGAAGCTGATGAGTATGTGGCTTTGGTTACTTGTCTACCTCCCTGTGGAGACCAGTTGGTCAGCATTGAGACACTAGTCACATCTGGAAATGGGTCAGGCGAGGAGCGAGCCCACTGAGGGATTGACCTGGAATGCAGTTATTCCAGGGCTGGAGGGAGGAACCTGGGGAGCCGAGGAAGCACATTATTACCTAAGCTGAACTGGAGGATGAAAGCCGGGATGCAGTCTTCTTCTAAAGCCATAGTTCTGCAAACCTGAGTCAAAATTGGAAAGTATGCATAGAGTGAGAAAGGCAGGAACGGGAACGCTGAATTAGGAGGGGGGACTTGATGTTGGAAATCACAGACCCAGGAAGTTGAGACGCCCTGGTCCAGAGGCCATACCGTTTGTTACAGGTTACATCCCAGGTGTCCTAGCCTGCTTTCTGTTCAAGAGGCCTCTGTCAGTGGTCTCATCCCCATGCCTTCCTCTGAACACTGAACAATTATATTCAGTATATGTGTTATTCAGTATTTTTAGTACGTAGGCTGTCTGCCTGGTGTTCTGGATATATCTATGCCAGTGTGGTGGGGAGAACGATGACCTCCCAAAGATGTCTACATACTCATCGCCAGGACCTGTGAATATGGTATATTACATGGCAAAGCAGAAGGTAGCAGGTGTAATTGAGGTTGCTAGTCAGCTGAGTTTTAAATAGGGCAGGTAGCCTGGATTATCCAAGTGGGCCCAACATAAACACCGGAGTCATAAGTGGAAGGAGGAGGCAGAGTCAGTGTCAGAGTGACGTGATTTGAGGACTCAATGCATCTGCTGTTGGTTTTAATGATGGAAAGGGGGCCAGGAGCCAAGGAATGTGGGCAGCTGCTAGGAGCTGGGAAAGGGGACTCTCCCCTAAAGCCTCCGGAGGGAACACTGCCCTGCCAACACCTTGATTTTAGCCCAGTGAGACAGACCCATTTCAGACTTCTGGCTCCCAGAACTGTAAGATAATACGTGTGTGTTGCTATAAACCCCATAGTTTGTGACAATTTATTAATACAGCAATAGGAAACTAATACAGCCAAACACTGCTTGGAGAGGATGGTGGAGAAGGTTGCTGGTTGGGTTTCATGTGGGCCTGTTATGGTTTAGGTTTGAAAACCTGCTCCTCATCTCCTCCCCACATGAAGACAGTCCTTGGTGGTCCTCTCAGACTTGTGCTGGTAACAGATAGAAGCCCCGCTGCTCATTTACTCATTTAACTGTGGCTGGGAGTAGTGGGGTGCATGGCTTCAGTCATTAGTTCTCTCTCTCCTCTCCCACAGATTCCCTAGAGTTCCATGAGGGACCCTCTGCTGTTACTGTACCCCCCCCCTCCCCCCACAATGCTGATCAGCTCCACGATGCTGATCCTGGCTTCTTTCTCTCCAGTCATCATGGGCCATCTTTTGCCCTCCTGTCTGAACAGCGGCAGCTCCTGTGCCCATGTTACCCCAGGCAAGGACACCGACCCTCTCTCTGTTCCTGCTCCCACTGCTGACCCAGGGTGCAGTAGTCAAAGATAGTTTTATGACAGGTCCATAGTCCTCAGTCTGATATCCTTGGATCCAGGTGTGTTTTAGAACTCAGAACTATTAAACTTTAGGAAGGTGAGACAGTGCATATATGTCATATAATATATACTATCTCTAGCAGATACAGGACAGAAACACATGAACATTTCCTCAGGAAAACTTGTGAGCATCCGCATGCAGTGGGAGAAAGAAAGACCACACATATTCTCCTGCTAGTTCAGGTTAGGTTTTTGCTGTAAGATGCGTTTGGCTCCAACTTAAAAAAAACAAACAAAAAAGACTTGTTTAAGCGCTTTTTTGGGTTTCAGAATTACGGGCAAGGGATGGTGAACTTACATGAAGAATATTCCAGTGCAGAAAATAAAACGTGAAACCAAGGGTTGGACAGTGGATGTCCCCATTCCCATTTCCATCAGCCATAATCCCTCTCAGAGAGTCACTTGTTAACTCTACTCCCTCTGCCCTTGGGCTGGCCTGTCACTGTGTGCCTGGGTCCCTTTGTAACACACAGCCTTCTCCACGGTTCTCTGAACCTTGCATTAGGCTGCAGAGCAGTTTTGCGCCTGTTTATTTTAAATGCCCCGTCTCAGCTCTCTCAGGACCTTACCACCCTTAACCAAGAGATTCATTGAAGTTAGTTCTCTCTCTCCTCTCCCACAGATTCCCTAGAGTTCCATGAGGGACCCTCTGCTGTTACTGTACCCCCCCCCATCCCCCCACAATGCTGATCAGCTCCACGATGCTGATCCTGGCTTCTTTCTCTCCAGTCATCATGGGCCATCTTTTGCCCTCCTGTCTGAACAGCGGCAGCTCCTGTGCCCATGTTACCCCAGGCAAGGACACCGACCCTCTCTCTGTTCCTGCTCCCACTGCTGACCCAGGGTGCAGTAGTTAAAGATAGTTTTATGACAGGTCCATAGTCCTCAGTCTGATATCCTTGGATCCAGGTGTGTTTTAGAACTCAGAACTATTAAACTTTAGGAAGGTGAGACAGTGCATATATGTCATATAATATATACTATCTCTAGCAGATACAGGACAGAAACACATGAACATTTCCTCAGGAAAACTTGTGAGCATCCGCATGCAGTGGGAGAAAGAAAGACCACACATATTCTCCTGCTAGTTCAGGTTAGGTTTTTGCTGTAAGATGCGTTTGGCTCCAACTTAAAAAAAACAAACAAAAAAGACTTGTTTAAGCGCTTTTTTGGGTTTCAGAATTACGGGCAAGGGATGGTGAACTTACATGAAGAATATTCCAGTGCAGAAAATAAAACGTGAAACCAAGGGTTGGACAGTGGATGTCCCCATTCCCATTTCCATCAGCCATAATCCCTCTCAGAGAGTCACTTGTTAACTCTACTCCCTCTGCCCTTGGGCTGGCCTGTCACTGTGTGCCTGGGTCCCTTTGTAACACACAGCCTTCTCCATGGTTCTCTGAACCTTGCATTAGGCTGCAGAGCAGTTTTGCGCCTGTTTATTTTAAATGCCCCGTCTCAGCTCTCTCAGGACCTTACCACCCTTAACCAAGAGATTCATTGAAGTGTCTTCCCAACAGTCGTTACTGTGCAGTAACTAGGTACTTCCACCTGGTATGGATGTGCCTGAATTTGTGACCATTTCTCTAATATTGACATTTTAAAATTATTTTTTACTATTTCACTAATATAGGGCATTGCTGCAGAGAATGTATTTGTCCAGAAATATTTGTCTTTATCTCTAGGTATTTCCTAGACATAGTGTTCTAAAAGTGGTATTACAGAGTTAAGTAGGGTTAACAGACAATATACAGGATGCTCAGTTAAATTTTAATTTTCTGATTAAATCTGTAATAAGTATGTCCCATGCAGTTTGCTAAATCTGGCCGCTCTAGTCCAAAGATATTAATATCTCTGACACATTTTTCCAAACCACTTTTTGGAACGATTGTACTCATTTATATTTTCATTAATGGGGCTTTTGGGCATCCTGATCAATAATAATACCTAAAATTAAAAAAACACACACAGCTTTACTAATTTCATAGGGAAAATGCTTTCCTTTTATCATTGTTGCATTGCTTTGTTTAGTAGGAAAATTAAGCATTTTTTTTTCATTAGTTTAGTATTTGTTGTTCTGAGTGGTCTCCCAAACTGTTGATCTCATACCCCATCTGAAAAAAGTTTCATTCTCCATATATACATATTCACCTAAGCAGTAATGTCCTTATGTATGTAAATTATAAAACAGTTCCCAAAGTAGAGATTTTTAAATGACAGGCTAAAAAATAGTTCCAATATTTTCTTTGGACACATCCTAGAGGTCACTTTGAGTCCCTGAGTGTGTGTACCCTACCCTGGTCTTCTCATATTCTATGCTTTTTTTCTATTAGAATGTTGGTGCTTTCCTTATGTATTTAAATGACCTCTGTGATTGGCCCTTTGCTTTATTCGTAGCATTTATTTCCCTCATGTTGCTTTTAAATGTCCTTTATGGGGCTTTCTGAGACATGGAATTTAAAATGATTGTCGTAGTAAACTCTATCAGTCTTTCCTGTTTGGGTTTCCCAGTTTCCTTTTTATCTTTAGAAAGACCTTTCCCACACTCGGGTCAAGTAATACCTTTATCTTCCTCCAGTAGGTTTATGGTTTGATGATTAGCTTATGGTTCACTCTAATTCATCTGCAGTGCTTTTTAGTGTGTCGTGTGACATATGGATCTAACGTTTGTAATTTACCCAAAAAGCTTTAAAATTTTTTTTTTTAAATTCAAAGGCAGTTGATAGAGTTATTGGTTTTTGCAGGCTTCATTGCAAAAACAGCTTGTGTTCAGATTTGTAGGTCTCTTTTGGGGTTATTTACAATGGTTGGGGAAATGCCTTCCTTTGGAGCAATTTTCCTAAAAATTGTTGCATTCATAAATCTTTTAGAGTAATTATGGCCATCAACAACCTATGAATAGTGTACTTTTCAGGGGTCAAAAGTACATATAAACATTCCATAAGACCAGGGCTGGATGTTAATGTTTTGATTTTGCACAGAGACAGCCTGTCTGTATTTTAGGTCTTGCAGACCTAGAGTCCTTTTACAATCTGGGTGCACTCACATTCCATAGTCGGTCTTATCTGTATGGAAATAACATCTAAATCCATGAATCACTGTACTTTTTTCTTTTTTTATTGTTGGTAGTATTACAGATCCACTGGTACTTTTTTCTTTTTTTATTGTTGGTAGGATTACAGATCCACTGGCACTTTTTATTTTTTTAAATGTATTTTATTGATTTTTTTACAGAGAGGAAGGGAGAGGGATAGAGAGTTAGAAACATCAATGAGAGAGAAACATCGATTGATTGCCCCCTGCACACTCTCTACTGGGGATGTGCCCACAACCAAGGTACATGCCCTTGACCGGAATCAAACCTGGGACCTTTCAGTCTGCAGGCCGACGCTCTATCCACTGAGCCAAACTGGCTATGGCCACTGGAACTTTTTAGATTGGCACTTTTAGTTAGAAGCCCTTGCTACTCAGGTGTGGTCTGTGGACCAGCAGCTTTGGCATCTCCTGGTAGCTTGTAAGAAAAAAAGTGCAGAATATGGACCCCCTTCCCTAGACCCACTGAGCCATTGCCAGGTGATTCTTACAGACATTAAAGTTTGAGAAGCACTGCCTCAAACCAGAGACTCACTTGAATTTTTTAAAAAATAAATTGCATATGGCTTAGAACTGGAATTGGAACTAGTAAGGCAGCCTGAGGGATCAGGCAGGCAGCCTTGTCCCTTCTCATCCACGATATCTGTGCACCCCTTGAATGTCTGCACTATTCTCATTAGACAGCTTCAGTGACTGCTTTGTGCTACATTGGCCTGGCATGGTCCCGCTCTGCCATGTGACATCTGTCACTGGGATTCTTTCTCCAATAGAGTGGCATAGACAATAAGGAGGTTTACGTGTCACTAATAAGATGTCCAGAGGATGGGAGGAGGGTGGTCCCAGGGTTAAATCAGTGGCTCTGGGATGACCTCAAGGGCTCTGGCTCTTCCCATCTTTCTGCCTCACCATCCTCAGGATGCTGGTTTCCCTCAGACGTGTCCCCTAGCAGTAGCTGGATGGCTACTGCAGCACCAGACAACACAGCCTCACACAGACACAGTCATGTTCAGAGGTAGGAAATGTATTTTTTTATTTTTCTTTAATTAGGAAGGGAAGTCCTTCTCTGAAACCCTCATGCAAACTTCTCTCTGGTCCCAGTGGTCAGCATTTGTTCACATGTGTATACCCTAGCTGCAAGGAAACCTGGGAAACAAGTATTGGTACTTTCACCCACCAGAGTGGGGGTGGCCTCTGTCAGGAAGGAACCAGGATGAAGTGGGGGAAATGAATGGCCCTTAGGAAGACAGCGCAGAGCAACTGCCGCACGTCCTTAAGGTTTGATTTTATTCTTGTTGACTGACAAGTTCTGTTTATGTTTTCTCCCTGTGAGTGTGTGTGAACTCAAATTCCTGAAGGAGAGAATCAGATTGGCTTAGCTCATAATTTTTGAGCTAAGTCCTCCAGGCCTACAAAGAAATGTTAAGTGCAAAAACAACAACAACATACAAACAAAAACTGAAATTAAGGGCTTTTTGGATTAGCTCCCCTTGGGTCAGGTTTCCACCCAAGAGCCAATCAGCTGTGGCCAGAGGAGAAAGATTAAATGGTAGGAAATGTGGTTTCCTCTTGTTGCTATTCATCAGGGATCGTGGATCTTCAGGCACAGGTATTGGCATATGTAGTACCCAAGGAAAACGGGGGCTGCTGAAGAGGCAGTGGTTGGTGGTTAGAATGAAATAAACAGCAGACAGACTAGTCCTGGACCACCATCTGTATGGGGGCGGGGGTCCTCCTCTACTGCATGTTGGGTTGGCAGGGCTGGACACAGAGTGGTTGGCAGCTGCAAGTACTCTCTGGGGAGATAATTATAAGAAGGTTGGACTCATCCTAAAGACCAAGGGGAGCAGACCTGCCCAGGACTCAGTGTTCCTGGGCTCTGAGTGAATTTCCAGGGCTCTGGGGCCTGAAACAGGGCCCTCCCTTCCTCGGCAGCCAATAGGAGGAGGAAAGGCAGGCTTCTGGCCTGGAAGGTACGTGTGGGGCTCTCTGAGCTGGGAACATCCTCTGGGGCTTCTGTGAGGAAAGCAACACAGGGCCCGGATTCCCTTGTTGTAGGAGCAGTATCTCTTTCTGAATTCTGGGTCTGTCCGGGAGAGCTGGTGGAGCACCAGGAACCTCCCTGTTGGGCTGTAGTGTAGGGAGTTTCCTGCAGTCTGAGAGAGCTGGGCCCGGCCTGCAGAGAAGCATAGGAGGCCGCCCTGTGCTGTGGTGCAGCACCACAGTGACCCTCGGGGTCATAGAGGGTCACAGAGGAGGAAGCTGAGGCCTAGGCAGGAAGGCTAAGGCTTCTCTGCTGTGATGGGAACAGAGCTGAGTTCCAGAAAGGGGCAGCCTCCTCCCCTCCCTGCAGCCACCTCCTAGGCCTGCGGTGAGGTGTGCGATGATGCCCCGAGGGGGAATACGGCTGTTTCTGGTCAGGAGCCCCTGAGCCCCACCAGGTGGTCCTGACGTTGAGAAAGGAGAGCTGTGCTTATCAGTGACACTGACATGTGCCATAGGCAAGAAGGGGCGGTTCCGCTATGGCCACCCCCAGGAATCTGGCTGTACCTTGACTCTGGAAGGAGTGTCACTGTTCTTCCACATCTGCTTGGCGCGGCTGGGGGGAGGCTGGGTAGGTGGATCCAGGGCCAGCATGGGTGGTAGAGCTCACACAGGGGCTACAGTCAGGCAGCTTCCAGTGGGCCCTGCAGGGCTGGGGACACCTCTCTGGTGAGGGGGGGTGGGCCCAGCCTGTGCACAGTGGTGACTAGTGATATAGGTCCTGGGAGATGCCCAAGAGATACCAGAGCCAGTAAAGTCTCCAGATGGAGCCACTCTGGGTGCTTCTCCAACAGCCTGGAACATACACTTCCCATCTCCCGCAGGCACCAGTCTGTCCTGCTGTCTGATGGCATTGGATGTGGGTCTGGGGGGGTCCTTGGTGAAGACCGGTGGCTTCAGGGGCCAGAGATGAAGTCTGGGGAAAGACAGGCAAACCCAGCAGCAGCAGGAGTGAGGGAAAATCAGGGCAGAGCCCAGGCTCCAAGGGGAGGGAGAGAGGTTGGCAGAGAACCTCCAGAGGGACCGTACTCTGTCCCCCACCCCGGCCTCTGTGAGGTACATGGAGCAGGTGTGGCCCCAGAGGGAACCCAGCCTTTCCCCTGCAAGGCTGCAGGTGTCCTGGTCACTGTGCTTGGGCAGGTGGAAGCAAACTGAACCAGGTGAGGAAAGCATTAAAAAGCCAGTGCTCTGCCACTTTGCTTATGTGGCTTTGGGCCAGCCTCCTTGTCCCTCCTGTGGGACTCAGTTTCCTCGGTAGTAATGACAGCTGGCTTGGCAATCTGTCTGCAGGAACGGGCCAAGCATCCAGCCCTGCAGTGTGTTGAGGGGCTCTATTGAGCGGCTTCCCATAGGCACCAGCTTTGCCTTCCTGCATTTAGACCTTCGGTTTCCTGGGTGAAAACAGGTTAGGGAGCCTCTCTAGGTGCAGCTGCGCGGTGTCAGGGCTCAGCGGAGCCGGCATCTCAGGAAGAGTGGAAAGGGTGTCCCGAGTGGGCAGCCTCTGCTGGGCCTGGCCGGTCTGGGGAAGTGAGGCCCCGTCTAGGATGTGTGCTCACCTCTGACATCCTACTGGTCGGTTCAGGTACCTCAGTTACCTTCATAACTAATCTTTCAAAAAACAAAGAAGGAGACCTAGGCCCAGTAGGACCCATGGCCCCCGCCCTCATCAGTTCCACCCCCTTGTCACAGACGGCGGCTTCTGCAGCTCCCAGCTCCGCACACAAAGCCCAGGCGGTCCTGCCAGATTCATCTCGCAACCTTTCCTTCTGGCCAAAGGAGCAAATCTGTTTACCATATTGAAAAGCCAGAGAGAGAGTTGCAAAACAGGTGGGAAGGAAAAGCTGTTGTTTTAATCATGAACTGTGAGCTTGGGTTTCTCATTTGTCTCTGTCTCTCCTTCTCCATCCAGGACCTGGGACAAAAGATGGGCCAGGATATATGCATATTGAACATTTTCATTTTAGTCAAATGAAAATTTAGTCAAAAGTTTCATAGGAAACCCTTTTTGTCTTAAAAGAGAGAAGGAGAAATTTGGTGCCTATTTTTAAAGAATAAAAAAAAGCAGAGCCTATGGTGAGCCCATTTCCAGTCTGTGTTTCTTGCCCTCCACCTATGACAGGTGTGGACTTGAGTGAGCGCTCAGAAAGTCTAAGTGTCAGCTCTTTCTTTCCTATGTGCTTGGCTCCCAAGGAATGGGAGCTCTGGGCGGGGCTGGTAAGCCTGTGGGTGGGGTTCTTCGTGCCTGTGCAGTACTGGAAGAAGCCACTAGGTGGGAGTCAGGGACAAATTCTGGAAAGTGTAAATCCCAAGGAAGAAGGTATGGATGGACTTGGTGCAAGAAAAACACCTTTTTTTTTTTTTTTTTTCCCGATTGAAAAGATGGCATCTCATTCGTGAAGCTGGTGGACATTGCACCTGGGTCAGCTGGCAAAGATAGTTATTTCCCCTTTTCCTTGGACAAAGGACAGGCCTGGGAGGCCCCCGCTGTTTCTGGTTGGGGAGAGGACACAGGAGAGCTGAGGGCTGAGGGCTGGTCCTGGGAGCTTAGACCTGACCTTCCATTGTCAAGGGCAACAAGGCCTGTTCACACCTCTTAATTTCAGTGCCTCTTGCTGGGGCACTAATATTAGGCTGTCTCTCTCCTTTCAGGAGGCACTTCCTGACCCCACAGCTGCCAGACCTTGCCCTGGAGCAGCCTCTAATATTAGGGGGGTGAGGGGGGGAGGAGGGGGAATTTTGAATACACTTTTCCTGGCACAGCACCCCAGGTTGGGGGCCTTTGGCCACTGCTAATTTAGCAGTTTTATTTTTCTCCCTCCCCGCTCCCCAACCCTCCCCCCTCCCCCCCTTCTCCCGCAAAGTAATTTCTACCCTACTAAATTCTAGAGATCTGGCTCCTTTCAGGCCTGACTCGAGGAGACTATTTCAGCCCCTAAGAACCAATGTTTATAAATGACCAAGAATGTGCAAACACTGGTGAAAGAGCAAATAAATCCTTCCCCACGC
Source organism: Myotis brandtii (assembly GCF_000412655.1). Lineage (NCBI taxonomy): Eukaryota > Metazoa > Chordata > Mammalia > Chiroptera > Vespertilionidae > Myotis > Myotis brandtii. The sequence continues at coordinate 657,671 of NW_005366171.1, forward strand.
GATTTCCTGCTTCAGACCCCAGGGACCTGGTGGGGGATGTTGCCAGGTTAGCATAACTTGAGGTCTGAGCATGTAGACACTCAGCCCCGCAAGAAGAAGGCCAGCCAGAGTCACACACCTCAGGGTCTTCTGCCCTCTCAGGCGCCGCTAGTAGGCAGGCAGGCAGGCAGGCTCCAGGGAATTCCTGCTTCCAGGCAAACTCCTCAGTACCCTGTGATTCCAGGAACTTTGAAAGGTTTTCCTACTCAGCTAAGATTCTGAGACCAGCAGTGTGAGCAGCACTTGAGAGCTTGTTAGTGATGCACAGTCTCAACCTACTGGGTTAGAATCTGAACTCTTACAAGAACTCCCTCCAGCCCAGGCGGTTCATGGTAGGCGGGAAGCACTGTCCTGACCCAGGGGTCTGCAATCTATGGCCTGCCTTCGGCCCGCTGCCTCGTCCTTACACCCCATGAGCTAAGAATGATTTTTACATGTTTGGATGATTGAGAGAAACCCCAAGAAGAATATATTGTGATGTAAAAATAATATAAAATTCCATTTTCAGGGCCATGAATAAAATGTTACTGGGACACAGCCACACTCATTGGCTTACTACGTGTTGTCTGTGGCTGCTTTTGCACTGCAATTGGCAGTTGAGTGTGACAGAGACCATATGGCCCACAAAGTCCAACACATTTGCCATCTGGCTCTTTACAGGGAAACTGTGCCGACCCTTGTCCTGACCCACGTGCTGTGCACTGTGGGGACCTTGGGCTGCAGCGGCCAGAATGCTATTTTACGAGCAGGGCTTGACTGTCAGCCCAACGGAGCAGGGTCCTGAGCTCGTCCCTGTCAACCTCCTCTTCTCCCCTCTCTGCTTCGGCACGGCAGGCTCACTGTGCAGCACACTTGCTGAGAGACTTACCTGCGTTCTGGCCCCTGTCACCAGGGCCCAGAGGACAAGGCTCAGGGCTGAGCTGGAGCTCAGGATTCAGGTGCTAGGTCAGCTGAATGGCCGGTGACCCACAAGACCCCTTTCAGTCCACGTTCTGCCTGATTAGATGCTGCTGACTCCTGGCAGCCAGCAGGAGGAGCAAAACCTCACAAACCCCACCCCCACTCATTCTCACACATACCTGGGATTCCAGCCAGGTAGGTGGCTGTCCTGGGGTGCCCTCTAGGCCCTGAGGTGAGGAGGAGGGGAAGCTCCATGAGTGGTACCCAGGCTCCTGCCGGTTTCTGTCAGCTGGCGCCTCATGTTTCAGGCAATAGTGAGTGGAGTCCCTGCTAGTGAGTGAATTGCTTTGGGGAGGACCTGAGGGCTGTCAGGGTCACTACAATGACCCCTATTTGTGTGCCCTGTGTGGTTCCCAGAATTTCTCTCTTTGCAGATGGGTTCAGGGACTGAGACTCGACCTCGAAGAGGCAGCATAATGGAAACAAACCCCACCCCTCCTTCATAGGGGCAGCCTAAACCTTTCGGAGTAACCACATCGGCCAAGTAAAGCCCAGGCTTCCAATCTTTTGGGAGTCATGGATCATTTTCTGATGAAAACTTTATTTTCAGAGACATAATGATTTATACATACAAATACTAGTGGCCTATCTGATCCCCAAAGCCCCTCTATGAACCGCTGTGAGGTAGGGTTGGAGGGTGGGGTGGCCTTCTGAGTGAGGTGGGGAGACCAGGGCTTGACTCGTTGGCACAATGATGGGGTCACATCTGGGCCAGCTGCCACCTGGGGGATAGTGCGTGCAAAGGAGCCTGCTGCTCCTGCACCCACCACATCTCAGCCGCCAGCCACACACACACACACACACATGCCCTGCTCCTAGCTCTTTTGGCATGTTATTTTGTGGATTTTTGAGTTGAATTACAAAGAAATAAAATGTACTTTGGTGTTTTTAAAAAATAGGGAGCTGAGGTAAGAATTTCTCCTTGAGGATACCATAAAAATACATCAGGAATTTAGCTGCAACTTGTCTGGATCCCTCCCTCTGCCCTACCCTCCCACCTCTCCTTTCCCAGTCTCCTTCCCACAGCCAGCTCATCACACCGGAGTTGAGCTAATAGATGAAACTGGCTGTGTCCTTTCCTCTTTGAGTTGAGCATCTTTAGTCTGGAACAGCGGACCTTGAGACTTGTTTTTTCCAAGTAGAACTTTAGTCTTTTCTTGCCAGTCTTACCATTTGAGCCTCATTCTTTCATTCAAAAAAAAAAAAAACAACCACAAAAAAACACCGGGTCCATTTTTACCATGTAACAAGAATTGTGCTAGGCATGGAAATTAGAGCAGCGAATCAGGGCTCAGACACATGTCCTCAGTCCAGTAAAGAGGGCAGATATATAAACTGTCAGCTGTGGGGCAGGTGGTGGAGCGGGATGGTGAGCAGACAGCAGGAGGGGCTGCCTCCTGAGCCAGCTCCCCACGGGCAGGTGGGAGTTGTTGCCACGGTCACCTCTTTCCTCCGTCCCCTCTTTCCTCCTCTCATACTAAAACCTATGAGGAACACCAAGCCTCCCTCCAACGGGGCAAGGGCTGGGACTGTGCCCCGCCTCTCTGTCTCGCCCCCAAATCAACTTGTAGACCTCTTCCTCCCCAGAGCCCCAGAAACACCTGTACCACATACCATGTGTCATTCCTTATTTTCCCAGGCAGGAAGTCAGTTTCATTTGCCTTGGATGCTGGGCAAATGTGTGACGTCTTCATTTGACTTTCTTAGGCTTTTAGACAGAAAAAAAATTAAGAAGGCCTGCCTAACACGGCCAGTGTTGCTCAGCAGTTGAGTATCAACCTATGAACCAGGAGGTCTCCATTCCATTCCTGGTCTGGGCACGTGCCCGGGTTGCAGACTTGATCCCCAGAATGGAGCATACAGGAGGCAGCCGATCAGTGATTCTCTGGATGTGTGACGTCTTTATTTGACTTTCTTAGGCTTTTAGACAGAAAAAAAAAATTAAGAAGGCCTGCCTAACACGGCCGGTGTTGCTCAGCAGTTGAGCATCAACCTATGAACCAGGAGGTCTCGGTTCCATTCCTGGTCTGGGCACGTGCCCAGGTTGCAGGCTTGATCCCCAGAGTGGAGCATATAGGAGGCAGCCGATCAGTGATTCTCTCTCATCATTGATGTTTCTATCTCTCTCTCTCCCTCTCCCTTCCTCTCTGAAATAAATAAATAAATATTTTTTAAAAAGAAGGCCTGCCTACCCCTGCAGCCTTAGAGATGGTCTTCATTAACACATCCTATCACGGTTTTGGGCAGGGAACCTCGCCTGGGTGGGGCGCGGGCTGAGCTCTGGAACTGGGCCAGAGGTGAGAAGGGAGGAGAGCCCAGTGCATGGGCAGCAGAGCCTGCTTTTCCTTTCTGGCCTCGGCTCAGGGTGTGTCTGCAGGAATGTACTCCTCCCTTCGTGCCAGCTGCCGGCCAGAGCTCTCCTGCCTCCCTGTGATCTGTGGGCTGAGCTAGCCTCAGGGATCAGGCTGCAGGATACGTTTCTGCTTCATCCCCAGGCCCTGCTTTTGGGCCCTGGTGAATGTTGATGCTGCTCTGGGCACCTCGACACCCAGAAAAGCCTTCTCCTCAGGCTGGGAGTCCTGGTGACTCTTCGCAGGGCGCCAGAGGCCCCTGCAGTCACAAGATGCCCGTCTGCAAGTCATTTGCACAGCAGAGCTCGGAGCCCTTTCATGTAACCGCAGTTCCCGCTGCCCCCACATCAAAGATCGCTTTCATAACCAGTCATAGGCAGAGGTTGCATGTCAAGGGCTGGGCAGGGAGGAAAGCTGTTGGAGGGGAGCTCTCCAAGGAGACCAGTGTGTGGTGGGGGCAGCGTCTGGGGAGTGTGGAGAGGCCCCTGGAAAGCCAGCATGTGACCTGCCAATAGGAAAACAGACGAAGCTCCCTGTCTGCCAGGGCGGCCGGCCTTCCTTCCCAGGCTCCTACCCAGAGCTCTCCTCTCCTCTCCTGGACTCACATGCCTGGGCCCTACCCTTCCTCCCACCCTGGCCTGTGAGGAGGCAAGTCACTGGCACCGACCAGTGAGGCAGGCCTGGGACTTGACGGAAGCTGTACCACCCCCACCCCCACCCCCCCAAGCTGGTTCAGAACTTGACCCCAGGGAGCCCAGCAGTGGCTGGCAGCAGCCGGGAGCCCAACTCCCCCAAGTGGCAGAGGGCTCTGAGGTTACAGCAGCTGGTCTCCAGGGGCCAGTGTCACCAGTGCCAACGACAGCAGACACCCAGCAGGGCCGGGAACCCAGACGGGAGCTGTTTCCGAATCTGCTCTTTTTTGGAAACTATAGGCTTTCCTCGGGGCACAGCCAGGACAAGGGGTAGGCGTGGGCTTCGGGGTGGGGGTCAGCTGTGTGTGGGAACCAGCAGCTCCTCCAAGAGCAGCGCTTATTTATAGTCTTCTCCCGGGTCCCAAATAAACCCAGAGCAGCTGGGAGCCTGTGGGTAAATGCAGAGAGCGGCCGAGACAGGAAATCAGGGTCTCTCCATAATGAGTTCCAGCCACTGCAGAGAGGGGAAGCCAGACGAGGAATTTTCTTCAGGACTGTTTCCCTCTGGCAGGCTCTGGTATTATCACCAAAAGAATGTTTCCCTGTGTGTGTGTGTGTGTGTGTGTGTGTGTGTGTGTGTGTGTGTGTAACTCCTGTACGGTCTGTCTCTCCCCCTACCTTTGTGTTAGGTTTGAGCGCTCCGCGGGCTCTGCATCTCAGCGCTGGTGCCCGCGTGCCTCTGTGGGGGCGGCGGGGGAGGATCTGGAGCAGCCCGGCCTGGGCTGAGCCCTTGTGTATCTGAAACTGTTTAGGCAAAGGCTGGCGGACGCAGGCCAGGGATGTGGGGAAACTTGAACACAGCTTGACGTTCCCGAGGGGGAGGGGCAGAGACAAGAAGGAGGAGAAAACTTGGTCTCTGGCCAGAAAAAGGGTTTTTCAACCAAGGAGTCCAACTGCTGACATGGGTGCCCAGCATGGATGGGGACATTGATGTGTACAAGCACTTTGCGTGGCTGAAGAGGGTAAGTGAATGGCTGCTTTGTGTGGGTCTCCGTGGAGATGAGTGAGGGGAGAGACCCTTGGGGGGGGGGGTTGTGTGTTGAGGGGGAAGGGATGTATCCTGCAAAGCTCTGTGTGGCCAAGTTCTTCATGAGAATCTAATTATAGACACCAGGGAGAAGCAGCCAGCTGTCTTTGTTTCTCCTCTGACATTCTCCTCTGTCCCAAAGGCCAGAATAGAGTGAGGAAAGTTAGCTGCTTGAACTTTGGCGCTCACACAGGGTTGGAAGCTCCAAACACCGTGCCCAGACGAGGTGTCCACCGCTTTTGCTTTTTGGTTTGAGGGCACCGACTGGAGGCTGCTGCCTTAGAATGCACTGAATTGGGAGGTTGTTAAGCTTCCTCTCAGCCCCGATGTTATCCAGCGTGGAGAGGAGTGAGCTGTCAGTGGAAAGCGGCTGTGTTTCCGGAGACAGGCTCTCTGGGGAATCCTCCGCTGAATGCTCTGGAGCCCCAGGGTTGGGCTGCCAATTGTTCTTGCTCTTTGTTGAGGGGATGAGCGCGAGTGAGCGGTGCGAGCGAGGAATGAATGAACACTGGGTGCTGGAGAGCACCTGTACTCCCAGAACTCAGGTTCTTCCCTCGTTTGTGACCCCCTTATAACTGGCTGAGAGGGGTATCCGTGTATTTTCACACTGAGGCAGAATGTTTTGCAGAGGCAGGAAGAGCAGAAGCAGCTGACAGATAAGAGATCTGATCTTATAACTGGGGAGGAGCAGGAGGGACGGGAAGTAACCAGCTCAGAAGGCCCCGACCCAAACGCCCAAACCCTGTGCCTGTTGGCTTTGCGTGCCCCCTCCGCGTCGCTCACTTAGCAAATATTTGAGGTCCGGGTACTGGGAGTCCAGGGGTGAGCAAAGTAGAACCAGTGTCTGCCCTGGGGGATCTTCCTCTAGTGCAGGAGAGAGAGGGTAAGCAGTCCCCGTCAACAGACCCCAATTGCTAATTGATCAGTGTGGTGAGGAGGAGCAGGAGGCCCAGGAGGGCTACTGGAGATGGAGCAGGAGCCTTCAGGGAGTCCTCTTTAAGGAAGTAACACTCACTGAAACCTGAGAGAGAAGTAGGAGTGAGTCAGGTGAAAAACAGGACGAAGAACATTCCATGCAAAGGGCATAGCATGTGCAAATGTCAGAAGGCAGGAGAGAGTCAGGCGGGTTTCTCGGGTGCGAGAAAGCCATTGTGGCTGAGCTCGGTGACCGTGGGGAGAGGCAGGCGGATACCAGATCACACAGGACAGCGCAGGCCGCCGTGAGGGCTGAGGCCGGGCGGTTTGTGTAAAGGGACTTGTAGCAGAGATGTGACATGGGATACACTGGGGGATCCAGTTTGTATTTTAAGAAAATGACTTTAGCTGTGATGTGGTATATGGTAAGCAGTGTTGCGAAAAGGGAGGCAGCTGAATGAAATTAGAGAGCCCCTGGGCCTGCTGTTATCAACCAGCACAAACCCCTCATTTAACCAAGCCCAAGAGAGGCCGAACCTCATGGCTATTAGCATTACAGCTATTAGTGGTGGTGCAGCCTGATCTTGAACCCTGTTCGTTGCCTCCCCGTCCGGTTCTCCTTCCTCATCTCTTCTGCCAAATATGTAGAAAATTATTGGTTTAGAACCCAGCAGAAATCCTGTTGTGCTCAGTCCCTGCTCGGCTTTGCAACGGGGGCATTGCAGGCACCAGAGAGCGTGCTGAAGAGACATTCTGGCAAAGGTTTGTGTCCATCGTCTTAAGCATTTAAAAGCCTCATTAGGGAGATCCTGGGTGGGGTGGGGAATAGATAGATAAGAAGTTCACTTCCCATCACGTAGCCTTTATTTTCCTATATCCAAAATGAGGCTTCTTAGCCAGGAGGTCTTCCAGCTTGGTGCCCTGTCCCACCCCCTGGGCAGATGTGACGCTGCACATTGAGGAGACGTTCTGTCTGTGAAGGGACTGATCAAGGGCCTGGGATGGTTGGTGCCCTGTCCCACCCCCTGGGCAGATGTGACTCTGCACATTGAGGAGACGTTCTGTCTGTGAAGGGACTGATTCTGGATGGGGTGTCCCCTAAGAATGCCCTTGCTGTCCTGAGACCAGGCTGTGAGCTCTGCCCCCACGTGTTGACATATCTAATAGGCAGTATCGTCAGAGTCTCTTTCGTTTTCTCCACCTTAGAACCTACTGCCAAGATTCTCCTTTTTAAAAGCCCCCTTTTCTTCCTGGGGCCCAAGCACTTGCCCTCAGTCCGGAAGCCAGAGCCCAGGCTCTTCTGCTGGCCTGGCCTTTGAGACCTTTTACAGCCCAGCCTTCACTTACCTTTTCAGTTTCATCGTTTTGCATCCACTCTGCTGGGCTCCCAAGTGTCCTCCCTCCCTTTTCCAACTTGTCCCCAATGCCCTCCTTCTCTTCATCCGACTCCCTCAAGACCCTCCCTTTCCCTCAGCCCCTTGCTGACCTCATCCCCGTAGTGGATGCCTCCACGAGGGCGGGTCTCCAGTCCTTCCTGTCTGCCCAGCTCACCCACCCCTCCTCAAGCCAAGGTGGCTTGGAGAGCAGGTTTCTCTTAGCCCAGAGTTTTGAAGGTGGAAACACTGGCTCCTTCATTTTCCCATGCTGAGGGGGTGGCTCTAGAAGAAGAGGTGCCTGGATGAGGTGTGACCTGGTGAGCAGTCTAGCAGCCCTTGCCCTTTGACCAGACCAGGAGGGCAGTGCCTGGGAGCAAGACAGAGTCTTTGAATGTTGGGGCAGTGGGGGAGATGCCTGTGGTCAGGGAGGCACAGAGCCTAGAGGGGAGGTATTTGCTCAGAAAAGAAACATTGTTCAGTGGCCTTGGAGTGGGGGGTGGATACTATGCACCATTAGAGTAAAGAATATGCAATTTTGTCCTAGCTGGTTTGGCTCAATGGATAGAGTATTGGTCTGTGGACTGAAGGATCCCAGGTCCGATTCTGGTCAAGGGCACACACCTCGGTTGCAGATTCAATCCCAGCTCTGGTTGGGGTGTGTGTGGGAGGCAACCAATCGATGTGTCTCTATCACATCGATATGTCTCTCTCTATGTCTCTCCCCCTCCCTTCCACACTCAAAGTAAAAATATCTTTGGGTGAGGATTAACAAATAAACAAACAAAATATATGCAGTTTTAAGAAAGGCCTCGATGGAATTTTGGTTTTGCCACACTCGTCAGGGATATCATCTTAGGTAGTTGGGATTTCTTCATCTATAGCATAAGGAAGATAAGTGCCTGCCACAGACAGGTTTTGTGAGGCTCAAGTAAGATACTGTATGTAAAATGTTTAGCATAGTGCGATGAATATAGGAAACATGCAATGAAAGTTAACTGCTGCTGCCTGTTATCAGGCGGGGGAATTGAAAGAGGAACCGATGGGACCAGTTTGGTTCTCTCCTAGCCGTGCAGCTTAGGCCATTCATTTCTTCAGTTCTCAGCCCCTTTTCACATTCCAGGTAAAGGTCTCAGACCAAAGCATGCTGAGAACCTACACAAGGCAGCTGCGACCTGGCCCTCTGAGTAACCACAGGGCTGTTGGCTCTGGCCAGCTGGGCTCTGGCTGCTGAGTGGAAGCTGACCAGAGCTGGTCCTCCAGCTCCTTCCACAACAGACAGCCCAGGGGCAGTGTAATCTCCTGCCACAAGTATAGGGAGGGTCCTCTGCCCCTCAGCTGTTTCATTCCTGACTGACTCACCAACAGCTCGCACCTGCCCTGCTTTAAGACGAGTGGCTCCAACCTCCATAGTCATGAGAGAGCCTCTAAAAGCAGCTCCAAGCAGGGCTCATTTTTCCAGGGATAGAAGGTCCAGGCAGTCCAAGAGGCACTGGACAGTTTACTTCTAATGCCTCAGGAGAGCTAAAACAGACACAGCACAACCTCCACCCCCAACCCCAGCACCTGATGCTGCCCCTCTGTCTCCAGACGTGTTGTTAATAATAGTGAGTCAGTGTGTCTATTGGAGTTGGTGAATGAGGGAAGAGCATCACTCAAAGAGCCTCCTGTTGTTTCTCTCCACCTGGCTTTACTACCATCCCTTCATCAAATAACCAGCTCACTTACAAATGCCACTTCTCCTACAGCCTAGTGCTGTGGTCCCTTATGCATCCACCCATGATCAAGAGCCTTTAGGAAGAACTAAGCTTATCCAAGGCAATGACTTGGAAAAAGATTTTGATAAATTAAGTGCATTACTCTCCCTCCAGATCCGCACACACCCCCCCCCCCCCCCCCCCCCGGGATGACCAGTTAGGAGCCTCCATGTGCATCACACCAACTCCTTGGTTGGAGAGCTTATAGACACTGTCTTCAAGGTATCCTTTAGTTTCAGTGTTAGTTCTGGAAACCCGAATGTGTTAGTTGTAGCGTCATGGATAGCCTATCAGTATTGGGAAGACTCTAAAGATGCGGTTCTCCCATTCTCCTGGGAAAGTTACTTTGTGGTTTTTAAGACTTGATCATTCAAGTGGCAATTCCACTTAAAGCTTCTCCTGTCCTTGGAAGGTGTAATTGACTCATCCCTCCCTCTGCCACTGCTGCTGGCTTAGGTACATCTCTAGGGCAGTACTTGCCACATCACCCCGAAAGACTACAGAGCTTTTTGATGGCAGGGATGAAAGCATTTGTTGATCACTGAGTGTGGTGCCTTGTAGGTGTTCAGGAATATTGGAGCCATTCAATAAATAAATGAATAAAACACGATTATGTGAACATTGGTCTAACCAAGCTATTTAATTTGCTTTATGAACTGTGCTTTGCTTTTCCATGAATGTGAGTAGGTAGATAGGAGACTCGGTAAATTCCTATTTTCTTTTCATTAGCCAGAAAATGGAGATTTAGAAAGTTTAGAAACTTGACCCAACTGAAAAGAAGAAATGGTGGACCTTGAAAATGACTTCAGGTTTTCTCACTGTGCAGAATATAGTCAAACACTGCTGCAGTTAAATATCTTACCCTTTGTTCTCCCTGCGTGATCTACAATAATAATCTGCTTTGTGTTGATATTTACTGCTGTGTTGCTGACAATTACCTGAAAGAGAAGTTGGGGTGCTTCATTGGGCTGGAAAAAGTTTAGCTAAATCAGCAAGCAGGTCTATTAAGCAAGTTTATTCTATATCAATAAAAGGCTAAGTTGACTCACACATGCACAATACATGTAAGACTCTTGCTGGCACCAATCACACATGTGTGTTTCTATCTGTCATTGTCGATCGTGAATTTGGTTGACTCTTCTGTTATAGAGAAAAGGCGAATAGTGATTTTAAAATATTTCTTCAAATTAATTTCCTTTCAATGTGCATGAATCCATGCACTGGGCCACTAGTTTATATATAATTGAAACCAAGAGGCAAAGGCCATAAGAAGGTCAAGGTCAGAATAAGATGTCTCTTGTTGGACTCCTGGTGGCTAACGATCTGATTGCATGTCATTCACACTATATTTGGAAGAAACTTTTAAAACTGTGTCAAAGATAGTACATTGGCTTGATTATTCTTCACCTAGAAAAAATGGAACTGGTCTGGGAACGGTTGGTTTTGTAACAACTGCTAGATAGCTCTTAAGTCCTTAACCAGAGTGTCCAGGGGAGGTTTTCCTATTTACAGGCACCTGTCTACACTCATAGTGCCTGGTTCCCTTGGTGATGGGTAACCTGAGCCATTTAATGGGAATTGACTGTAGCTGCAATGACCCACTTATTCTCATTCTTTATTTTTTTGGTTCCCTTATTTTTAAGGTGTACATTTTTCAAGTTCCCAAATGTGAATAGTGCCTTGGACATGTCCCCTGTGCCCAGCAATCGTGGCTTACTTGAAATTGGTTTTCTGAATTTGATTAGATCCCTTTGAACAGACAGCCTGAAGTACTGCATATTTTTGTTGTTGTTTCCTCATTCAGCTAAAAACACATACCATCTATGTATTTAGTGACTAAAGAAGGGAAAACCATCCCTAGACTTATCCAGGGCCAAGGCTTACCCAGTGTGTTGTGTCCAAAATCTCAATGTATTTTCAGGCAAGGAGCCATCATGTAATTTAAAATGATATGACTGGTTGGGACAGCATACATACCAGATGACACCCTCATGTGAACCCTTGTCTGCCCCACTTGACCGCTCTTGAGCCAGCTCTTTCCCCGGGGTCAGCGAAGTACAGTGCTGGTAGCACGTCTCCGATCTCCGGGACCTGTCCGTCAAGGAATGCAGCAACATCGCCCTCACCTAGCATCCCTGAGAGCAAGAGCATACAGAGCATTCATGCAGGGCGTGCTCTCCTGGCAGAGGCCAGCCAGGCTGTGACAGAGTCCTGCTGCTGGGGATCGGATGGCCCCCAGCCATGGCATCAGGCACACATCCCACCCAGAACTCTGCAGAGACCTGACACGGCTCTCCTTTGGCCAAGCTGCCATGGAGGAGCCAGGTCAGGAGCAACCAAGTGTTGTGGAATCTGACCAGCCTTGCGGGCCCAAGGGCGATGCCTCGGAGGAGGCTGCCCTGGGCAATTTGGCTGGAAAACATGTTTAACCTAAATTTGACCTGACTTCTGGATTGTAACAAATAGTAATTCCAATTTTACGATGGTTCCTTACTAGCTATTGGTAGTCTCACTGTGCTCATTCTAAACATGCATGTAGCACACAGTACTTAGAGTATGTCGTAAAATTCTTGTAAAGAGGGAAAAATGTGGCCATTGTAGGTATGACTCAAAACACAGGCATCTGGTCAGGGACAGTGCAAAAGTGGACACACCCTCAGTCCTCAGCTGCTTGCGCCACAGGCACAGTTCCAGTGCTCTCAGCCAGCGGTGGTGCTGCGCTGTCACTCAGGCCGCCTTTTGTCTTCTCCAGCCCGAAAGCATTTTGGTTGTTGTCCCCTTGGGTTGTTTGTTCAGACTTTTACAGATACGTCCTAGGCATCCTGATCAGAAACGTTGCCTTGTTTTGTCCTCTTGCACAAAAAGAGCTAATTAAAACTGTCAGCACAAGGGATGAACTGTTTCTAACTCTACTTTGGTCTTTTTGGCTCAAACAAAGGCAATTTAATGATTTCCGTATTTCCACAATCATTCCGAAACTGTTTATGTTACACAGAGGAAATATTAGAGCATCCTGCTGTAAAGAGCACGCTGCACTTTCATTCCCACGAGTTTTTGTGTGTAATGATCTAACGGACCCTCTATGTCGCTCTGTGAGGTATAATGTTCTCTATTTGAAGGATGGGGCATCTGAGATGAGGTGACCTTCCTGAGGTTACACATGGTGAGAGCCATTTCTTGCTGCCCTTGTTCTGCAGAGAAGGCTTAACCCCCACTTCTTCAATTTCCCCAACCCCCTGTTGATGCCGAGGGGCCTGTTGCATCTTGTATCATTCCCTGTCTTTACTTTGTCATTTCCACTGTCTTGTTCTATGTGGGAAATAAGAATGGAGGCCAACAGGTGGTGGTTAGGAAGCCATCCATTCCACACACAAAGGAGACTGGGTGCCTTTTTTATCCCAGTACATCCCACACAAACACACCCTGTGCCACAAAGTAGATCCCCTTTGGCCCTTGATGATAATCCTGGCTTTAACTACCGTTGGCTCAATGCCATCTTCAAAATTGCCAGTTCAAACAAATTAGGCAACAGTGGGCAGAATTCCTTTGTAATTTATGTCCCAATAGTAGGAATCCTTTCTTGTATGTCTGTTGCCAAAGGAGTAAATTTCAGTCAGTTGACCAGTCTCCCTTTGAGATCAATGCATTAGCCTGGACTTTTGGTTGCAAGTAACAGAAACTCTGCTTGGACCAGTACAGGCCAAGAAGGGACTAACAGGAAGGGTAGGGCCATATCTCTGCCTTTAGACAGTGTGAACCAGGGATGAGAATGCCACCATCCTCTATCTTTTCTTGACTTTCATTTGTTTCTGTGCATGATGGCTTCAGAGCTGACTCCTTCTGCAAACCAGCTGCCTCCACATGGAGGGGACATGGTTACTGATAACCTCAGAACCTTCTGGCACCGCTCACTACCGTTTTCTGTTCCCATGTTTAAAAATTCAGAGGGAAGATTCCAACCAGCCAAGCTTGGGTCAGGTGGCTGGGAGGTGAGGATTGTCTCTAAAGAGATGACAGCCCTCACTTCTGTCCGGTGGTCACAGTCAAGGTAATGATCCCAGCCATTCTGGGCGGATAGGTTTCACTAAAGAAGTGTTCAGAAGAATTCTGTCTGCATTGGTCTTCTCCATCCCTCTTCTTTAGCACAGGTGACATTGACTAGTCTGAGCTTCTCTGCAACTAATGATAAGGTTTCTTTTGGGAGGCCTTAGACATCCTCTAATAACATCATCTCTAATTAAAATGCAATGTTTCTCAAGATATAGAAACATACTTTATTTCTTGAGTCTGCTAGCATCCAGCTCTCGGTACAGGAGGAACTTTCTAAGAATAAACTCCTTTTACACTTACCCATGGGAGAGGTGGGGGCAGGACTCAGTTGAGATTAGGCTAGTGACCTTATATAGTCCGAATTGCCCTTTATGTAGAGACTCTGCCCATGCTGGAACCTTATTGGTCAGTCTACTCTCCATCCTCTCATTGCTCTCCAGTCACTGAGGCTGATTAGCTATCATCATCAACTCCCTGACCCCCAACCAAAGAACACCCTGTGCAGCTGCTACAGCAACCTGAAGCCTCTCCCTCCACTTAGACATGGCTTAAAAAGTAGCCCCACCTGTCTTGGCTGGTATTGCTCAGTGATTGGAGCAGCAGCCCAAGCACCAAAGGGTCACAGGTTCGATTCCCAGTCAAGGGCACATACCTGGGTTTTGGGTCCAATCCCCAACCCCAATCTAGGCGCATGTGGGAAGCAACCAATCAATGTGTCTCTCCCTCTCTCCCCGCCTCACCCCTCTTCCTACCTCCCTTTCACAGTTTCTGAAAATCAGTAGGAAAAATATCCTCCAGTGAGGATTAAAAAAATATATAGATCCCCACCTTACTCTGTGGACTGCTGAAGCTGTGCATTAGGCCTGCCCAGCCTTAGCAGTGATAGCATTTTGGGTCTTCTAGAAAGAGACCCATAATCTGTAAGCCTTGAGGCACTGTGTTGTCTCTGTTCCTGAGGAGTCTCAGCAACATCACTTGTAAGGCCTGGGGAAGACTTTGATCTGATAACTCTTGGCTATGTTTTACATTTGCCTCCAACAGATCTGGGTTTTAGAGGCTGAATTCCTTGCATTCAAGATTTTTTCCAGCCTTGCCCTGGCTGGTGTGGCTTAGTTGATTGTCTGTTGCATCCACCAAAAAGTCACCAGTTTGATTCCCAGTCAGAGCACATACCCTGGTTGTGGGCTTGGTTCCCAGTGGGGGATGTGCAGGAGACAGCCAATCGATGTTTCTCTCTCCCTCTCCACCTCCCTCCCCCTCTCTCTAAAATCAATAAAGTATATTTAAAAAAAAAAAAGATTTTGCCCAGCCTCTTGAGAACAAAGCTTTGATAGAGGCAAATGTATTTTAGCTTCAGTAACGTTGACTAAAGTTTCTGAGGTATTGACAATCTACATATAAAGAGAACTCCCCGTCCTGATTCAGTTCTGTGATACAAGAGAGGAAGCATGTTGCACTGTGGCATTTCTTCAGTCGAAATGCAAAAGGACATGGAAATGTGTCTCTCTATCTCTTTACAGATCTCTTAGTCCCTCACAATATCCATATGTAATTGGATTGTATAATCAGAAGCTCTGACCGTGGGAAGTTTTGATGAGAAGATTCATTTTCCCTCTGTCATATTTGTAGAAATAACCATCAAAACAGAAGAGAAAATTTGATCGAATAGATGAGTAACACAGTTTAGTACATTAGTTGTCCAATGGACAGGTCTAGCCTAGGGGCTACCATCATTGGTTGAATGAAAATGACCTTTTTATTATTTATATTCATCAATGGAATGAGCATTCTCAATAGCATAGAACAGGGTAGACATTCTCTTTTAAATATACTTGCCATCTCAGAGTGAGGAGGAATGGAAATTTAGCATGTAGCTTCCTTCCGAATTCAATTTGACTTTCTTTTATCTGTGGATAGCTGGCTTGCTTCTCTTAACCTGACTTCATACATGGATCTGGGAAACCACTCTATCACTGACTTAAATATGGACAAGACTTTTCAGAGACTCCCAAGCCTAGAATCACTCAGGGACCCAGATGTATGGTCTCAGTATTGATCCAAGAATTCTACTGCAGTTCCACTGATAGAATTAAGGAAGCATGTATACCTCCTAACAAAACAAGTTCTTCTTAAAGTAGGGCAAAACAGAGCTGTGTTCCAACCATGTCTTTTGAAACACAGTTCTGAATCATTGGAATGGCATTTACATTACCACGTGACCCTTTATGCCTTGATAACATATCTGTTTTGCAATCCAAAGATGACAACAGGAAATGATTGAACTTGTTGCCCAATTACTGGAACAAGGAGTTATACATTTATGTACCTCAACTCAAATCCTCACTTTGACTGATGGCTGCTAGCGTTCAACAAGATGATTCTGAGACAGTCTTCTTGGCACTGTTCTCAGATGCTTTCCAGGCTTTTCTTCAAGTGGAGGTGGCATTTTATTCTGGTCTGTGCTCTGCTATGGCAGTTTTGTTGAGATGTCAGTCTCATCTAGATTGTGAAGACATGACTCTGTATTTCACCAAAAGCCACTTCTATCTGGAACATTATCTCTGGTTCACTGGTGTTTAATACCTTTCAAAAGCTTGCTAGGGAACAGCA
The DNA here is from genome assembly GCF_000412655.1 of Myotis brandtii. Classification (NCBI taxonomy): domain Eukaryota; kingdom Metazoa; phylum Chordata; class Mammalia; order Chiroptera; family Vespertilionidae; genus Myotis; species Myotis brandtii. Next base: position 673,445 of record NW_005366171.1, read on the forward strand.
GTGATTTGGGTAGACTGTATGAGAGGAAGATGCTAGAACAGTGATTTGGGTTGAGGGAGGGACCTTTCTGCCATGAGCATCACTGTAATCTGGGCCAGTGTGGCTGGCTGAGAGGGGATGTGCCTTGTTCATACACTTGTGCCTCAGTTGCTTTACCTGTAAAATGGGAATAAAAACAATACACATCTCATGGGGTTGTGGGAAGAAGTAAATGAGTTCATGTATGTCAGGTGCTCTTAACAGTGCCTGGCACATGTGAACAGTACCTAATGCTTACTATGTGTTTACAGCACTGTGCTAGGACCACATTGTATCGGTCTCCATAGACTTGCTTTGGCCTTTGGCGCATATTAACCCCTAACCTATTTAGAGGACATCACAGGAAAGCGTGAGTTCTGGGCTTGGTTTACTGTGAAGATATTATCATGGATGTTGTTTTTCCCATTTCACAATCTCTGTGAAAATAAGAGGAGTTCCTCTCTTCCTTAGGAATAGTTGTGCTTCTCCCAGGCAGTTACTTTGACTTGACTGCACTGCTCTGTGCCTCTATTTATTCATCACGCTTCCCTTTTTCCATTGACTGCTAGGGTAGATTTGGATTTTTTATATCTACTTCTAGTCTAGCATGTGCTATAGATTCTACAGCATGCATGTTGTATATTAACTGAACTTACGACTGAAATCATCTTTCTTACTCTTCCATTTTTTTTTCACCTCGTAAAAAATAGCTGCCTCTGGGTGAATGTATGGGTTGACTTTTTGTTGTGATGAAGAACCTGCTGCACCCCTTTGGACTGAGGCACGGTTGGCGCCCTGACTTGCTGGAGTCTTGCAGGAATTTTCCCTTTGGTCTTCTCTCCTTCACCTCCTGCTGGAGAAGTGGCAGCTGTCCGTGCTGGGTGGCCCCGTGCACATGCCGACTTTGGCACTGGGTTGGTCATGCAGAGCTTCACGTGGGTGCTGGGGTCCTTTTCTATTCTCCCCACCCCCTGAACATCACCAACATGTCAGTTCTCTGACAGAGGAGCCTTTGACCTGCTGTTGAGAATTATTTTTCTCTCTCTTCTTGTAAGACTCCGAGAAAACGTAGGCTGTAATTATATCCTTAAATACTAGTCAGAGAGCTTGACCATGTGAGGACTGGAATATGAATTAATGTAACAACAATAAACTGCCACCAACACAAAGAAGCCCTTTGTGATTATGAAGGCCCTTTGTCTATGGTGTGAAAGAGCTTCCACAACAATGAACAAGATGCAGACTGCGGAGAGGCTGGTGCAAAAGGCAGTGGTGTGGCAGGCCCTTGGGTCCTGTCTAGCCTGAGCCTGGCACGGCCACCCTGGGAACTGGCCCCTGGGCTGGCCCTCCCACTACCTCTTCCAGTCTGCCAGTGCTTCTCTCCCAGTGCAACTCCTGCTTCAATGCAGAATGCTTGGTCCCTGTTTCTGTCCTAGAGCCCAGCCTGGCTCTGCCACCTGCCCTCACCCACAGCTCCCATTCCAGCGCACTGGGGAAGGGGTGAGGCAAGGGGGAAGGCAGGAGGTGCCCTTTCTTAATGGAGGGGGGTTGGGAAGCCCATTCTGAAGGTTGGAATGTGGGGAAATGGGCTTCGGAGAAGGGAACCAACTCCAGTCCCCTGTGCCTTGGCTCCTCACTGACTCTCTTTTGCACAATCATGACCTTCCTTTGGGGCACAGGTAACGTGTCTCATGAACATTGGAGCTTCCATTCCTCTGGAGCAGCCCAGATTATGATTGTCACTTCCCCATTGAGCAATAACATCTACTTTTTCAGACTGTCAGGCCCCTGGATGGCCGCTGGTGGGCCTCTGGTTTCGGCCTTTCATTCAACACAGAGGAAAGGGAGTGTTTGGTGGCATTGGGCCAGGTCTGTTCCATTAGCAGCTCCCTCACTCCTCCCCACCACACCCAGGTCAGACACACCCTGAAAGTCACTCCAGCTCCATCTCCAGCTCAGGGCATTTTATGAGATATTGCCTCTCCTCTGCCATTTCTAACCTTCTCCCTTTCCTCTGTGTTTCATGGTTTCTGGCTACTTTCCATTTACTGTGTTTTCTCTGCTTACTCCTCTGAGAGCCCTCGGGGTTATTTAGGTTCTCCTCAAGATGTTTCATCGTAGCTTGCTTCACTCAGCTCTAGCTTTGTAGAAACACAGTGTGGCCTGGTCGGTGTGGCTCAGTGGTTGAGTGTTGACCAAGGAACCAAGAGGTTGTTGGTTTGATTCCTGGTCAGGGCACATGCCTGGGTTGTGGCTCAATCCCCAGTAGGGGGTGTGCAGGAGGCAGCCGATCTATGATGTTTCTCTCTCATCGATGTTTCTATCTCTCTATCCCACTGATGGCGAACCTATAACACGTGTGTCAGAGGTGACATGTGAACTCATTTTTTTGGTTGATTTTTCTTTGTTAAATGGCATTTAAATATATAAAATAAATATAAAAAATATAAATCTTTCTTTTACTATGGTTGCAAATATCAAAAAATTTCTGTATGTGACACGGCACCAGAGTTAAGTTAGGGTTTTTCAAAATGCTGACACGCCGAGCTCAAAAGGTTCGCCATCACTGCTCCATTCCTTTCTCTCCCTCTGTTTCTAAAAATCAATAAAAACATAGGTTAAAAAAACACACACAGTGTTCCAGCCTGGCTGCCAGAGCCCTAATCAAGGAGTGGGATTGGCCATCTCTAGAACAGATGTGTGAGTAGGTAAAGGGCCTTGCAGTTGGCATCTCTTGTCTTCCATGTTGGGGGGTGTGCCTTGGCTCTGGAGAACCTGGCGTGAGAGTTAAGAGATACCAAGATCTCTGCAGGAGTTGTTCCCACATAGTTCCTTGGTGAATAGTATCAGCTTCCTGGGCTCCTCACAGAGTAGAACCACATTGCTGTTGGTGCCTCTGGCAGGCTATGCCTCCAGCTAGACCAGACCCAACTCATCCAGTCAAGTCGGGCACCACTGGGTCTGGAGCTCCACGCGGCCTTCCCGGCCAAGGGTGAGGTCATCTGAGGGGGTGGTTTTGCCAACTTTAAACACATACCTATCACCAGCATCTGGTCAGGTTCTCTTTGTCGTAGTTTGGGAATCCTGTGGTTTCCTGAGGTCATCTGAGGTGGGTGGTTTTGCACATATAATCAGTGCAACTGTCCACACAAACTGCATACTTCATTTGGAAGTTGGTAAGATGTTTTTCTAATCTTTTAAGTACATCCTTTTTCTTTTTCCCCTTCTCTCTAGTCCCAGGTAAATCACCACGGTGCTGCTAATAATGAAACATACCAGGAACGCTTGGCACGTCTAGAAGGAGACAAGGAATCCCTCATATTACAGGTGGGTCCTTTTTGGTGGGAATCGCATATCCTGTTACCTCCAACTCTGCAGCTGCCCTAGTGGGGGAGAAGCACAGGGATTCTTTCTGTTGGGTTTATTTTGCTCCCAAAGTTTATGCTTTTAGAAAGACTTTTCCTGAAACACAGCAGAAAGTAACTGGGGGCACAATATCACTCTGGATTGGCTTTGGAAGACTGTGAATGTATTCATTTATTCATCATGGACTACCAAGCACCCACCTCGATACGCTGGAAGCTCTGTGGCCAGGCTGGTTAATTGGGCCTTATCTTCTAGGAGCCCAGAAGTCTCGCAAGGATGATAAGCTGTATCCTCATGTCACTAATGAAACAGCCATGACTGATCCAGGCCTAAGGGTGCATGTTAATGGGATCAGGCCCAAATAATCTGGAGGTGGATCTAGACTTGAACTTTGAGGCCAAATCCCCCAGATGGTAACATGGGGGTAATAAGCCTTTGATGACTCTCTTGCTTCAAAGAGAGGAACTCCAAAACTCTTCCTGGAGAAAGATAGTCAAAGGAACACTTTCAGTTCTGAAAGCATGCATTCCTTGGTAGGACAAAAAGGTGAGCATTCTTGTGGGAGGCCTATTGCTGTGGCAGGGGCTCTCCGCTATGCTAGCTCTCAGCTGTATGGATCAAGCATCAGGGTCTGGTATGCATTGATCGTTTGGAGAATAATAGGATTAAATATCCCAATCTTAGTTTTTTAAAAAGCTCAAAGGGTGCTGGACAAGACTGGTAGTGGAATGGATGAGGGGGCTGGTAGGG
>NW_005366171.1:677592-713108 GCF_000412655.1 Myotis brandtii
CTAGAGCCCTGGAGTTAGCACTAGAATGAAGAGGCTGCAGTATGTTTGTTTGTTTTTTAATCTTATTTTACCTTATTTCTTTTATGCATTTCACTTCATTTTATGAATGTGAGAATAATACATGACTACTTTAGAAACTTTGGAATAGCAAAAAGAGTTTAACGTTTTGGCCTTTTATCCCAGCCTTTTTTATCCTGTCCTACCCCTATCTTAAATAATTAAGCTCATACCAATTATATAGTTACACGGGTTTTTTCCCCTTCACTTCATTGATTTGGTTCATTAAAGAATAGTTGAGTGCTTACAGCTTGGCAGACACTGGTTGCAGGTGCTGGGGAAGCAGCAGCGAAGGAAACAGATTAAGTCAGGCCCTGTGCTCAAGCTTCCATTCATGTGTGTGTGCCTGTGTGTGTGCAGACAGTAAACCAATACACAAAATGCTTCAGGTGGTGATAAATACTATGGAGGGAAATAGAGCAGGATAAGGACTGTTTTCAGGGAAGATCTCCCCTGACAGGAGGACACCTGACTGGAGTTAGGGGAGAGCCACTTGGGTGCCTGGAGAAAAGCACATTCCAGGCCAAGGAAGTGGTGGGTCCAGCACAGGCCCTGGGGTAGAGGTGTGCTCAGCGTGTGGGACTGAACAGGAAGGAGCCATGTGACTTGAATTGGTGACCTGCAGGGAGGCCTGTTGGGAACCGCCTTCAGAAAGGTACAGAGGCCAGATTAGATAGCCCATTAGAGCACAGACGTTTTGAGGAATGCGTAATTTGAAGCGCCATCCCAATGAGATGATTAAGGAAAGAATGTCCAGTGTAAAATTTTGTAGCAAACACTATGAAATTGCAAACTTTTGAACCAGAAACCTTCATGGCTGACATAGCACATTCCTAGTTAGAGGATTACATTTTAATAAAAGTCCTGTGTGATCATCTCTTTGATGTGCATGTTGTTGGAAGTTGTTTAAAAAAAAAAAAAACAACTTCCAAATTCTTGAATAATCTTTATTTAAATAATTGTAACACAATTGGAAACCTGCTTATTAGAAAAGTCAGAAGTGGATCCCGGCAATTTCTGTTCTGCCTGGAGCTTGTGGACAGACTTTCAGAGCTGCTCTCCCATCATCACCGCTGTCTAGTGGCCCCATGGAGTCCATTAGACAAACCCAGCATAGGAAGGCCTCTTGCTTAGACTGAATTCTTTGAAGCCCTTGGCCCATGTTTTCCTGGGTTTACTTGTAGAAGAACAAGGGGAATCACACAGAATCAAATACTTTATTTTCAGGATTAGTTCAAAACAAATAAAACCAAAATCGTTTATCTCTTCATTAGAGTATACGTTCTGAAGGCAAGGCTTTTCTTTTCTTTTTTTACCTTTGTATCTCTCCCAGTGTCTGAAATCATGCCTAACATGTAGTAGGGGCTCAAAAATATTTTTTTTATTACATAAAGGTTACATTCTAAGATCTTTATACTTCTTGTCCTAATTTTCTACACCTCTCCATCCATAATTCTGAGTAGGTATTGAGGTTCCTCAGGACCCTGCAGCCCTGTGTGTCTTGAGTCAGACGTGCAGCTGAGCTGTGAGCTATGGAATGCTACAGACCACATGTCATTCCTTAGGGTACCACCAGCACATGGCCCCAAGGCCCAGGGTGTGGTGCAGACTATAGGTGTTAATCCTCATAGTAAGATTAACCGGAACACATCCTTCCCAAACAGAAACTCTGGGAGCCAGGCCCAAAGACCACCTCCTGGAATCCTACCCTTTTGAAAGGAAAGGTAGTAGTTGAAAAGGCCAGACTGCTGATGCTGTTGGGCAGTAAAGATTCAAAAACAAAAAACCCCACAAAGGTTTATGTTTAAAATGAGCCTGGTTAACAGAAGGTGCTCGTTTTTGGATTATAATTGAAATGTTAGCACACCATGCCTCAGTATGTTTCAATAATTCATTAATCACTCTGGACCATCAAAATGGAAAGCTTCAAGCACCCGTATTAATTTAGATTCCTTCCTCTGTAAGAGGAGCTTTCTCATTCATGAAGTTTAAAAACTCCTGAATGAATTCACATGAACTCTTTCTTGCTCCAGCTGTTATTCCTTTACAGGCTGAGAAGCCATTTAGGATGATCTATATGTAAACAGCAATGACTCAGCCATTACTGAAGAACCAAATGGGTCTAACGGGTCTCCATTTACCAGGCATTGATTGCTCTATTTTGGGGAGATCACCCATTCGATTTCTTCACCTTCCTGGTCTGAGGCACCTGCTAATTAAGAAAAAGAAACAAAAAGAAACAGATCCTGAGGCAGTTTGCTAAAAAGCAGGCTATAAAAATCCTTTCCGTATACACTGAGTGGCCAGATTATTATGACCACCCCATCAGTACAATGAAGTGAATTAGTTATGCAAATAATAATAATAAAACCTTGAAAGTACTTGCTTAGGAAGTTTTCAATATTCAGTATTTTTGGGAGTGTCAATGAAGTACTGATGGGGTGGTCATAATAATCTGCTCACTCAGTGTATATTTAGGGTATTAATATATATAATTTATTAAAATTGTATTTTTAAATTAATTCCAGTAAATATTTTCAGTGTTTTCCAGAAAGATGCCCTGTTTCTCTGCCACTGTATGTGCAGTGTGGCTTGTGTATATTTATGACTTCAGAGTCGTGTTTTGGCCTGTGAAGCACAAAAACCTTTCTGGAGCCAAGTTTTGTCAATGCTAATACATGCCCTTTGCGTCCCACATTCCTTAATTGCTTCAGAACACTCCCCTGATAGGTGAGCAGCCCTCACACCCTATGAGAGAGGTGAGGTCATTGGTTAGTCTCCACACAGCTTGGACTGCTCTGCCACATGAGGTGGCAGGAACCCAGGCAAGCCAGCCTGCTGTGCCTTGAGGTCGGGCTGCCAGAGGGATCTCTGGAAGAGGAATAAGAGCCAGAGTTCAGCCCAGAGGCAGCTCTCGTGACCGTGACTACTGGGCGTTTTCCTCTTGAGCCTGTTAAGAGCAGGAAACTCACCAAGGCTATTGAGACAGCTGAGACTCCCTGGCCAGGTAAGAAAACAACGGGAGTTTCCTTCATCCAGAACTCTTCCCCCACCTGCCACCCATTAGGCAGAAAAGCCAGTCTTCCTGTGTAAGGATCAGTGGCTTCAGGGCTCACCTCCCCCCGTGGGGAGCCATTCCTGCCCCTCCCTCCACCACCGTTGCTTTATTTCCCCCACCAGGTGAGTGTCCTCACAGACCAAGTGGAAGCCCAAGGAGAGAAGATTCGGGACCTGGAGGTGTGTCTGGAAGGACACCAGGTGAAACTCAATGCTGCTGAAGAGATGCTTCAACAGGTAAGGGCGACGGGGCTGAGGCCCTGGGGTTCTACGGGACCTCAGTGTTCAAGCCCCTTTCTGTGCAGGGTTAAGGCTCCTGCTTTCCCATCCTTCCTGGAGGTGGGATTGGCTGTTCAGTGTGTGGTGTTGATTCAGCAGGTGAAACCAGCCGGAACATTGAGCATTGCAGAGCAGGAGGGAGGTGGGGAGGGCGAGGGAGGGGCGGGGCAGGGCTGGCCGGCCATGAATAACCTGTCGGGCTGGTTAGACAGATTCCCAGGCAGCACTTTCTCCAGGTCTGGTTCAGGGAAGGAGCTCTCTGTTGGCAAAGTCACCCTCATAGTATCACGTGAACCCCAGCTTGACTGCAGGTGGCTTTAGAAAGCCAATTGGTTAGCTTATTTTGTGCCCGTTTCCCACTCATTCTTCCCCTTCGCACTCTTGTGTAGTCTTCTTTGATGAAATGTATTACATAAATAATATTTTAATGTAATTTAATACACACCAAAATGAAAAATAAAATTAGCTGCTCTCCTCCCAGTCAAATAAATCTCTGAAATGTCTTCTCCTTATTTTCTTTTGGTCCTTCTTGTTACGTGTACTGTACATATAATTTGCAAAGCTCTATTCAGCACCATACAGTGTTGTCCTCAGATTGTGTATGCTTCACATCATAGTTTTTTCCCCCATTTTTAAATTTTTCTGTGGAGTTGTCTTTACTGTCATTTATAAATATTTTTAAAGTGAAAGTATCATAATTAATTGACTTTTCTACTCTTGAACAGTTTTAACCTGTTGTAAATAATGAGCTACGATTTTTAGGAAGAATATTGAATTTTTATCAAAAGTCTTTTTAGAATCTATTGAGGGGCTATTTAAAAATTTTACTTTATGAAATGTAATAATATAACTACTTAATAGGTTTCCTTAGCTTACATCCTTCTTGCATTTTCAGTGACTTTGAGCACTGAACCATGACTAAAGTTTATGGGCACATGCTTTGCAACTCCTGGTATTGTACTGACATATAAAGGGTGCTCAGGTGCCTGCTAATTAAAGAAGGAAAGTCAGTTCCTTCATATGAGGGGGTTTGATTAGATGACTGCTGGCAATCTTTCCCCCAGAGCTCTAATGTTTTTTTATCAGCATAAAATTAAAATTATTCAGAGGCTTTGACTCTGACCTTTGGTCTCAGGATAAACCTCTCGGCTCCCAGGTGTCTCCTAGCGTTGAGTGTGTTTTGAAACGTTTTTTAAAAAGTCAAATGGCTTTATAAAAAAATGAGTTCCAGCAGCTCACAGGCTGTTACTAATTTGTTATTTTTTCATTGCTGATGAATAAGTTACCACATTCTTGGCTCCATTTGATTTTCTGTTTCAATTGTGTGCTATTTCTCTTGCTCATCCTACTCCCGGAAAATCTGAGGAGCAACAGAAATTGAGTCTTCTTATTTTTTCTATTTATTTTTAAAAGTTTTGACTTTTTCCTTTAAAAACCCAGGAAAGCCTGGTTGGTGTGGTTCAGGGGTTGAGCATTGACCTATAAACCAGGAGGTCATGGTTCAATTCCCAGATGTAGCATATGCCCGGGTTGCAGGCTCAGCCACCAGTGTGGGGCGTGCAGGAGGCAGCTGATCAATGAGTCTCTCTCCTCATTGATGTTTCTATCTCTCTAACCCTCTCCCTTCCTCTCTGAAATCAGTAAAAATATATTTTAAAAAATAAAAATAAAAACCCAGGAAAGAAAATAGACTGATAGAAAAATCTCAAATGGCAGAAAAGCATTTTCACAGAGTACATAGAACAACCCACTAGATTGTATTTTCAAGGCTGCACAAGGTGTGGTTGGGTGTGGGGCTGAGGCAGGAAGACTATGGAATATTATTTTAAAAACAACAACAAACAAACAAACAAACAAAGAAGACAGTAAAAAAAAACAGAAAAAAGAAAATTTGGAGGTGGAAGGAAACCTGTCATAAAATTGTCGGGAGGTGGGTATTTCAGGAAGGCAGGGCCTGGCAGGTAACCAGGCATCAGAGGTCATGGCTGCAGTGTGAGGTCCCTGAGTTCTCTGTAGCTGCCCCAGCTGCTCTTTCAGGACTGCCCTGTGTTATGCCCAGATTTCAAGACCCCCCATAGATCCACCAGGGAGCGCCAAGTCCGATGCAAAAGCATAGAGCCTTTATTCAAGCTGAGCTTGGTCCCTCTCTGCCTCCATTACCGGCGCAGAAGTAGGATGCGAGAGAGAGAGAGAGAGAGCCCGGAGTCTCGAAAGAACAAAGATTTTATAGGGCTTGGGATGGGGGGGCGGGGGAGGGGAGGGCTCACTTGGACCACTGATTTGGCTGATTCCTGTTGGTTGAGTGAGGGCCGAGGGCTAATGATGCAAGGGCAGGGTGCATTAGGGTCTGGTTACACAAAGACAGGGGGTGGCTAGCATACTTTTGGCCTTGTGCTAGTTTCCCTTGCTTTCCCATTGGCTGAGATAAGGGCAGGCTGAGTAACTGATACATTCTATGGCTTTTTCTTGGAAGAGGAGTTAGGGACACAGCTATCAGTCCCGTTCTATCCTTTCACCCTGCACCCCTCTCTGTGGTGGTGCTTCTGCTTCCTACTCTGAGTCTCCATCCAAGCAGTCAGGCTGGTTCCCAACACCACCTCAGGGAGTCTGTCTTGTCCATCTATAGACTGGATTTTAGACTTTTGAAAAAGTCTTAAGCTCCATCCCCTGTATGTCCAGTGTATTCTGAATCTTTCTTGTGTGCTATGGGTTTGGTGACAGGCATGTGCTTTGCATGTACCAATGAGGAGGATGCTTCGGCTTGGTATCTTTTGGAGTATAGTTCTTATTAGCCACCTCTAGGATTTAAAGATCTTCCTGAATTTAGCCATAACTTCCCCTCATAGCTTTCATTGTATTCTTTCAGTCTTTCAGGAGTAAAATGAAAGGAGTGTGAAATACTCCTTCCTTGGCAAATTCTGGGTTCATGTCATAGGACGCATGTGTGCCTCAGCTCTCACTCCTGTGTTTGCTGGACATGGTGGTGCCTGAGCTTGAGATCTTTGAGTTCCCAGCTCCAAATCCCAAACTGAAAGTTCATGCTTTCCCGAAATCTGCTGGATGCTGACTGAAAAGACACTTCATCCTTGCAGCACAGCGCTGATGCGATGCCATTGGTGGCTTGGAGTACACACATGTGTCTTCTGAGCTGGGGGCAGGAGAGACTTGCCTCATTTACTGTGTTATCCTGGACTGCAGGGCGCTTGGCTTCTGGTGATAGGAGCAAGAATGACTCATGGCCTTGAGGCAGAGAACAGAGGCAAACAATTGCCCATTTCTTCCACTACTCAGAAACCATCCCTGCCCTGAGCCAGCCTGGCCTCCTGCTCCAAGGCCTGCGGAGCTCTGAACAGTGTCTTTCACAATCATAGTCTGGGGCCTTCTGTCTGCCGTTGACGCTGCTCCCCTGGGGCATGCTGTTCCGGCACACTGAGTGTGTCCTGCTAAAGGAGGCAGCTGCTACTCAACTCTAGCTGACTGCCCATGTGGGCCCAGTGTTGCTAGATAGTCCCATTTCTCACAAGCAGCTGGACATCCAGATTTCAAGATAAGTTTCTGTTTTAAAAATGACTAATTTAAATGGGAAAAAAATACTTTTTGAACCACATGATACATGTGGCTAAGCCTGGCCCACAGACCTCTAATCTGCAACCTCCGCTCTAGACTTTGTCCTCTCCACTGGCTGGAATAGCACTCGGGGGACTCAAGGAAACCCAAACCCAACCAGCATAGGCCAGGCCCTGTGCTTACAGGGGCTCCAAATCCCCACTGAGCTCTCTCTCCCCACAGCTGTTCTCCTGACCAAAACCAGCCTCCCTCCTGGAGCCCAAGGGGAAGGAAGAATGTTCCCCACTCAACTCATGAGCCGTGCCCCCCTCAGCCTGGCCCGGCCCAGCCCCTGCTAAGCACTGATCTCTCCATTCCCATCTGTTTCTGCGTTAATCCATCCAGTCTCCAGAAATCAGAAAGAGAGAACATGAAGACCTTGGGGTTAGATGGGCAAACCAGGACCAAACCGAATCAGCATAGGGGCCGGTCCACATGGGCAACACATAGATTATGGACACAAGTTAAAGCTAATTATTACTTGTCTGCAACCCGATGCAGGCTGGGAACGAGGCAGCTGCAGCATCTCTTGGGACTGACTAGGAAGCACCTACTCAGATATAGTCTCAGACTCACTTGAGCATATCTGGATTTTCTGGGGAACCTTCCCCGTTAGGAAGAGACATTTCCCAGGAAATGTACAACTGGGTCTTCAAGGGGCCACAGCCTGGATCAGTTTTCACAGGTCTGGGATGGTCTAGGTCAGCCGTGGGCAAACTACGGCCTGCGGGCCGGATCCAGCCCGTTTGAAATGAATAAAACTAAAAAAAAAAAAGACCGTACCCTTTTATGTAATGATGTTTACTTTGAATTTATATTAGTTCACACAAACACTCCATCCATGCTTTTGTTCCGGCCCTCCGGTCCAGTTTAAGAACCCATTGTGGCCCTCGAGTCAAAAAGTTTGCCCACCCCTGGTCTAAGTACAGAACTCATGGGGCTGACCCTTGCCCTCTGTTCCTTAAATAGGTCAAAGCATTGTCCAGCTGCACCTCTGAGTGCTGCACACGGGGCTATGCCAGCCCGGGGCCCAAAATAGCACCCTGGGAACACAGGCGTGGGCCAGTGCCCCCCTCCTTGTGACCAGCTTCACTGGCGACAAAATCTCTGTGTCACAGGGAGCATTCCCCATGGTCTGTTGATGTAGTTGAGGTCCCTGGTGGCTTTCTCTGAAGCAGCCTCCGTGGTTCTCTCGAGTCCAGAAGGTTCCTGCACAGCAAGCTCCTCTGCCTCCCCCCATGGACCTCTCTCCAGAGGGGATGATCTCAGGAAGGAAGCTGATGCTCTTCACTGGGAAAGAGGTTTTGACGAGCCGGCAGCCAAACGCAGCATTTTGCAGAGACTGGCCATCTATGATGTCATCAATGTCCAGAGCAGAAACGATATTCAGTGTCAAAAAGAAGAGAGAGTAGGGAAGCCAAGTGGAGAAGAAGAAAGGATGCAGACCTCCTTGTGAGGACATAATCCAGCTTTGGGGAAACCTTGAAGGCCATCAAGGCTTGGTCTCAGTCCTCCTACCTGACCTATAGCCCCAGGCACTAGGCAGCCTTATTTGTTTTGGCTGCCTTTTAGGAGAGGTGCAGAGAGTGACAGATTTAGGGGACTGAGAGTCAGTGGGCATGACTTTCTATAGGTTCACCACTTGTTGTTAACCTGGAAAAGCCAATGAACCTGTGTTCTTTACAGAGAATGGGGTGACAATATGGACTCGGTGTTGCCCACCTCTTACAGCCATAGTGCAGTTACTCCAGTTTTGTTAAAACTGAGCACAATGGTCTGTGTGTCCAGACACTGAGCAGGGGACACGGGCTTGAGACACAGGCCCGGCTCCTGCCCTTGAGGCGACTGAGGGAGCAGTGTGCCCAGACGTGTGAGCCCAGCAAAGTCTCCACAGGTCCTGATGGCCGATTTCCCAAAAGCACCTTTAAGGGGGTATTTCTGTCTCAAAAAGAACATTAAACAGAGCCATGGACATGGTCCTGGGCGGCACAGGTCTGTCTGGGGAGGCGAGACACTGGAGTCATGAGTGAAGAAAACAGGGTTTTGACAGTTATTCCCGAAAATCCCCCAGGAGATTATGAGGCAGAAGTAACTGTGTTCCTCTAGTTTTTCATTTGCCGTTGGCTCTCCAGACCACAGTGTGAAGTAGGTGCTTTGCCCCTTGTGACAGATCGGGGAGTGCAGGTTGTGAGAGAGAATTTCACTGGCGGGGACTGATCAGGATCCAACTCGGGTCAACGACAAGCACCTCTCTGCACAGTGTTGATCATGCACGAGGCTCCCGGCAGGGCCTGGGCCTCTTATTCCAAAGGGCAAAGGACACATTTTCCCTTTCATGTCTTTCCATGCCGTCCTGGCCTTCCGGTTTCCGATTGCCGGTCTGGCGGAGTCCGCCGCCGCTGGTCAGTAACTCCTGGGTCGTGTTCCACACTTAAAGGTGGAGTTAATTGTTTCAAGATGTAGCCCTTGAAGGAGAGAACCAGTTGAAAGGCAAATTCTTTTTATCAGCTCTAGTCAGAAACAGCTTTTGGAAACAGGAAGTGACGATTTGCTCTGAGATGTCAGCTTTTTTTCATCTCCAAGAAAGGAGATGGATTTGACCTTCCGGAAGAAATTACTGGTAGGGGTGAAATGAGAGGGGGGAGTGATCGTTTGTTCACTGGCTTTTCTTAAAGTTTCATTACCCAGTTGTATGGCCCTTTAGAGTAAGAAAAACAAAACACCCGCCTCCCAATCCCTTTGCTTGCTCATTGACACAGGTTGAAACAATTGGGAGAGCAGAAGCCAGGGCTGCATATGAAGCCTGCCTGCTAGTCTCTAGCCTCCTGCCTCATTCCCCTCTCCTCCCCTCCCCACACATTACTGTGGCTGCATGACCCCAAGAGATTCCCGCAGGGCCTTGCTCTGCAGGTCTGAGCAGAGGCCATGCCTTGGTTCTCCAGACAAGCTGGCTGGATCCAGAGATAGATAATCCAAGTCTTGGGCTTGAGAGCTAAGGCACCCAAGACTTTTTCTTAAGGGGGAGACAATAAAAGAAACCATCAAAGGAGACGGAGAAGAAAAAAGAAAGGTCAGAAAACCCGAAAGGAAGGAAGTGGCCAGGAGTAGCTTGCACTGATGAGTGGAGGAAGGGAGAGTCAGTCGGGAGCTGAGATGTGTAAGTTACATCTGAAAGTTTGGACAACTGTCTCCAGAAGCAGAACTGTTTCTGTGTCCTCCCTGGTGGAGGCAGAAGCGGCTGGCAGGCATGCAGGCATCCTATCAAGAAGTGATAGGCAGGTGAGGTAGAAGAGGCAGCAGGGCAGATCTTTCTTTCTAGAGCTTGGGGAGGGAGGAGACAGACAGAGACGGCATTCACGCACCACACGCACCACACAGAGCAGGCACTGGCCTGGTGAGCGCTCACAGGAGTCGGTGGTGGTTGCTCGAGGGGAAGGCCAGGTCAGGAGGGAAGGTTCTTTCAAATGTCAGAAATCTGATCATGTTTCTAGCCTGAGAACTAGAGGCTGATGGTGAGGGAGAGATTAAATGCCTGTCAGAGTGGATGATTAATGGTCCTACCCTAGAGTAGCACGGACTTGCTGGGAACTTCCTGGAAGGCAGCACAGAGGTGAAGGAGAGCCTAGGACCATGTGAGCAGGCGTCATTCCAAGTTACCAGCCGGAGGGAGGAACAGGACCAGAACTCAGAGAACAAAGGCAAATGCCACTGGTTGGCCAGGGACAGAATCTGAAGTCGCATCGAGCTGTGTGAGGATGGCGTGAAGGGTGTAGAGACTGAGAAGTGGTCAGCAACGGGAAGGTGGGTCCAACGGGGCACTTTAGGAGCCAACTCTGCAATCACTGTGTTTTTTAACATGTGCTTTTTATGTGCAACCTGGAAACTTCCTGGGCTAGGGAATAGTTCTTAAAGGTGGAAGAGCCTGACTGAGGAGTTGGCTCTGTGCGGTTCTCTCAGACTGACCTTGGTAAGGAGGTATGGGCTGGCTTTCTCTAAGACCTGGATGTAAGATGTAAGAATGAGAGACGATTCTGGGAAACTTTGAAATAGAAAAGATGTAAGTTCAATGAGTGATCAGATAATTAAAAAAAGATATTTCCAGTAAATATGAGAAGAGGTTATTTGAGGAGAGGAGGGGGACAGGGTGGGGTTTAGGGATTGAGGAGAATGGAAAAGATTTGGAATGTTCTCTGAAAGGAACCAGCCAGAGATGAACAGAAGTTTTGCCAGGCGGTATTGGAAGATCAGCTGTGATTAAATAGCAGCAGCTGTAATTAACTTGCATAAATTGTATGGAAACCAATTGGCATCATTAAATGCCTTTTACCAGCGATCCTCAGGCCATGGGGAGTGGAAACATGGACAAAGGGCTTAGCACAGGCTGGGCTCTGGTAATGCAAATGCACCTCAGGTCGAGGGGCTTCAGGGGTGAGCTAGATGAGGGGTGTTCTGCTGCTGATATTATACAATTGCAATGACTAACCTCAAAGGTGTGGAGAGGATAAGAAGACAGATGTTGCCTAAAGGAAGCTGGTAATCTAGGAAAATAGAGGGTTATTAAGCAACTAGCAGCCACCGAGGAAGAAATTAAAGATTACTGGAGTAAATGAGACAGTTGAAAGGTTAGAGGATTGTGGCCAGAAGAGAGGATTTCTGAGTTGAAGATTTTAGAAGCAGAGCAAACACATTCTGGACAAAGATGAGGGCCAGGCTGTGGCCATACTGCTGAGAAACCGAAACAAAGTGGAAACAAAGCCTGTTGGTGCTGAAGCCAAGAAAGGTGGAGCCAGAGTGGGTCCTGAAAGGAAGACAAACAAAGATGTTGAAGCTCCTGAGGAGATGGAATGTGCCCAGAGTAGGTAGAGAAACTGTTGATCAAAAGACAGTGTGACCAGCTGACTATATTGGGTTCTAGGTACTTGGAGAAAATATGATATTACTGAATGCGCTGCCTTAGATGAGGAGGGCAGACCTAGACCATCAATAGGGACAAACAGTGGTCTGGAAATTGTCTCAAACTTCCAGGGAGAAAGGGGTTCTGTACCTTGGGTTGTTGGAGCGGAATGGTCTTCACCTGACAGACGAGGGAGGATGTGTCATATGAGGTGAAAGTCAGGATCAGCTCATAAAGGAGCAGTTGAGACTGTAGGGTGATTAAATCCTATTAAGACACATAGGACAGAGGTTACAGTACATAATAGTGGCTGAAGGCCATGTGTGGCCTGGAGATGGAGAAGTGGAGCTGGACAGGGGTAAGCCTGTTGAAGGCTGATTTTGAGTTCAGAGCAAGGGATAGTATGTATGTATATATGTTTGTATTTATTTATTTGTTAAAAACATGTTTTTATTGATTTCAAAGAGGAAGGGAGAGGGAGAGAGAAAGATAGAAACATCAATGATGAGAGAGAATCATTGATCGGCTGCCTCCTGCATGCCCCACACTGGGGTTTGAGCCTGCAACCCAGGCATGTACCCTGACCAGGAATCCAACCATGACCTCCTCATTCATGGGTTGATGCTCAACCATTTAGCCATACTGGCCAGGCGGGACAGTATTTATTAATGACAAAGATGATGGGTGATGATAATGAAAGGTAGAGGTCACGCCAACAGACATAAGCTGGGAGAAAGTAAACGAAAGTTTTGTTATTAATGGAGCGTATGAAATTAAGCAGCCCCAGGTTTCTAATGAAAACTTTCGTGTGTCCAACTGGAATGTCCACTTGGAATGTTAGCGTGACCAATTGGGAGCACTGGCATGACCAATTGGAATGCTATTGGAACTTTAGTGAGACCAATTAGAATACTATCCTCGTCAGCTGGAACACTGGTGTGACCAATTACAGCCTGGCAGTAAACTAGCTAGAGGGATTTTGACAATGATGGAAATAGATTGGAATCTTAGCTTTCAAGAGAGATACATTCTGAGTGGTTTTTTTAAAAATCCCACCAAGGCAATAGTTTGAATGCTGGTTAGTAGACAAACTGTGTAAATGTCATCTTAGGATATTCAAGCACTCAGCAGGTTGTTTTTAACTCTCATATCCTAGGGCCTTGGTATCTGATAGATATTTAAAAATGTATTTGTTGAATAAATGAATAAAGTCTAATGGAAGAATATTTTCTGCTCTCAGCACTCCAAAGCAACATTATTATCATCTCATGGAGCTTGATTTGTAGAATTGCTCCTTCTAACCTTGGCATTGGTGTCTGGGAAGCTCATGTACACATTCTAGTCCATTGCTAGCTGTGTATAGAACTTTAACGTATGACTCTAATACTAACGATAACTCTGGCTTCAATTTCTTTTCCTACCTTCTTTAGTTTTTACGATTTATTTTTTAACTTGAATTATCTATTTGTGCAAACTGCCTGAAATAATTTTTTGAATAAGCAGGTTGATGAAAGGATAGAGAGCTAAACCTAGAATTATGAGGTGCTGGAGGCAGAGAGAATTATGAGGAGGTGGAAGAAGAGAGGGAGGTGGGGATGAAGGAGAAGGAGGTTGGGGTGAGTGGGAGGTGTGGGGGAGGATTACATCTAAGTTACTTGACCCAGAAAATGCCATCATCTTCACCCAGAGAAGAACTCTTTAAGGCCTTAACACCAGGCGCTAGTGAGTAGTACGTACTCAACAACATCTTATCATTTTGAGTGGTATTTCCTGGGCTCAGTAAATATTTGTTGGTTGCCTTTTTTTTCCAGCATGTATTTTTTATTTCCCTTAAAATTTTTGAACTTCTTCCTCTGTTTGGGAAACAATGTGGTACATTAGACAGAAATAAACTTGGAGTCAGCAGACCTTGGTTTGAAAATTAACTCTGCTGTTGATTGGCATGTGTCCTTGGCCAAGATAGGTCAATCTCTGGACCCATTTCCTCCATCTGTAAACTTGGGATAATAATATTTACTGCCAAATCCCAGGGAGGGTTTATGGAGAGGATGTATGTAAACTGCCCAAAAGTGTTTGGCACAGAGGAGACACTCAGTGAATCCAGGCCCCAGGCCCACCCCCCAATTACATTGGACACACTTATCAGGCTGTCCCCTTACGACCAAGTGGCCCGTCATTCTGGCAGGGCTGTGCTGTTGCCTCGGCTCTGGGGGCCGGCTTCTAGTCTGGCTGACCCAGGAAGAGCCGCCTTCTTGGCCCAGTGCTCAGTGAGCTTATTTTGCTGATTTGACTTCTAAATACTCACCCCTTCAGATTAGCAGACGGACAGTTTGTAGCCTGGCTTTCTGCAGTCCTGAGGGCCTTTTAGCCTAGGGAATCATGTATTCAAGTTCAAATTTGTCCTCTGTGGTTTGCTTTACAATCTAAGGACAGTTCAGAAAATGTGAAATCACAGCTGTTGGGTCGAAATGGTGTTGAGATCACCATTCTCTTCCTAGGGTTGGGCTGTGCAAAGTGTTACAGAATGCTCAGACCATGGAGGGTAGTGTGTCTTTACCGTCTGCTCATTTCGCCTGCTGCTCTCCTACTTGTCATAGTATGTTCTCCTTCTAGGACCTGTGTATTCAATGTCTGCCATATGCTTGGATTTTGGACCACATAGAACATTGCTTTTTTTCCAATAGAGGAAAATGCCCCTGGACTTTGGGAAATGCCCCTGTTTTTTGAGGTTCTTCATAATTCCTAGTAATGCTGAGCAGGTGTTTTGCCCATGACCTTTGTTTTTTGCCTTATTTATGCTTTTAGGTGTATGTACTAATGTCAAGTTGTCTACTACTGTTCTACTGATGGCAGAACTCCCCTGGGGAGTCCTTACAATGAGGAAAGAAGTCTTCTTACTTACGTCCCATGGTGGCAAATTGTAATTTTGGTGCAGCCCAGGAAAGTTCCTCTCACGTAATCAGATTCTAATAAAATCATCCAGTAAATGCTCATTGAACATCTCCTTTATGGACTAGCTCCTTCTAGGGCAGTGGTTCTCAACCTTGGCTGCACATTAGAATCACCTGGGAATCTTTTTAAAATCCTGATTTCTGGGCCTCATCCTCCGGAAATTCTGTTTCTTTGTTACTAATGTTGTGGCCCCACCCCATAACAAAGAAACAGAATTTCCGGAGGATGAGGCCCAGAAATCAGGATTTTAAAAAGACTCCCAGGTGATTCTAATGTGCAGCCAAGGTTGAGAACCACTGTTCTAGGGTCTTTGCCGTGAGGTCTTACAATGAGATGTGTTGATGTGTTAAAGACTGTGCTGAAGAGTGATTGAGCTCAGGGGGTTACAGGGATATTTTAGTTTTGAAAAAAAAAATATTGCCATAAGCGTGTTTTTTGTTTGTTTTAGTGGAAAAGGGCCTGCTGCTTTGCCTTAAAGTAGAGATGAGAAATTTAGTACTTCAAGAGTGTGCATTCATTTTTTTTCTACTTGGAAATAATGAATAATGTTTTCTATGGGCAATTTTTTTTTAAGTAGCTCACATGTCTGTCATAGCAGAGTGGGTAGTGGCAGGGGCTGTGCCATCCCCAAATGACTGGTCATCATCTCAGCCCGTCCCTACTAGGCTGTGTCTTATACGCAGCAGTCTCGGCCCTGTGTTGTCCAGCACACAAGTGAGAGATTGCCTTCCTTATGTGCTTGTGGAGTGGAGTTGTCCTTGTTGCCGTGGAGGATTTTGAGATCTGTCTTTTCTTGTAGGAGCTGCTAAGTCGCACATCTCTTGAGACTCAGAAGCTCGATCTGATGACTGAAGTGTCTGATCTGAAACTCAAGCTGGTTGGCATGGAGAAGGAGCAGAGAGAGCAGGAGGAGAAACAGAGAAAAGCAGAGGTGAGTGTAACACACCCAATTCCAGGGGGACCCATACTGTCCTAAGCTCAGAACAGGGGAAGCTGTCCCCATGTGGACTCAGACCATCTCATCATTCCCGAGCCTGGCAGCGCTGGGAGCCAGAAACATCTATGCACTAGAGACACAATGATCTATCTGTTAATACCAAGTTATCAGGTTTTGCTGTGGCTGCACATTTCAGCAATGCCCAAACCACCCAGTTTTGGCTCTAAGGCTTTGTCCTCCCTCTGGCTGCTGACAAGGATGGAAAAGGAGTCAGTAGTTGGGGGACGATCAGGCAAGATGTAGAGGGACACAGGATGTCTTCAGTGAACGCCAGGGTAATGGTATGTGGCTGGGATGGAGTCAGCTGCCTCACAGGCCACAGTCACTATATCCAAGGAGTCTGATGTCACTTCACTAACCCAGGTGGCACCCTTCTTTCCTCCTGCTGGGGCCTACGGGTGAGCCCCTGCACAGGCCTCTCTTAGAGAATGTTTTCCTGTTTTTTTGTTTTGTTTTTCCAGGCTCCATATGCCATTGGCTAGAACATGCTAGACTCCTTATTTGGATAAACATTTAGAGAATTTTAGAGTTGGAGCTACTTTATTTGAGAGAGACAGCCTGTTTTAACCCTAGATAACCATCTCCTATGTGCCTCTACCTACAAGTCCCTGTGTTCTCCCCTGGCAACGTGAGATGTGAAAGGGAGATAGGTTTAGAAACACCTCGGCTCCATTACTGGCCTAACTGCTTAATAGCCTTAGGAACATCAACAAGTTAGCTACTTAATCTCTCTGAACTTCAGTTTCTTTATCTATAAAATAGATAACTATGTGAAGTCCACATAAAATCACAAAAGTTGAGTCCCTATTCTAGTATCTGCCATTTTGTAGGTAGTTGGTTTATCTTCATTCCCTCTATGGAGGCAACTCCAAAATCTAAAGATGGCAACGTTATTGTGCACTGACACCTGTCGCATTTCTGTGTTTACTGGGTGAACGCGGGTAACTGAGACACGCCTAACATGTGGGGCATATTCCTTGCATTGCTTTTGAGAACATGCTCATTAGTAAGACATATAGTTGCCAAAAGAAGGTCTCTCCCTTAAGCTGAGGACATTATCTCCTAGTGATCAAGAGTACAGGCTCCTGAATCACATCTCCTGGCTGTAATCCAAGCTTAGCCACTCAGTAGCTTTGTGATCTTAGGCAAGTAATTTGACCACCCAAACCTCTGTTTCTTCTGTAAAAAGGAGATAGTATTACATACTTCCTATTTTTCTGGGCTGTTCTGAGTAAGAAGTGAGATAATATATGTAGAGTCCTTAGCATAGTGCTGTACACATAGTAACAGCCAGATTTTTTTTTAATCTTTATTGTTGAAAGTATTACAGATGTTCCCTTTGTTTGTTTGTTTGTTTTCTTCCCATTGAATCAGCACTGCAAGAAATGCTAACCAGTCAGGTTTTATCCATCATTTACTAATCGTGTTGTTAAGCATGCTAGAAATGGAAATGTAGACTTACATACATTATTATATATGACAAAGGTCACACAGACTGAAAGTTCACCTGTGTAAAGTGTTAGTTGAATAGACTTTGCTTCTTAAATATTCACAGAGAAACAATTAAATTTTCTCCGGGTTCAGAGTTAATTTTACCAATGTTCCAAGATGTGTGGTTACATGTGAACATACATTAGAGCTCTGGGGGAAGAATTCAATAGATTCTGTGAGAAGGCTCCAGGTGGCAGAGACTCAACTCGAAATCACATACATTTTATTTTTTTAAGGCGGAAGGATTATTAAGTCACAAAACTTGAAGAGTCCAGGGTTTAAAAAGCCAACAGCACTAGATCCAGGTGACCTCGCAAGGTCATCAGAACCCAGCCTTTGTGTATCACTTGGTTCTATTTTAGCCTTATTCTCAGAAAGGCTGTCCCCATGTGGTGGCAGAGATGGCCATCCACAACTCATCCTAGGAGCCTGCCAGACAGAGATTCTCTTTCTCCAAGCTTCCAGCAGAAGCCCCAGGATTGTGCCTTATTAGGTCAATTTGGGTCACATGCCTGGTCCTGAACCAGCCACTGCAGGGAGCATGCAGCCACATAAGGGTGTGTGCACACCTGAGCACAAAGAGTTAGTACCAAGCCGGGCAGCTCAGCTCCCTCCTAGGGAGACCGGAAGGAAGGAGAACTCACACTTCTGGGCCAAGTACAGCTAACGCAGCCCTTTTACGATTTGCTTTATTTCTTTCTTTTTGGAAGGATTGTTTTTCCATCTGAGTTTTTGGTTTTTGTTTTCCATTTGGCTCTTCATTTCTGAAGCAACATAGACCCCGAGCTGCTGGCTGCAGTCCTATCAGATAGCAGCCCTTCCCAGTCGCTAGTGCAAACACTAGGTTTCCACCTGGAGGAATGTTCAGGCTGTTCAAACCTGTGCTGATCAGTGGACAGCCCCATGACCTGAAACACGTTTTTTTTATTCTTGTGATTCAACATCACCTTTGCTGCTATGCCCAGGACTTCCACAGTCTGTAACTGCCAGAGACTTACACAGGGCAGGAGAGTTGCTCCCGCTGCACTGCTGTCTTGGGCACGGGGCTGTTTATTTTGAACAAGGCATCTAGCTAGCTAAGGTTACCAGAGGTTGTAGTTTCATGAGTAAATGGAATGCTGCTTTCCATTCGGCACACTGCTGTTTTTTCCAGTGTTTAGCCTAAGGCCTGATTGCTTGTGGTTTGGAAAAGGCAGGAATATTTTTTTTTTTTTTTGAGGTAGCCAGATTGTAATAAACTTCCTCCATGTAGCTCAGGCTGTATCCTCAAATTCCATTTTATGTTTCCACGAAAAAAGAAAAAAGAAAAAGGTGGGGTGTTATTAACAAGAAAATTGCAGACTGTTCTTTCTGTCCTTTTTTTTAAAAAAATATATTTTATTGATTTTTTACAGAGCGGAAGGGAGAGATATAGAGAGTTAGAAACATCGATGAGAGAGAAACATCGATCAGCTGCCTCCTGCACATCTCCCACTGAGGATGTGCCCACAACCCAGGTACATGCCCTTGACCGGAATCAAACCTGGGACCCTTCAGTCCGCAGGCCGACGCTCTATCCACTGAGCCAAACCGGTTTCAGCTCTGTCTGTTCTGATCTCACTCTGAGCCAGTATCCTGCTGCCTGTCGTTGTGGAAGTGATTCCGGATGGTGGTCTGAGGACTGTGAGAGGCAGGTTTCTGGTCAAATGGAGAGAGTCCTGATGGGCAGCCTTGCTCAGGAGTGAGTCAGTGGCCTAAATGAGATAGGGGTGATTCCTCGCTTTCCTGTATTTACTTACTTTTTTCTTACCAGCCTTTCCCTGATGGTTCTGGGTCATTTCAGGGAATCTAAGTTTGGACCAGTTAGATTTACTCCTGAAAGGTGGGCTGCAGGAAGGGTGACTGACATGGAAAGTACATATCAGAATTAAGAGGATGAAACATGAAAGGAAGAGATCCGGAGGCAAAGGAAGCCCTGGTGGTTCACCAGGTCAGAGCCACACCCTGCAGGGGGATCTTCCTTGAGAAGGAGGCTAGCTTCCCTGAGCATGGGGTGCGGGCACGCCTGCCGCTGGGCCCCTGGGTGGGATCCACAGGGCTTTGCGAGGAATACCAGGGCAGCCTGTAGAGAGGGAGCAGGGACCCAGCCAGCCGTGCTGGGGTGTGAAGTCAGCCCAGTTGATCAGGGATGTGCACAAGCATGAGGAGAACCAGAAAGAATTTTAGGATTTCCTGGCAGAAGATGGGATGTCTTACAGCAAGCATGTCAAACTCAAAGGCTAACACAGGTCAAATAAACAAGGCATGCGGCCTGCAGGCCGCGAGTTTGACATACTTGTTTTACAGCCCAGGTGGTGGGATCATGCCCTCTCTCTCCCTATGGTTAGGCCCCTGGAAGGGAAGGATTCTGTTTTCTGAAATGAGCAACTAGAATAATGGACTTGGAGTATAGAGTAAGGGCTGGGAAAATAGTGTTTTCTCAAAGAGCTGGCCTGGTGAGAGGAGTTTTATTCTTGTTTTTATCCTATTTTGTTTTATTTACTTATTTTCATTAACATAGAAAATATTCTCCAATAATTTAAAATTCAAAAGTTCAAAAAGATGTATATAGCAAAAAGTCTCCTTCCAAGTGCTCCCCAGCCAGCCGTGAGGAACCAATGCTATCCGTTTGTTTTTTAACCTTCCAGAGTTATTTTATGCATGGACAAGCACATTTATTTGGAGATCTGTCTGCATCTATCTATAAACATATACACACATATACATTTTTCCCTCATTAAAAAAACTTCCTCATTTATATTTATGTCTGCATATTATTCTACTATCTGCTTATGCCCTAATTTATTTAAATATATTTTAAAAATTGATTTTAGAGAGAGAGAGGAAGGGAATGGGAGAGAGAGAGAGAAATGCCTCCTGTACAACCCCAACCAGAGTAAACCCGCAACCTGGGCATGTGTTCTCACCAGGAATCGAACCAGCGACCCCTTGGTGCACGGGACCCCGATGCTCAATCAGCTGAGCCACACTGGCCAGGGACCTAATTTATTCACCCAGTTCTCTTTTGGTGGATATTTAAGTTGTTGCTAAGTATTCGCTATTATAAAAATGCTCATACTTGTGTGAGGATATATAGCAAGGGGACTGGGTCCAAGAGTACATGCACTTGAAATTTTGGCAGATATTTCCAAATCACCCCATAGACCATAGTGTTATATTTTTACCTGTGATGTAGAAGAGTGCCAAGAAAGTAGTAAACTGAGCATGAAGGGAAAGGGAGAAAAAGTCAAGTTGTGAACAAGTTTAACAGGAAAGATGGTGTGGGAGAGACTCTGATTATGGGAGGTGCCCAGTAGTTTCACATACAAATGAACCATAAAAAAGAACTTTGATGGTTGGCAAAGCAGGAGTAAATGAGCAGAGATTACAACACAGAACAGCAATTAGAACCTCATAAATGTCACCTGCACATCATGACGTGGGACCTAAGAATGGAAGAAACAGACCTGCTAAGAGAGGTGATGGGCTGGCCCCGTAGACAGGAATTGTAAAAATACGTTTTATGCAAGTGCCAAGCCTGAGGATAGACATGCTGGAAAACAGCGCCGCATGGATGGGGAGAATTAAAGGAGAGGGTCCCGAGCAGAGATGGGAATGCACTCCTGGTACAGACCCCAGACTGACTCAGGCGGACGAGGGGCAGTGGAAGGGAGCTCCTAACAATCTCCTCCAGCTGAACAACTAGGTATTTGACTTGGTTCTTGGTCTCTTCTCCGCTTTTTTATAGCTTCCACCCGGAGGGCAGAGAGAGAAACTGGGAAAACTGCCACTCCCTTGTTGAAGCAAAGAGAGAAACTGGTTTATGAGGAAAAGTGATGGGTGCCCGGAGAGGGTGGTCATTGTCATTTGAGAGTTCATGACTGTGAGGGAGAGAAAACTGTGCCTAGACAGACATGCACATTGCAAACCATGACTCTAAAAGTTCAGAGACAAAACAGGAGATGACTCAAGAACACTAAACTACTTTAAAATAATAAAGTTCTCATTGCACAATCTCACAAATAACGCCAATAAAAAGAAAGGGCTTAGAGGTACCTTGAGAGAAACTCATTTTCAAAGGGCTTGTACAAAAGATAGAAGGACAAAGAAAAATGCACCTGCATGAACAGCACCAGGAAGGGCGAGCCCCAAACAAAAGGACAACAGAAAGACTATTTGTTAAAAGTCATGTTCTCAATAAGGTCAAAGAAAGAATGAGTTCGATTCCAAGAATGAGCTGATAGGTGCCAAGAACTTGGGGCAGCATTCCCAAACTTCTTGCTATAAGCAAACTTTAAGGAATCAAGTGATTTGTTTAAAAACTAAAATCAAACCATCGCCTCCTCCTTCTTCTAAATGATAAAGGAAGTCAGATGGCTTTTATAAATTTAGTCTATTGAGTTTGGGGTCAATCCTATGATGGCTTGTGAGAGGTTGGAAGACAAAGTAGGGATCCATGTCCATTAAGAGTGAGTTAGGTCTCACTTCTTGGCTTGGCTGAGAATGCGTCTAGTAGTGGTAGACCCGGTAAATCCTCACTTCAGCAAGGCATTGCAAAAACATTGCTTGGAACAGTCTTTTAGATAAGAGAGAAATGTAGGATGAATGTAAAAATAGGTATATTAGTACCCCAAAGAGTCTACGTATATATACAGGGTAGGGCAAAAGTAGGTTTACAGTTGTTCATATGGAAAATAATACAATAATAAATAATAATATAAGAATAAACTGTATTCCGTGTACTCACAACTGTAAACCTACTTTTGCCCCACCCTGCGTACTACATTAGTACCTAAAGACCCTTGGAAGATTTTTCTGTAGAGGGTAACAGTAATCTGCCCTTAGCCCTTCTGCCTGTTGAGCATTTTCAGTCCATATTTTGGATGCTGATGTAGAAGGTCTTGAAGTTGTGATGACAGGAAGCCAGGAAAATCTAAATGGATCAGTTGACACGGGAATTCAAAATTGCTTAATTTTTGTGATTCCTTAAAATTCACTGCTAGCAGTTTGGGGACTGCTGTTGTAAGTCCTTTGCACCTATCAGAGGCGTCAGCGGAATCAAGCCCATTCTTTTCTTGACCTTATTGAGAACATGATTTCTTTCTGTTGTCCTCAGCATTGTCCTTTAGTCTGTTCATGCAGGTGCACTTTTGTTTGTCCTTCTATCTTTTGTACAATGAGTTTGAAAATGAGTTTCTCTTAAGGTACCTCTGTAGTACCTGGAGCGATAGATATGTTGGCAGAAAAAGAGGTAGAAGAACCTACATAATGCAGAACCACTGAAGGCGAGGCATGACACACATCAGGAGGGGACCAAGCAGTTTGCGGGCAGAGGACACGCCTGTGGATATGACTCAGGAGGAAGGCACTGAGGAAGAGCCGGGCACCTGGGACGGTGGAGACAGGGAATGAGGGATGAAAATCAGGGGCAGCAGTGTCCTCATTTGAGAGGTTTATCGATGGAGGGAACAAAAGAAGGGAGAAGGCAGTGAAGTTCTTGAAACAGATAAGAGAGAAAAGCAGGCCTAAGGACTAGAAGAGTCTAGTAGTGAAGGGTGCCCAGTAAGGTGCGTGTGCCAGGGCATGCGTAGCCACTGGGCTTTTGTTATTAGCAATCAATGTCACATGGGCCTTAACTGTGCCCCAGACCCTGTGCCTCAGATATTGACATGCAAGGATGGCCCCCAGTTTGGCACAAGGAGCTGCTTGGTGTTTGTTCAAGCTGCAAGGCAGACCCAGGGATGGGAGAGGCCTCCGGGAAAATGCCATGTCTCCTGGTTCCTGTGAAGAGAGCGGGTGGTCACGGACAGTGCCCACTGGGTGCCACCTGCCGCTCACCTCTATGCCCTTCCTTCCTTCTGTGCGGCTCCCTCCAGGAGTTCGGTGTCTGGGCGCTGACTGACTCTGAGTGCTTTTCTCCTTTCTCTTCCTTCCCGCAGTCGGTTCTGAATGTGATCAGTGAGCTGCAGGAGCAGATGTGTAGGCTGCAGCTGGACATCCACAGGCAGATTCAAGAGCGCCTCTTGCTCAGTAGGGACCACCCTGAGGAGGTGGCAGCCGGCGACGGTGTGGCCGATGGTGTGGCCGGGCCCCAGGCCTGCAGCCAGGACTGTGCCCGTTGGGAGGGGTCACCTGTAGGAACCACACTTAAGTATATCAGAGCATGCGTGTGTGGGGTGTTTCACTGGTGGAGGGGCGGGGGGTTTTCCTAACCGGAACAGAGTGCAGTGGCTTAACAGGGATCTGTTGTTACCTCTGGGCAGAGTCGGGGACTCACACACTCCCTCGGGATGGGAGCTGAGCTCCGTGACCCTCCCCGAGCAGGGTCTGAGCAGGTGAGGCCAACCCTTGCATGTGGCGACACTCACCTCCTGCAGAGCTCAGAATGAGTCCTGGGGTGTTTGTGCAAAAGGAAGCCTCACGATTGCCAGTCCCAGGAACAATTCAGACATTGATTCCTGCTCCGGGAAGTGCAATAAATGACATTTCATCTCCCATGATTTTTTTAAAGAAAAGCATTATGAAAGAATTCTTTCAAGTTTATTTTTAAAGAGATTTATCCCCAGTGAGGAAATAGAACACAAGTTTCTATTTGCTGTGATAATTAAGTCATCCTCTGACTTTCCAGAAAAAGTTCCCTTTTTAGAGGGATTTCATGACCTCTGGGCCCTGTGGGGTGTATCTGACTGGGATTCTGGACGTGGCCCCTCACAGTGATGTGACGGGGCTGAGGCCTGGTGATGGCAGCTGTGCGAGATGAGCCTGCACCCCCAAGGTCCACTGACTTGGAAGCCCAGGGGAAAGTCAAAGTCACAGTAGCCTGAGCAATGCAGAAGGTCTGCCTCAGCTCTGTAGGAAGTTCCCGTGGTCCATACTCAGCTATGGAATATGTTGAAAATCTCTACCCAGACTCAGGCATCAGGGGAGGTGTGCAGTAGGGAAGATTTCCTCCTATATTAAAGGATTCAGGGGAAAATGAGAGTCAAGATGTAAGTGTGGATTTGGATGGAGAAGCCCTGAGAGGATGCTAGGGCATGCCCCTTGTTGAGGGGTTACCCTAAAAAGACTTCTGAAGGATGTTAAAATTTGCTTCAGTGTTTATAGCTGATGATGGACAACTGATAGCTTAGAAGGAGGAGAATGTGCTAAAGAGGTTACTGGAGCCAGGAGATCTGTGTCCCCATAGTGGCAGCTGCTCAGGCAGTAACCTGCACATTTCAGGTTCTGCAGGCCTGGTGCCCCCTTAGGCAGGGCTGGAAATGTTCTCAGAAAATGATCCTGTATCGGCTGCAGGTCACAACAGGCCTAGAAATCTATTGCTGCAGGTCATGGATGCAATAACCTCAGCATGGAAGATTTTTTTTAAGGGCATCAATAAATGCTCACTTCAGCTATAAAAATTTTTTAATAAATTACCCTACAAAACTCAAGTGTAAGCAATGCCACTTTCTGCTGGATTGTTTCCGAATGCAAAGAGCTCCAGGTCAGTTAGACAATGACTTGAATTTTGTATCTTCATTCATTAAGAAATAATGCATACCTACTATGTGCCAGAGGTTAACAAAACATCTCACGGAGTTCATTGTAGGAGAACTAGCCATTGGCATTCACACTGGTAAATGTTTAATTGCAAATGATGAGGGTGATAGGCAGGATGCCGCAAGAGTATAGCAGGGAGACCTGGTGAAGGGCAGAGGTTGGGATGGCTTTGCTCAGGGAGACCAGAAGGATGGGCAGGAATGAACCTGGCCAACAGTGCCAGGCAGAGGGAAGATCATGTGTGAAGCCCCAAGGCAGAAAGGAGGAACGAAAACGTTTTCAGTGTGGCTGGAGCATAACCAGGGCACAGGGTAACATGAGAGGCAGGCAGCGTGCTGGCTCGGGCCAGGCTGTGTGGGTCATGGGTTAAAGTTGATGAACTTTGAGGAGCACGTTGTGCCAGGATCAGATTTGTGTCTAAATGGTATTGTGCCCCTGGATGCTAGGGGGTAACAGTTTGTTAGAGGAGTCTGCAGGTCAGAAAGTCTACGGAAGGGATCCCTTTTATGCTAATTTTTCTGATAGGAACCAGTCAGCAGGGCCAACTATCCCTTAAAGAAGTGGTTGCCAACTGGTGGTCTGTGGACCACTGGTAGTCCGTGAGGTCCGAAAGGTTGGCGACCACTGCCTTAAAGGAACCTGGATTTGGGATAAAGTTGCTTAGTGGTGTCATCTTTGCTGAAGGGATGGTTTAGAGAGCAGGGGCCCTGGAGTCAAAAGATGTGGGCATGGATTGCAGCTCCACCACGAGCAAGTTGTTTAAATATCACTCCCCCAGCCCAGCAACCTTCAGTGGCTCCCTACTGTCCAAGCAGTGGCATCAGAACTCCTGAGAGTCTCATCCAAAAGCTTTCCCAGCCTCCTCTCCCATCCTTTCCCCGATGCCTTCTCCCTCCCTCCTTTCTTTAAACCAACCCCCTCCTGTGAACTGGAACAGGAAGACTGGCCTCTGCATTAGGCACTTAGCGTTTGATCCCTCAGGGTTTGATGTCTGTCCTGCTGGCTGTCCCTTCCTCTGTGCAGCCTCTCAGGATCACTGACCCCTCCTCTGGGTTCCTCAAACTTCACTCTGCACTAAAAGATGCTCCCAATTAGCCTGCTTCCTGCTTCTTTGTCTGTGAGAAGCTTCCTCATTTCCATATCTCTGTTCCTCTTGCTCCCAAGCCCCACCTGCCCTGCCTCCCACACACGTGCTTGATGCAGGCACATCCAGCATAAGACGTGGATGTCAGAGGGGGGCAGGCAGAACAGGTTCTAAAAATAAACAGAGAGTTTTCTCTTTCTTATGTCAAGAACTCCCTGGCCTTTGTTTTTAAAGGGCCATACAGCTGTTCCTGAAACAGCGCACGTTGAAGGATTTGAGCCTCAGTGTGGAGCATGATGTGGTTGCCCTTTCCAGACATCCTCTGTGCACGAGCTTAACTGGGTTTAATCAGGGAACAGCATCCTGCTAGGTAACCATCAGACGTTTGTCTTTCTCCCTCATCTCCCTAGGAGTTACTGCAAGAGCTCAGGCGCCTCAAAATCAAGGTGGAAGAGTTGGAAAATGAACGGAATCAGTATGAGTGGAAGCTGAAGGCCACTAAGGTAAAAGGCGGTTCTGATGCTTAGGGGAGGCACTGAGCCCGGTGGGGAGACTTCTGTGTTCAAACTCTGGGTTTCCAGGACCCCATGCTCAAAAAATGCAAACTAACCCTACTGTGTGCACATGTAGCAGTGGCCAGATTGTGCAGCAGACAGGTTGGATCCAAGAGGACCTTGTTATGGGGGAAATCCCGTGAGATTATGAGCTGCTGAAGCAACTGAGTCTCCTTCCTCTTGCTGTGTCTGGTAGCACTATCAGCTGACATTGGGCCAAGAAAGGGCTAATGAGTGAGTGAGTGAATGGTGAGTCCTAAGGCAGATGAACACCAATCTTATGTTGGCTGCATCATTTTAAGTTTTGCCAGTCCCTCTAATAGTCAGTTTTTTAAAACAGCATGCTTTATTTTCAGCAATAAATGTATTTCTTTAAAAAATGATGTATACTTTGAATATTTATTATTATTATTATTATTATTATTATTATTATTTTAAAATATGTTTTTATTGATTTCAGAGAGGAAGAAGGCGGGAGATAAAAACATCAACAATGAGAGAGAATCATTGATCGGCTGCCTCCTGCACACCCTCTACTGCAGATCGAGCCTGCAACCTGGGCATGTGCCTTGACTGGGAATCGAGCTATGACCTCCTGGTTCATAGGTAGACACTCAACTACTGAGCCACACTGGCCAGGCTTGACTATTTTTAAAAAACCAAATCAGGTTTCTATTGAACTGAGGAGCTTGCTATTTAGAGGACACCAAGGATAAGTTCTTTTGTGAAATAACTTTTTTCTCTCCCTCCTCATTTCTTCCTTCATTTCCTCAAATAATTGAAAGGCAGAGATTAAAATGAGTGGGTTGGAGTCAGCCTACACATTTGTGGGGGTAGGGGTAGGCAGCTGAGCACTGTATTTAAAGATGTCGAATTCATTGTCACTTAAACATTAAGAAATTGCACACTGAAATAGTTAAACTGCCCTGGGGAGGGGCTGGAGGTGGAGTGTGGGGAAGGAAGCTCTCACAACCCTGGAACAGCTTTCCTGCTTGAAGAAGCCTGGGCAGGGCTGCCTCTAAGTGAGGAGCACACCTGCCGTTTCCCTAAGGTCTCTGTAGCGCCACCTACAGGTGTTGGTGCATGATCCCTGCAGGCATTTTCATTTTTACTACTTACTAGCATTTTCTTAAAGTCTAGTTTGTTCTTTGTTTTATTTTTTTCTGTAAGTTAACTTTTAATGATTATTAAAAACAATAATACTCATTACAGAGAATTTTTAAACCAAAAAAAATAATAAAGGAATACGAAAGTCACTCCTATGCCACCCAGCAGTTACCACTATTAATATTTCCTCCAGGCATTTCTCTGATTGGGTGTCTCTCTCTTGCTCTCTCAATTTCTGGTGTTGATCATTTATATACAATTTTATATCAAGCTATTAAAAGAAAACTCTGGACACAATGCTGATGTCAGTAGTCTATATAATATTCTATTGTATGAGTATAGTATGAATGTAAAATAATCTGCTTAACCATTTTACAGGTGAGAACACTGAGACATGCAGTGGTTAATTAACTTTCCCAAGTTCTCACAGTTAGTCAGTACCACCCCTAGGCAATCCAGATCCATTCAGCTACTGCTCTGTTTTTATCTCATCGAACCCTTGTGTGCACCTCGCTTCACACTCACTGGCGGCAGGAGCTCTGTTTTCTCAAGTAGCTCAGAATCTTCCATCACAGTGCTCCCCCACGAGCCCTGTCCTGGTGAAACCTTTGAAGTTGGTACATGCCACTTCTCTTATGAAACCAAACAGCTCTTTTCTTTTTACATTTTTCAAGCCCTTTGCCTTGGCATGTAGACTTCGAGATACCAAGAGTTATCTAATAACTACGAGGTGTGGAGCCCCTCCTATGTGCCAGAATGTACCAAGCCCCTTTTCTCATTGGATCCATGAAATAGCCTGGTGAGGTCCATTGATTTGTTATCCTCATTTTACTGGTAATGAACCTGAGGCTCAGGGTGCCAAGGTGAGGTTCGGATCTGGATCTGTGTCATTTCAAAACTCATGCTCCCTTTCCTATACCATCCTGATTCTTTGCAGTAAAAGCCTTCACTGGTTTTGAAAGTTCTGGTTTTCTGTGTAAAGCTTTGGTCCCAAAAGGTGATTTATCTTCCAGTTCAGCTGAGTGGGGTATGTTTGGGTTTAATGAGGCCCCGCACTTGCTGGGATCAGTGCCTGTGTCTGCCTGATTGGGTGGCTGACGCAGTAGCATACTTGGTCCTCCTGGTCAAGTGGAGCCCCTGGGCTATTGTTGACTCCCCAGCTGTAGGAACAGGTACCACTCAAAGGATATCAGAGCACTTGCCATTTCTGGCCTATTGTGTGGAAATTGGCACATGGGAGTTTGGGACCAGCCACTTTGTTTGTGGGGGTTTAAACAGATGAACTCACCCAGAGGCAGGCCTCCGAGAGAAGAGACTTCATCGTGGCCGGGTTTGCCTCAGCAGGTCCACACCACCAATGTCTACTGTGGGGCCCACAGACAAGCATCAGGCATCCAGATTCCTAGCAGGGACAATGAGGCCCCGCACTTGCTGGGATCAGTGCCTACGTCTGCCTGATTGGGTGGCTGAGGCAGTAGCATACTTGGTCCTCCTGGTCAAGTGGAGCCTCTGGGCTATTGTTGACTCCCCAGCTGTTGGGACAGGTACCACTCAAAGGATATCAGAGCACCTGCCATTTCTGGCCTATTGTGTGGAAGTTGGCACATGGGAGTTTGGGACCAGCCACTTTGTTTGTAGGGATTTAAACAGATGACCTCACCCAGAGGCAGGCCTCCGAGAGAAGAGACTTCATCATGGCCGGGTTCACTGAGGCAGTAGCATACTTGGTCCTCCTGGTCAAGTGGAGCCCCTGGGCTATTGTTGACTCCCCAGCTGTAGGAACAGGTACCACTCAAAGGATATCAGAGCACTTGCCATTTCTGGCCTATTGTGTGGAAATTGGCACATGGGAGTTTGGGACCAGCCACTTTGTTTGTAGGGATTTAAACAGATGACCTCACCCAGAGGCAGGCCTCCGAGAGAAGAGACTTCATCATGGCCGGGTTCACTGAGGCAGTAGCATACTTGGTCCTCCTGGTCAAGTGGAGCCCCTGGGCTATTGTTGACTCCCCAGCTGTAGGAACAGGTACCACTCAAAGGATATCAGAGCACTTGCCATTTCTGGCCTATTGTGTGGAAATTGGCACATGGGAGTTTGGGACCAGCCACTTTGTTTGTAGGGATTTAAACAGATGACCTCACCCAGAGGCAGGCCTCCGAGAGAAGAGACTTCATCGTGGCCGGGTTTGCCTCAGCAGGTCCACACCACCGATGTCTACTGTGGGGCCCACAGACAAGCGTCAGGCATCCAGATTCCTAGCAGGGACCAGCTCTCACCCTGTCTGCAAAGAAAGGGAGAAATGGGCATGGAGAGGTACAAGAGAGGCTTAGAGGATATTTTCCAAAAATAGTCCGACTCTTGTAGAAATGAGAGGCATTTGGATTGAGAATCTCAAGGGTAAGCTTTTCAGAAGCTGCTGTCACCATCCATCGTAAGCCCTTGAGCACCGAGGCCCTGAGTGAGCTATGGAAAGTGGCTGCCTGGCTGTGAGTCTCAGCAGGCGGTGTGGCACAGGGAGCTCGGCTCTCGGGCCTCTGGGTGAAAACCAGAGCACAGGATGGTGCTCCATAAAACTCTGCAGTAAATGAACCCCATCCCGTGCCACCTGGTTTCCTTATATGGTCACCTCTGTGCCACGGGAGGCGGTAGGGAAGGTTTATTCTGAAACCCTCGAGGTGGTCTCAGGGAGCCCTAACCGTCTAAGAGGGGCTCTCATTTGTCCTGTTATCTTAGAAGCAGACCAGCTGTGGTGCGTGGGGCCCTGGCTTTGGAGCAGGCGGGGATTACATCCCTGGCCTGGTCACTAACTGGCTCTGTGACTTGACCATTGGATCCTGCATGACTCCTATTGTCTCTCCAGTGACATGCAGGGACATTGCTTCCTCCCATTGTTTCCCGTGGAGCTAAGGAAGGTTTGATGTAAGAAAGTGGCTAGCACAGGGGTCCACTCTGCATGTCCTGTGTCCTGAAGGGGTTCACTCCTCAGGCCTGTGTGGCAGAGGAACCACCGGCAGGAGCCATGCTCACTTGGCTACTTGGAGTTGTTCAGAGATTAATGTGGGCCTCTGTGGGAACAGACAGCACATTCCTTAACCTTGAGGAATGAAGGCAGGGTGTGACTGGACTCCCACATGGGGAGGGGTGCAGCCAGAGTAGAAATCTTTGCTGTGTGGTTCGTTGCCTGGCTCAAGGGTCAGTTTGCAACCCCGTAGTTAATCTGCTCAAAGAACTAGCTAGTTATTCATAAGGAAGGAATAAGATGAGAGCAGCAACACTAGCATTTATTGAGCACCTACTATCTACTAGGCATGAGGCTAAATTGTTCTTAACCGTTATCTTATTTAATCCTCTTTATAGCCTCAAGAGGTAAATGCCATTTCCCTCATTTTATAGATGAGCTAAGACTCAGAAAGGTTGACTCACTTGCCCAAGGTCACCCAATAGGAAGTGAGAGAATCTACGTTTGTTTGACTCCAATGCCATGTGCCTCTTGGGGTGGGACCTACACAATTATGATCTTCTAACGAGGATGGGAAAGCCTGGACCCAACCACACTACTGTTAGGTGTGAAGTGCAACATGCTATATGTAGTAGAGACATGGGAACCACCCAGTGCAGCTGCCCATGTGTGTACATATATGAATGTGCTTAGCATACCTGAATTCTTGTGTGTATGTATGTGTGGATGATCATGCACAGGTGCCTGGAGGTTGGGCAGTCAGTGGCTGTGCACAAAGGGTGGGAGAGTGTTTGAGAAAGGCAACTCTTGGCTCACTCTTTGTCTACCAGTAGTGATTTGATTTCCACTGTATTTCCTAGATGGGGCAAAAAAAATGAAAATGCGTGCACTTGTAACAGTGGTTACCTACATACTGTTGCATGAGTATCTTGGGAGAAGGAAGACCACATCCAGAAAGAGAATATCCATTTCTGGACCAAGGGCAGCCCTCCCATTGCACACAGTCCCAGCTCAGTGGTGTTTGGACCACAGAGGGCAGGGGAGGGAAAGAGCCTGGTCAGGTAGGAGGATGCTGGAGAAGAGTAGGTGGACAGCCAGAGACAGGCAGGGCCAAAATGACCAGAAAGAATGCATTTATTGGTCAGAGCTCCACCTTGTGGAAAGGGCTGTGAGCACCTCTAATTGCTCACCTCTGCTCCTAATTTCCTAACCTGTCCTGGGACCCATTGGCTCTGGACTCTGACTTGAGGCACTTCTTTATGGTTTGGTAGTCCCTCTGAACTGGTAGGGGTCCTCTGTTCTCTTCCAGGCTGAGGTGGCCCAGCTGCAGGAGCAGGTGGCCCTGAAAGATGCAGAAATTGAGCGTCTACACAGCCAGCTCTCCCGGACTGCAGCTCTCCACAGTGATCATGCAGAGAAAGGTAACTGGTTGACTGTGACAGTGCAGTTGCCCTTCGGTCCTGTGCCCCTGGGCATGTATGTCTATGGATGAGTATGTAAATGCCTGTGTGAGTAGGTGTGCTCATGTGCATGTATGTATACAAACATATCCAACTGAAGGGATGCATGTGTGTGTCTGCATGACTGGGCCTCTAAACCCAGTTCTATCATGGAATCATTGCCACGAACCCCTCCCCTGCCCAGAAGACTCGGCTCCGAAGGCTTTCCTCACATGCATTCTGACCATTAAAGCTCTGTGTGGCCACCTCTGGAGCTTTAGACATTCACTTGATTGAAAAGACTTGTTTTTGTGTCATCACCAAAGGGAAGGTTTTAGCAGTTCATTCAGTCATTTAATGGATTCCTGTCTAGTACTCGTTGAAGGCCCCGAGTTTACAGAAACAAATTAGTTATTGCCCATCCTTTAGATCTCAACTTAAATGTTACCTCTCAGAAAGATCGTTCCTGCCCTGGCCAGTTTTTGCTCAGTGGTTATAGCGTCGTCCCATGGACCAAAGGGTCGCAGGTTCAGTTCCCAGTCAAGGGCATGGTTGTAAGTTTCAGGTTCCCCAGCCCTGGTGGACGTGCATGCAGGAGGCAACCAATTGATATGTCTCTCTCACATTGATGTTTCTCTCCTCCCTCCCTTCCAGCCTCTCTAGAAAGCAATAGAAACCTTTCCTGGCCACTCTACCTCATATAGATGCCCCCAATCCTACTTTTCTATAAGTCAGTGTTCTTTTTCCCCCCATAGCATTTATTATAACTTGTTAGCGTTGTATTTTGGGGGTTCTCTTTGTATAGCCTGTTGTCCTCTCTCTGGGGCAGAGACTGTGTCTAAGTTTTCTTTAAGACATTTCCACATACCAATGGTAGGCTCCTAAGTAATATTTATTGCATAAATGAAAGGATGGTGAATGGTCCCTGAGGAGTTCAAGTCTTGGTGGTAAATCCTCTTAACACATACTTAGTATTTATGGCTATTTGCCTTGTATACAAAATGCTCAACATCTTCCAACTTTTTCTCTTAGCTCAGGTCGCAGAGTAATGCTGGGGGAGATCATGTAGCCGGATAGATTGATCCTGTTACCTAGTCTCATCTCAGTCTCAGCACTGCTTAGCTCAGATCCCTGCTGGGGTGGTGAAGCCACGTGGCCATGAAACAGTAGCTTAGGCTAGAGAAAATTAGCCACCAATATGCTAATCCCTTCCTCAGCTTTTCTTTTCCCAGGCCATTAAGTGTATGTGTCACCCACCCATCAAGCCTAATGTAGAGGCTGGATCCGCCTAAGATAACCTAGATTATCTGTGATGTTAAACCAGGACAGAAAGCTCCCTGGTCCATGACTTCTAGACCAGGCAGCCTTTCCCCAAATCCCCACATTACTCCACAGTCCATGCCTTCCAAGCCCTGCCCCATTCTATCATCAGTTGCCTCCTGGAGTTGGTCCTTCGGTCACTTGCTCCCCAAAACATCAAGGTTTGCCAGTCGTCATGTGGAACTCACTGCTCTCTCCACGTGCCAGGCTGCAGAGCTGATGATCTTCAGCTGCCAAGAGCCTAAGATAATGGGCAAGCACTCTACACTTTGCTCTGAAAATGGATCCCTACAGCTATTTATACAAAGTCCATAAATCTGTTCTTCCTGTTCTTGTTGGATGTAGCAAGCATCCTAAAAGCAAATGGGGTGCCTGTACTATGGTTCCCTGGTCTCCTGTACTTTTCTTATATAGACACCCCTATTCTCTTTGCAGTACCCTATATCAGGTGTATCCTTGTTTGGAAAAATCTAACTATGTGCCAATTCCTAGCCTTCCAAATATTTGGCAGAATTACCTCTAGCTCCTTCAGGCATTGGCATTTGACCTGGCTCTCCAGACCAGTCTGGGAAGAAGTCAAGAGAGTCCCTGTTGGTTCTGAAGTGAGAGAAGGCCATGAATTATCCACCACAGACTGAAATAGATTCCTCAGCCCATAGGAATATAGATGTATGATGAAATAGGATTGTTTTACTTAACAGTAGAGTTTGTTTTAATATATGCAAAGATGTGTCTAAACATTTATTAGTCGATTCTGACTATACCATTTTAAACTAAGCCAAGTAATCAACTCTTTTACATAGTCTTTCTTTTCCAGTCTCCATTCAACTATAGACATTTCCCCCCTTATTTTAAATTCTCTGCTACAATCCATGGGACTGTATGACTTTCTTTAAAATTAGTTGCAGTCCAGGCACATGCCTCATAAAAGATAAATGTCTATATTCTTGTGAGATGTTGGTTGCGAAAGATTTTTCTCTGTGTAATCTTTGAGTAAATGGCATTTTGTACCCCTCCCCCCCCCACAAATGTCTATAAAGAGGAGACAAAATGATAGGTTCATTCATTTATTAGTCTGACAAATATTTAATGAGACTGAAGTGTATGCCAGACACCATTATGGGCTCTTTAAAAACTAAAGAAGCCCATGGGCAGTTTATTCACATGGAAACTCCTCAAGTTTTCACTTGAGAAGCATCTTAGCATGTGGAGATAGCTGCCTACATTTACATAAATAATTCTTTCCACATCTAAATTCTTCTTTTAGACCAAGAAATTCAACGTCTGAAAATTGGGATGGAAACTTTGCTTATTGCCAATGAAGATAAGGTAAGATGGTCATTGGGCAACCATCTTTTCCCTCCTGACATCTCTGGCTCTATTGATCTCTGCTGGTCTCTGATATTTTGGGCATGGCCATACCCATCAGGTCATTGACTCAGCGATGTGTTGGGAGAATGGCTGTGCTTCTCAGAGACTAGACCTCAGCCACCTGTTTTTGGCTTTGATGTCTGGGAACTTTGCCTAAATGTAGTCTCCCAAAGGCAGATTAAAGCCAAGCCTATTCATGCTGGTGTGGAGAAAAAATACCTCTGTGGTTACTGCCAATGTCGTAGCTGTTGCTTAGACTCCTAGCTAAACTCCAGATCAATCCACCCACCTCCCACATTCATGATCCAGCGACTGACCCAACACGGAGACACTAGGCAGCATGCAGTGCTGTTTGTCCTGCTGTCTTATATTCGTCACGTGCAATTCCCGCATAATCATAAATTAAACACCTCTGTAACCTGGCACAAACATCAGCTTGGAGGATCACACCCCTGTATTTTACAGATGAGGAAACAGACTCAAAGTACTTTAGTTTTGCCCAAGGTCAGGTAACAGTAGGTGGCAGGGCTAGAGTTTATACCCAAGTTCATCTTAACTGCAGAACCTGTGTGGCCTCCCAAGTCCCTAGGCCTTTGCTGAAAGAAACAATCCCCTGGGGATGTCCTCTGTTGTGTAAGGAACCTCAGACTCCTAAGGAACAGGCAAGGACATTGGGATAAATAGACAGTTTTATTTT
This sequence comes from Myotis brandtii, assembly GCF_000412655.1. Taxonomy (NCBI): domain Eukaryota; kingdom Metazoa; phylum Chordata; class Mammalia; order Chiroptera; family Vespertilionidae; genus Myotis; species Myotis brandtii. The sequence continues at coordinate 713,015 of NW_005366171.1, forward strand.
AGTCGTGGGGGCGGGGGGAGGAGAGCGGGGATATCTCCAGGGAACAACACTTGGGCCAGGAGGCAGATTTGAATGGTTACCTTAGGAGAGCAGG
>NW_005366171.1:713125-729157 GCF_000412655.1 Myotis brandtii
AATTTCCTGCTTCTGGAACTGTTTCAGCCCCTAAAGGCTATGTCAAGAAGGGTCTGTCTTATGGTTGGAGATTGGACTCAGCCTTCAGGGAGAGGCAAGAGTGGCTGCAGCCTCCTGGGAGGCAGACCACAGAGCACCCGGCTCTGGGAAGGGGCCTGGACACTGTGTTGAATGCTTCTCAGGTTCCCCATGGCACCTCCTCTCAGTGGGCGCAGCACATAGCCTGGGCCCGGAAAGAGCTCCTGAGGTGCCAGTGCTGGCGCTTACATGTCTGCCCTCGCACTGCTGCAGGACCACCGGATTGAGGAGCTCGTGGGGCTGTTAAACCAGTACCGGAGGGTGAAGGAGATCGTGCTGGCAGCGCAAGGTAAGAGCCCCATTTTCTCCCAGAGGTATTCCAGCTATGGGGTTACATCCAGGGGCAGTCCCACCAGAAGATTCTTCATCTTCATTTGGGGACGACCCTTTGCTGGAGAACGGAACCGGTTAGACCAGCGGTTCTCAACCTGTGGGTCGCGACCCCTTTGGGGGTCGAATGACCCTTTCACAGGGGTCGCCTAAGACCATCGGAAAACACATATGTAATTACATATTGTTTTTGTGATTAATCACTATGCTTTCATTATGTTCAATTTGTAACAATGAAAATACATCCTGCATATCAGATATTTATATTACGATTCATAACAGTAGCAAAATTACAGTTATGAAGTAGCAACGAAAATAATTTTATGATTGGGGGTCACCACAACATGAAGAACTGTATTAAAGGGTCGCGGCATTAGGAAGGTTGAGAACCACTGGGTTAGACGGTCCTGAATTGCAAGAAATGGGCAGCTGTGAAGATTTCCAGAAATTTTGTCAAATGGCCCTCAGTTCAGAACTCTCAGGGATTGTCCAGATCACCAAGAAAATGCAGCCTTCATATTGAGCCCCTGAGAATCCAACCCTGGGAGGATCTCCTGCATCTCCCCAGGTTTCCCCTGGGAGAGTCAATGAGGGGAGGGCAACCTGGATCAGAAATCATCTCTTTGGGGATGAGAGTTTGTCCACCTCCTGGAGAATGTGAAACTCTCCCAGAGGACGCCCAGGGCTTGGTTCCCACAGGAAGTCACAGGGCAGAGAGAGCTGTTTGCATTTCATATTTGCTGCCCAGACTGACTGCAACGTGCAGGCAGCATTCATGTTCTTATGGGCACAGTGGGGCATGTGCCAGGCTATCCACTTTGTTCACACCATTGACCTGGGCTCCCATCACAGATCCCAAGGAAGCAGCTGTTTCATAGGAGAGGGCTGCTTGGAGGATATTCAGGAATCTCTGATTCCGGCTGAGCTGCTGCTTCATCTTAGGAACAAACTGGGTTGTGGCTGACTGGTTACCACCTTGCCCACCCGCCTCACCCCACCCCCACATATATGTCATTGCTGTTTACGTTTTCTGGAATCCTTGGAGACCTTGGGTCAAGTCACTCTCAGAATCTGATTGCCTGGGCCAAGGAGTGAGAAGGTTGGAGAGGGATACTTCGGGGTGCCTTCTCTCTGTTCCACACAGGAGCTTTGACCTTGAGATGACCCTCCTGGCAGCCCATGCTCAGATGCCCTGAAGAATCTTCCAAATCATGCTCTTAATGCTCCTCTGTATATTTCTTAGTCTTTCTTGGTGAAGGAAAAAAAATATTAGCATTGTGTGGTGCAGTTATAATTTCTGAACAAAGGACACTATGTGATCATCTTTTCTGAATTAATGCTCCCAGGGCCTTCAGAAAGAAATCTCTCAATCAATGAAGAAGAGCTGGAGGGAAGTTTCAGAAAGTGGAGCACTACAAATAAAGGCCCCGAAGAGGTGCTGTTTCCATCTGGAATGTGGGGTTTCAGCAGTTCCCAGGGGTGTAGCCTGAGCACAGGGGAGGATCTAGGCAGGCACCTGTCAGGTGTAAATCTTAACAAGTGAAAATTGAAATCAGTGGAGCCCAGAGGCCTTGGGGAGAACCCTGAGGGCAGCCAGGGGCCCAGGCACAGGCCTGTGTTTGCTTGGGAGGCACAGCATAGTGGATACTGGACATTCAAGGGTAGGAATTTTTTTTAAATTCAGTTCCTCGTCTTTTTGTATTTCCTGTCTGGAGTGTAAGCATAGTCCAAAAGTGTTGTTGCTTTTACTTACCCATCTGTTTCTCCAGAGTCTGCAACAATGCCTGGTACCCAGTAGAATTCAACAAGTATTGGTTGAATGAATGGGTGCGTCTTGCTCATTTAGAGGAGCAGCTGCCAGTTTTGAAGTCCTACATCCCTACTTCACAAACGTCCCCTGGGGACCCAAAAACCAGCATGGAGATGTTCTTTCTCCTCTTTTCCTTGTTTAAAATCTGCCCCTATTATATAAATCTCTGTGGACTTAGGATCAACACAAATAAGCACACAGGTAGAGAAAGGGCTTCAACCTAGGATCTTAAAAAGTTCAAGAAACTCCAGAACAGCCATAGAGGATCTTAGCGGTCCTGCTCAATGCTTTTAATGAAGGAAAGTGTAAAGTGTCACCCAGTGACCCAGTTACCTAGTCAAAGCAAGCGTGCCGGACTGCTGGCGGTAAGAAAACAGCAGTAACTGATACGTGCTCAGTACCTCTGAGTGTCACTGTGATGAGCACTGTGTGTGGCTCACCTCATCTACTCCACTGCAAGGAGATGGTAGAACCTTGACCTAAAGCCAGGTTTATCTGACCAAAAAGCCCAGGCTTTACCAACTGTACTATAATATCAGGCCCTTCCTGTAGTAGACCAAAAAGACACTGAGCTCTAGAGAAAGGAGGTGGTCTTTGCAGTCAGTCTGTTCTTATACACCATTAGCTCATGTCCATGCCACCTGTGACGCTCTTTCCTCTCTTGGTGAGCCCACACTCAGTTCTTAAGATTCAGCTCAAGTTGTCTTCCCTCCAAAGCCTTCCTAACCTTCCCACTGGTGAGAGGGAGCCCCTCCCTCTCCTCTAACCTCATGTTATGTTGTAGGAATTGGTGCCACAAGGACATGTTGCATTGATCTGTCATCCTAATTAACTTGTCTGCCACCCTGATGTGAGGAGTGCTGGCCTTATGACAAGCACAGGGCCTGGCAGGTAGTAGATGTTGCTCACGCTTGTTGAGTGACTCTATCAATAGCAGAGTTGCTCATTGCAAGCAACAGAAATCTACTCTGGCTAACCTTGGCCTAAAAGGAATGTTCTTGAAAGGGCTCACTGAATGAAAGGAAAAGCTGAAGGACCAAGCTCCGAAAGGGCAGGAGCAGCAAGAGCCTTTGGGATTCAAGTCTCGGGCCTCTCTTGTCAGGACTCTGCTCCCAGGATGTGAACTTTGGCCCAGGAAGGAGAGGCAGGTTGGCCTGGGTTGTTTCTTACACCCACCTCCTTGGTATCTTGAAAGAGCAAAGCACCAGAATTGATGGAGCTACCGTGGCTGTATGCAGGGGAAGAACTGTAACTCCCCAAGAGAAATCATCAAAGAAGGGGAAAGGGTGTTTCCAAATAGCAACTGTCCTCTATGATGACTCATCTCTTTCTGGTGCAGATGCCTCCAAGATGTAGCTCTCCTGTAGTGGGGCCACCTCCACTTCCACAGAAATCACTGGAAACCAGGTAGGAGGCTCAAGCTGTGGCCTCAGGCCCACTCAGGGCTCCTGACATGGCGGGGACTGGCCATGCATTGTGAGCATGACCACCATGTCCTGGGAACACCTGCCCTTACACCATCAGGACAGCAATCCAGGCCCTCACAGTGGCCAGAGCAGGACCAACACCATGGAGAATCGCAAACCATGCCTATCAGCCCTGGCCATAGAGGGGCTTCCCTTCCCCCAGGCCGAGGGTCTGGGTCACTGTCACTGAGAAAAGACCTGGCCAGAGGTTAGATCCTCAGAGGAGAGGTGGCTGCACCTTATCTGGGCCCTCCAGTGGCTCATCAGAGTGGAGAGCATTCCATGATGTGTGCCTGTCATTTTTGTCAGGCCCCCTGGAATGTCTTTCCCGCTCTCAGGGTGACTCTAACCCTATGACAAGCCATGCTCTCTAGGGAGGGCCATTTCTCCTGCAGGGAAGCTGGTCCAATTGCTTTGGCAAAGCGTTGCATAGCAATGCACTTATAATCGGCTGGCCTGTGGGTCACTTGGCTGTCATCTGTCTGGTTCCCTCTAAAATGAACCTATTTCTAGTTCTCTATGTCAGCTCTTTAGAACACGTTTCCAAGTAATGGAGATACAGAGCTTCACTGCCAAGAGCAGGCTGTCTGTCAGCCAAGGTGTCTGGAGACAATGGCCACAAGCATGATAGAAGCTTCCCCAGATGGGCGCTGAGTCTCCAGAGCTTGTACTCTCAGAAACCCACTTTCCATTCCCCCTGAGCCTCTTAGCCCCAGAACAAACAGTGGTGTCAAAGAGGGTGACCAGCCAGTCCTTAGTTTAGTAGAATAAGAATTTGGTTTATGAGTTCACTTGGGAGAAAGTAACTCACACTGACCAGACTCACAAGAGACTAATGTACAACAGATGCTGACTTCTTCATATGAACTGAGAAATACTACGGCCAGGGAGAGACTTGTCACAAGGTAACCCTTGTGACCACAGTGGTGTTGCTTCTTCTCTCTCCAGTTGGTGCCCTTCTCTGTAAAGTAGCCCCTGTAAAAGCAAATTCTTCTGAGCAGACTGGAAAACTCTAGCAGGTCATGCTTTGGAAGTGGGGATGGCTGATTTGCTTATCTCTGCTCTAAAGTAATTCTTCCCCCCTGGGTTACTCTCAGGCTCAGACAGGGCAGTATTGGCACCTTCCCTCTCTTTGAGTCTGTTGACTTTGGTCTTTTACGACCACAAAACGGTCAGCTCACATTGAAACAACGGAATGGAATGTTTTTGCTTTTGATTTGGATTTAAGCGATGCTTTCATGCCTTCACCAACACATTGTCCCACCAGACTATCCCTGAGATGGGCCAGTCTCATTTTATATGCAATGATTATGATGAGAGGGTGGCTTTTTCCTGACCTTGACCCTAAGCCCAAGACAGACTACTGGTTAAACATTTGGAATGTTCTCTGCATGAATACTATGTACCTCCTTCTCCAGCAACTCTTTCTTACGTGTTTTTCCAGGGCTCAGAAAAAACTCTCCTGTAGTCTAGAAGACTTGAGAAGTGAACCTGTGGATAAGGTCAGCCCATCAAACTCTCCATAAGACTCCTGAGCTACTTCTCTGTGCCCAGCACAGTGCTGGGACACAGGCGAGGTCCCGGTCCCCGCCTTGTAGGGCCTTTTATAAAATTAATGGGGTGGCAGGAATTATGGGAATATCTTGAGAAAACCAGTCAGGTGTGGTCCAAGGCATCCTAGCGGCCAGGTAAGCCAGGAAATGCTGCCTGGAGTTGATGAGAAAAGATACCGAGGTGGGCAGAGGCAGGTTTTGGGAAATGGGGAGTATATCAAACCCCAGGAGACCTTGAATACTGGCCCGGTATCCTCAGGGCACCATGTGTATTGCAGAGATTCTAAATGAAGTGATGCGGATAAAGGAGACGCTCCCAGGAGTGAGCTACAGGATCCTTTAGAAGATTGTAGAGAAAGTGTTTGTAAGAGTTTGGAAAGATGAGGAGGGCTCTGTGGCCCTTTATGAGGGTAGCCCTTGACCGTGTGGGTAAATCCTGAACTGGAGGAGAGTGTCACAGGCTCTTGAGTGAGGACATTGGAGATCAAGGGGTTCTGCCCTGATAGAGCATCTTCCCTGAGCCCTGCAGCCCAGGATCCTGTGGTCTCCCGCAGTGCACCAGCCTCCCTGGTGATACCGTGGAAAACCATAGAGCAGCGGTTCTCAACCTGTGGGTCACGACCCCTTTGGTGGTCGAACGACCCTTTCACAGGGGTCACCTAAGACCATCCTGCATATCAGATATTTACATTACGATTCATAACAGTAGCAACATTACAGTTATGAAGTAGCAACAAAAATAATTTTATGGTTGGGTCACAACATGAGGAACTGTATTTAAAGGGCCAGAAGGTTGAGAACCACTGCCATAGAGGGTAGAGGTGGCAAGAGGCACAGGCCCATTCAGTAGCTTTGCTCCCATGCTCCTTTGCCTCTTGCTTCTCCTAGTCAGATGCTGGCAGCTGCCCAGGACATCTGTCTATATGGTTGGACAGTGATTCCTGTTTCCTGCCATGGAGGATGGTGACCTGGCATAACAATAGGGAGGGAGGGGATGAGCCTTGTAGATTCAAGCTGGTCCTGAGTTGTTGGTGACTAACACAGGTCTCTTTTTCTCCATGTAATTGAAATCCTCCTTGTCATTCCATAGTGTGTCAACGGAAACAAACTGTCCCTGGTGGGAGAACCCAAGGTACGTTAAATGCATGTCCCTCTCACCTGTATGTGGTTGTATTGCTTTTCATTTAGCAAGTTACAGCTTTTGTAATCTTAAAATATGTCAACTCTAAAGGTAAGAGGGTGAGAGAAAAGACAACGTTGCCCATTTTCTTTGTATGTGCACCCTGCTATCTTGTGTGCTTTCACCTCCATTATCTGTGGGGTAGGGTTTCCTATATCTTCTCCGTTTTATAGGCTCAGAGAAATTCATCTTCAACCAGGCAGCATAGATGCGATTACTGGAAAGGGGATATGGTCTCAGCACACAACTAGAGGAGGGCGACAGCGTTCACTCTTTCTGTGCTGATATGCCATGGTTAAAAACCCAGGCGTCTGTTCAGCCACAGCGGCATCTAACATTGGTGACTGAGCGCTCATTACACTGTAAGACACACTGTGTTCTTTTCTAGCTCTGTCTCTGACATACATCTGCTGGGCTTCTCTAGAATGCCATCGCTGATCCCGGCTCTCCCTCTGGAGCCCTGCTCCTGACAGCTCTAGGATATAAGCCCCTCGGGCCCTCTCTGAGTTAAACATCCTCTTCTCATGTGCACAGATCACAAACCTTTGGCATCCCTGTTCAGTCTCCTGGGATCAGCACTATTTCCTCAGTGTCTCCTCCAGCTGTGCCCTGGACCACACTTTGTGATGTTCCTGATGAGGTCTGTCCTGTGCCCTCCCATCCAGGGACTGCTCTGGTGGTACTGCTGTCACTCCAGGCTCTGGCACACGACCTTTTCAGTGCCTGTTTACGGGCTCTGAGGCGGGAACTGTTATTCTCTATTTAGAAACGATCAAAGGTTCTGAGAGGCTAAGAGAAAGGGCTCTGCCTACGTTGGTCTGACTCAACGCCCAGGCTTCTCCCTCTCAATGTGCTGCCTCTGTGCTGGGCAGTTACATGCTGCTCCCTGGCTGGGAGTTCATTCCCCACCCAGGCTCCTCCCTCTCAATGTGCTGCCTCTGTGCTGGGCAGTCAGTTACATGCTGCTCCCTGGCTGGGAGTTCATTCCCCCATAACCAGGCTTACTCTTCTTGGAGACCAGGGAAGCCACTTGATTCAAGCATTTCTGTTTCCCCTGCGTCCCATCCTGACCTTGCACAACCTTCACTCGCAATGAGTCCTTCCTTCCCAGCTTCTCTTCTTGGCTAAACAGAGCTAAGAGCCCTTTCTGTCGCCTTCAGCTCTTTCTCACTCATCTGGGCCACCTTGGAAGCCCATCCCTTGGGTTAGATCCATGCGCTCTTCACATCTCAGCTCCTCAGCAAGTTCCCAGAGCAGCCCACGTCAATGGCCTCGGTTGCCTCTGCCCTTTTTAGGAGGGCATGCGTGTTGACGCAACCAGAAGTCTGTTTTGAGCACTCCCCGCCCCCCACTCCCTCCACTTCCATATTTCCTGTATATTATGGAACTTGGAGTCAGGCGCTTCAGTTTTCTAAATTGGTTGAATTCTGCCTTTCCCACAGTCAGAAAAAATACGGACTTCCAGGGTACAGTCCCAGGGGGGCTGATTCATGGGACCAGGCTGCAAAGTGGGGATTTATATGGTTTTTACACATGCCCCAGGTGATGGGGAGGCAGCCAGTCCATGGACCAGCATTTGGACACTGTTGGGCTTGAACACATGTCTGTCCTTTCAGGCCCAGGCTCTACCTATGGGTCACTGTGAACTTAAAAACCACATGGTCTCCATCTCTCAAGGTTCTGATGATTTTGACCTCACCAGCCGTTCTTTCAGAATTATTTGAGAATTTCACTTTTCTCATAGTTCTCCTTTCTGAACTTCTTTATAGGACATTAGTATTCAGGGTCCAAAGAATGAATTGGATTTCAAACAATTTCTAGGACATGGATTTATAAGCAAACTGAATTCAGAAATGTATTGGGCACTTGGCTGTTAACTAAATGAAACTTCAAAAGATATCTCGGGGACCCTTTCCCCCTCCCCACGTGGGAGTCTATTCTGTTACTCTTTCTCTCTCCCCATATGGGAGTCTGTACTTGTTCTTCAATAAATCTCCACCTTTGCTATACCACTTTCTGTTCGTGGATTCATTCTTCGATTCCGGCGTCAGTCCAGAAGTCTCCTGTTGCTTGTCTGACTCGTCTGTTTTGAAATCGATTTTGTCTTTCATGTTACTTTTCTTCTGAGTCCAAGTGATTCACACTTGACTCCCTTGGTAATGTTGCTTCAACTTTTCTTTTTCTTTTATTCTCACTCAAATGCATTGCACTATGTTTCCCTCATGTTTGTGAATTTAGGGGCCATTATATCTTTCTTGACCAAATAAGTACAATTTTTCTTTCCCTTCTAATTAGCTGTTTCTTTGGGACACTTTCTATGGCCAGGCCCATTGCACTGGGGCTAAACCTCATGCAGACCATGATCCCAAGTTCCTAGGGGACTCTGTTGGCATGTAGCCCTCTTGCTCATTTCCTGTGGTCATCTCCCCTGAGTGCAGTGTACCTTCTCTCTTTGCCTTAATCTGGTATTTTCCAAAATTAATATTTTCATAATATAGAATTATTAACATGTAATATAGGTGTAATATATTATCATATTAGGTGTAATATATATTAGTTATTATATAATAAAGCAACAGCTTTTAATATAATTCTGATTTATTTATTCAAAGGGCTCAAAGGGTAATTTATAGCTGTTAATTCATTGAGCCTCTGAGCGCTACACCAAATGAAAAGGCCTCCTTCGCATCTCTCCTCTGCTTCCTGCTTAGTCAGTTGCAGTCAGCCCTGCATTTGGGCTTTCCTCCAGCCTGTCTCACTATGTGGCCTCAGAACTCTGATGCCCTCTCCTGGCCTGCACTGACTGACCTCTGAGGGGTCTCTGAGTCAGCTGGAGTGAAGTTGACTCCTGGAGAATAGGGTGTTGTCCCTGCAGCCCGAGGTTTCCTAGTGGGGTTTGAGTCTGAGACTAACGGCTAATTCAACATCTCTCTCCTTCCAATAGGACAGCACTTTCCTGGCGGAGCACAAATACCCCACGTTACCTGGGAAGCTTCCAGGAGCCATGCCCAATGGAGATGCTACCAAATCTACTCCCACCACCCCCAAGCTTGACCCCACAGGCAACAGCCTGCGGAGGCTGAGTGAGTGTCCAGGCTTTGGCACCTCCAGTCAGTGCACGAGATCCTGTGCCACCACGGCAGCCCACAGCTGGAGAATGAGGCGGGCGGGCAAATGGGACAAGTCAGACCACTTCCAGAGACTCTGGCTCCCTGTCTGGACACAACGTTTCCTTCAGTAAACATCTTAGAGCCCAGAAAACCAGGGTGTGCACCCACCCTTTCTTTCCAGCTGTAATTACTCCAACCCTATCTCTCCCATTCCTCCTCTCTTGAACCCCTCCCTGCCCTTCCCATCATTCCTCCTCTCCCTCCTTCTGAGACTCCCCACTCCACCCTTCCTGTCCCTGCTCTGCCTCCTCTGTCCCCCTGATCTCCCCTTTCCTGTCTCCCCTTCCTCTCTGCAGCCTCTCTATTTCCAGTAGGATGGTATTATGGGCTCTCCCGAGGGAGAGCATTTCCTTAGAGAAATGGAATCAGTGGCCAGTGGGCAAGGATGCCAGTGCACAGATATCCGTTGGATGCTTAGGACCCGAAACCGTGGAGGTCTCTGCTGCTTTTTATGCAGAAGAGGCCATCTTTCCCCTACAGCATCGCATATCCATGGGGCCCGGGAGGGAATATTCGGGTCCTGGCAGAGCTCTCCTACCCCTGACTCCTCATCCCTGGCTATTCCCTGTGCCAGCCCTTGTATTGGCGTCTGTCCTTGGCCAGTTCTGCCTCTAGCTGCAGGAGCTCCAGATAAGCCCTTGAGTGAGTATGTCCTGGTGACACTCAGACTTGGACCTGTGGTGGCTTTGGACATTCTAGTCTGACGGAGTCCTGGCACCTGCACAAGCGTTGTGGGGCCGGGTGTATTCATCCCTGCCGCCCTTCCTCCCTCTCCCTACCTGTGGATACCTCACCTGCCAGGAAGTGGCTCCAGGGGTGTCCGGTCCCCTCACCTGAAGCCTCCTCTCACTGCACCGGCCCTGTGTGCCGAGCTTAGTCACCATTCCTCCCCTTCCTTCCTCGTTGGGATTATTTTTCTTCCTGTTTGAGTTTTTCTCTCTTGCTCGATGACTTTTGTTTATTTCTTTGCTTCCCTATAACTCTGGTGGGCTGGACTTGGGCCTCTGTTGCTTCTTCATGTGGCTTCTCTGCTTCTTGGTTGGCTGGAGATCGTGGCCGGAGTGTCAGTGCCCCCGTATTAGGTACTGTACCCTTCCAGGTGAGGTGGAGCGTGACATGCCCTGTTTCCCTACCCTAACCGTCCCTTCTGAGCATGCAGCCAGGTACCCCTCCTGCCTGCATTCCCCAATCTCCCTTGGGAAAAAGAAAGCACCCTCCTTGTTGGAGTTACCTGCAAGTATTTGGACCCCAAACCCTTAGAATTTGAAGGCATTAGCTCACCCAGATTTGAATCCTAAACCTAAGTCGTTCGAGAGAAACCTGGAGTGTGCTCAAGCCCACTACTGAGGTCTTGTGGTGTAAAGTTCTACCCTGAAGGCAGAGCTGGGCAGACTCTTCCCAATGCCCACGGCCCACGGGAGGATGTCCAGGCCTGGGGGAGAAGTTTCTGAAGGTCATGGCCCTTCCTCTCATTCACACATCATCACATTCTTTCAATCTCAGGAGACACAGAAAGTGGTTGGGATGATACTGTTATGGCCAACGACTTATCATCCACGTCATCTGGTACTGAGTCGGGTCCCCAGTCTCCCCTGACACCAGATGGTAAACGGAGTCCCAAAGGCATCAAGAAATTCTGGGGAAAGTAAGTTTGTGGTGATTGTAATTATATTGCTTGGGATTAATATTCTTCTTGACTGGGCAAAGAGTCTGCGTAAACCCCTGTGCAGTTAAATATTAGAAAAGCAGTGAAAATAGAGTGCTCCAATTTGCTTGGGATTAATATTCTTGACTGGGCAAAGAGTCTACGTAAACCCCTGTGCAATTAAATATTAGAAAAGCAGTGAAAATAGAGTGCTCCAAGAATTTGAGTGACTTCTTTTAGGGCCCAGAGAAAGAGAACTGTGAAAGACATCCATTAAATATAGCCAGTTACCTTACATGCCATTCATTCTACACACCCACCCACCCATTCCACACACCCTGAGCACATTCTCTGCAGCTCAGCCACATGTGCTTTGGGAGAGACACATGTATGAGACTGCTTGCTTCCTTTTTAGGGGTCAGTCTGTGTCTTAAGACATCTTTGAAGATAGGAAGCTGATTGCTTGCTGGCCCAAATGACCCAGTCTGTGAAATGAGGCAGAAACCAGCACCAACCTCCACTTTTACTCCCTAAGGGAGGGGCCCAAATCCCAGAGGCAGGGTTAGAATTGAGGCTTGGGTCTGGCCAAGGAGCTATCACAGGTCATGATCCTTGGCCTCTGGGGAGGCACCGGGAAGCAGTGCCATTGAGTCCTGGGTCTGGCTTGTGTGGGCCGGCGTAGGAGGGAGTGCGCCAACGCCACGCTTCCAGGCTGTCCCTGACAGTCTCCATGGATGCTCTCCACACAGAATCCGAAGAACTCAGTCAGGAAATTTCAACACCGATGTACCGGGGATGGCGGAGTTTCGGCGAGGTGGGCTCCGGGCGACTGCAGGGCCAAGGCTCTCTAGGACAAGAGACCCCAAGGGTCAGAAAAGGTAAGGCTCCCTCTAGTCCATCTACAAAGAACTGTGTGAAATCCTGGCCAGGGTGGAGCGGGGCCAGGGCCGGACGTCCCAGGGAATCCAGGGGTGGAAGGCAGAGCTTCCCAACCTTTCCCCGTTGGACGCGGGTAGACCTCACTCATGCTCATAGGCACATGGAGGAAGAAGCAAGAGTGTTTTTTGTTTGGTGTTGTGTTTTGTTTTTTTGTGTTTTTGTTTTGTTTTTGTCATTCTGACCCTTCAAGGAAATCACTCCTTTTTAACAACTCAACAAGGCATCAAAAAAAAATGTTTTTTTAACCAGCATGTTAGGGGTACTTTCTTGGAAGGAACCTTTTGAAATATCTAGCCTTCTATATATTCCATAAATCACCATTTATTTTTTTATTTATTTTTTTATCTTTTTATTTTTATTTATTTACTTTTTATTGCTTAAAGTATTACAAAGGGTATTACATATGTGTCCCTTTTACCATTTATTTTTAAAAAATGAATATAGAGTTGCTTTGTCAATTTCTTTCCTCTCACCTCCTCCCAAAGAAGACTCTATGGGGATTTTAAGTGTGCCATTAATATTCACACTTTACATGAAAAATTGATGTCTCTAAGAATTGACGGCTTTGTAATACCCAGGCATCCTGTCTAGAAACACGATCTGGCTCTTCATTTATTCATGTCTTTTTATGCTGCTCAGTTGGATGTTACAATTACCACCTCCCCCGTCCCCGCAGGCGGTGACTCAGGACCCACACATTCTTTGAAAAGGCAGCTCCTAGACATTTTATCATTTTGGTTGCTATGAGTGAGATTTTTAAATTATTTTAACAAAACATGTTAGTGTCTGTGCACTGATGGTATATAGAAAATTGTGGATTGATGCATGTCATAAATATTACATGTGTGTGTATTTTATAACTAGCCACCTTACTGATTCTCTAGGGTTTTCAAGGTGGACAGTCTTCTGAAAAGAGTGGCTTTCTTTTATTTTTACCTTTCTAATGGCTATACTTCTTATCTTTATTTCATCTCTTCCTATACTGCCTACAGGTCTCAGTTATTAGTGCTGATATTAGCACTGATAAAAAGTATGACTTTTTAAAAATATATGTATATATATTTTTATTGATTTCAGAGATGAAGGGAGAGAGAGAGAGAGAGAGAGAGAGAGAGGAGAGAGAGAGGAGAGAGAGAGACATCAATGATGAGAGAGAATCATTTATTGGCTGCCTCCTGTACATCCCACACTGGGGACTCAGCCACCAACTCTGGAGTTGAACTGTGACCTCCTGGTTCATAGGTCAACACTCAGCCACTAAGCCAAGCTGGCTGGGCTTGCTTTTTTATTGGCTTCAATGTGAATGCCCCTAGTATTTCATTAGGTATTAGCTGTTGTTGATTGGAGTGTTTTTGTTTGTTTGTTTTTTAATGTTAGAGAACTGACCCTTTTTTTCTAGTTTTCTGAGTGTTTTCCTAAAAGTGGTGTTGAACCCTGTGGAAAACATGCTTCAGTGTGGCTCTTCGTCCTAATGGGGCAGGACTCTGGGCTTGAGGCACATGTGCACATGTGCCTGAACCATGGCACACGTAAACACGCCTCACAAGGATCGTGTAACAGCCCCATGCTCTCAGCAGCTACAGACTTTAATTCATACCAGCTGCCACCGGAAACTAGAGACCACCTCAGAGGAGTGTGTGGAGTTTTTTTCAACTAGATCCCATGGTGGGGAGTGTTTGTTAAAACATAGTCCCCCTCTTTGTGAGGCTCAGTTACGTACAGATGGAGCCTCAGGCCCCCCACTCACAGGCAATGCTGTCTTCCTGCTTCCCAGTGACCCCAATGCCCCCTTCGCCCAGTGGACTACGGAGCGCGTGTGCTTGTGGCTGGAGGACTTCGGCCTGGCTCAGTACGTGATCTTTGCTAGACAGTGGGTGACTTCTGGCCACACTTTACTGACTGCTACCCCTCAGGACATGGAAAAGGTAAGAGCTGAGCCTCCGGGCAAGGAGATTCCCATCTTTCCCCAAACCGATGCATGGGAGGTGAGCCTCCCCAATCGTCCTGCACCCCCACTCTTCCACCCCCCCGCTCCACACACAGCAGAGTGGACAAAGCAGGCCCAGACTCCCTCTGCTGCTGCAAATGGATCCCTTGTCGCTGTGCAGGATTCTGCTGCCACCCAGGTGGAATATCTCCACCCAGACACAGCGTCCTCTGAAGGTTTAGCTGCCCGCCGAAAATTCACATCTGTCTTCATCTTTCAATTTCAGGAGCTAGGAATTAAGCACCCTCTTCACAGGAAGAAGCTGGTTTTAGCAGTAAAAGCCATCAACACCAAGCAGGAGGAGAAGTCTGCACTCCTAGACCACATCTGGGTGACACGTAAGGACAGGCTTATGTGCATTGTTTCTGGCAGCTCCTCCGGGAAGACGGTTTCCCTGGGAATGTGTGTCTCAAAGACGGCTGTCTTTTTGGGGAAGGCAGGCGGATTACTAAACCTTATGGGGAGTCCAGCCAGAACTCCAAAATGAGCATCTGCTGCCCCCTTTCCTGTGGCACCCACATTCTCCCATCCTCTCGAATTCTACCTCATCTGTTTCCTCCTGTGTCTGCAGGTTGGCTTGATGATATTGGCTTACCCCAGTACAAAGACCAGTTTCATGAATCCAGAGTTGATGGACGCATGCTGCAGTACCTGACTGTGGTGAGGGTTTTCTCTTTCAATATTTCACTCATCCCTGTGAGCTCTCAGCTCAGGTGTCCCTGGGGTGGCTATTTTAAACTTGATTCCACCACCTCCCTCACATCCTTAAGGTCTGAAAATCATGTTGTTTGTCACATAAGAGGTGCCAAGTCGCCAAGTCCGAACCATTGTGCTAAGAAAAGCTGTTGGTGTGTCCATGTGCACCTGCCGAGATGTGGTTGGCTTGTCTGTGTTTGGTCTGAGAAGGAACTTCGGGGGTCTTTTGTCACTTTGGAAACTCTGGTTCATCAACCAAAACTTTCCTCTTCCAGAATGATCTACTCTTCTTAAAAGTCACCAGCCAACTACATCATCTCAGCATCAAATGTGCCATTCACGTGCTGCACGTCAACAAGTTCAACCCCCACTGCCTGCACCGGCGGCCAGCTGATGAGGTGAGGGCGGGACGGTACCTGTCTGGGAAGCCCGGAGCCAGGACAGCTGTAAGATTGGGTATAAGAAAGCAAGAGTAACATCATCACGAACTGGCTGGGGGTTCTTTCCTTTGCTAGTGCTGTGTGGTGCCCCAGATACTCCATGGTCTATGCTTTGTGCCCCACAGGAGCCACCAGACCTTCAAGTTCCCACCTTCCCTTGGGGAGACACACGCTGTGGGCCAGAGGGCGGGAGCAGCAAGTCCTTCACAGCCATCATAATAATGAAAGGCGAAAGGAAATGTGCAAAGGAGAGAGAGGGAGAGACAAAACAGAAAGATGGGTGTCAAAGGAGGCAGAGGAGAGGAGACGAGGAGCCCATAAGGAACCAGACATTTTGGACTAGATCCCCCTATTGGTAGATATGAAATTAACTGACCTCCAGTCCCAGGTGCACCGGGGATCCATGAGCAGGTTTTTTTCTAGAGAAGAAATTGTGTAGTTAAACACAGGAACCCAAATTCTGGAGAAGTCCCTGATAATGTTCCATGAACCTCAGAGTTCCTGGTGGGCCCTGAAGCTAACGGGGTGTGACTACACCCCGTCCTCCATGTTCCTGGGAACTAAGTCTAACTGCTCTAAGATTAACTCGGCTTCCTGAGGGACTAACAACGTCTACCCCTACCCTCCATCACCTATTCTTTCCCTGTTCAGCAAATATGTTTTCTATATACCAGGCACATGCTGGGTATTTCAAAGACCCATTGCCACTGGAGAGCACTTAGGCACAAGTATCTTTAT
>NW_005366171.1:729264-740761 GCF_000412655.1 Myotis brandtii
AGAGACAAGACACCTAGGCACAAGTATCTTAACGTGTGCTCTCCTAAAACATTTAGCCACACCAGGGAGATGTTTTTGTCTGTAAAACACTCAGCTCATAATTGATAGTCCTCTTTAAAGTTATGTTGAATCACTGAATGAATGACTCTATGCCTTTGGAGACTATTGTTTCCAAAGTTAACCAGAGAAATAGGGAATAACAGGATTCTGGAATCAGATATCTCAGTGTAGAATATCCTGCAAGATACCATGAGAGCTCCATTTCTCGGAAACTGGAAACGCTCTCGGGCAGCTGGTCTTGCCGCCTGAGTCACTGGGGTGTGGGACTTATCTGCTGGCGAGGCAGCCGGGGCGGGCTCATTCCCAGGGGCTGCTCCACAGAGCGCCATGGTGGGGTCTGTTAGACCTAATCTCGTCGTTCTTCTTCTCCCTCACAGGGTAATCTTTCTCCTTCAGAAGTTGTGCAGTGGTCCAACCACAGGGTGATGGAGTGGCTGCGGTCCGTGGACCTGGCGGAGTATGCACCCAACCTTCGTGGGAGCGGCGTCCATGGAGGTCTCATTGTGAGTGGCTCTTTGGACTCGCCCACCTGCCTCAGTGAAAACTGGGCCACTCAGAAATTGCTTTCTTAAGGGCTGGACATAAGTCCTAGTAAAAATATTTGCTATTTCACCTGAAATCCTTGTATTAGTTGAAGTCTCAAAGTGTTTTGATAATTTGTGGTTGAGAATTAATATACCTCATAGAAGCAAGACAGCCCCTGGAAGGACTTCCCTAGCCACAGGCCAGAGGGTTCCAGGGAAAGGGGCTGTGTGAGAATCAGCCCTCAGCTCTACCTCCTCCTATAGGAACATGGGGGCCAGGGAAGGGATTGAGAGGCCACCAAAATGTAGCTTCCTGCTTGCCGTGATACAGTCCTTCTCGTCACTCAGATCTGTCAAGTGGCAAAGCCAGCAGGGAAATGAGGAAGGGGTGGCTTGGATGTCAACCAGAGTGGAGCCTGGGAGGTGTCCTTATCTAAGAGGTCACAGTTCTCTGCTCGTCTGTGAAAAGGAGATGTTCCGTCAGCAGTTGTGCTAGTGTCTGCTCAAAGCCAGGCTCTGGGCCAAGTAGAGAGGGGCGTGGGGTCACAGGTCAAGTGCGAGCTTCAGCTCTTCCCTGGAGGCGCACCCAAGCCCGCAGTGGATGGGGAAAGCGCATTTCTTAGTCATCACCTGGAGCCCCTTCGTCACCACTGGGTGTCTTGTCTGGTTTCTTTTTAGATCCTGGAGCCACGCTTCACTGGGGACACCCTGGCTATGCTTCTCAATATCCCCCCACAAAAGACGCTCCTCAGACGCCACCTAACTACCAAATTCAATGCTCTGATTGGTCCTGAGGCTGAACAGGAGAAGCGGGAGAAAATGACCTCACCAGCTTACACACCACTGACTACCACAGCCAAAGTCCGGGTGAGTGGCGGACACTTTGTGCGGCGGTCCAGCGGCCCTCCTCCTGCCCTCATGCTGTACAGCAGTGACCCAGCACCCGGGGCCAAGCCAGTGCGTGCACCTGGACGAGGAGCTCTCTCAGCTCTGCTGTGGTCTCACTGTTAGTGTGTTAGTTCCCGGCCACTCTTGAGTCCAAGGCACAAAGTACAGGTTGCTTTACACGAACGTCGCGTGCAGGAAGCAGTTATTCTTGGGAGGCTAGGAGCTGGTCCTCTACCTTGACTCACTTTCCCGGGCCTGGGCTCCTTGCAGTCAAACCCAGTTTTGTGCCACAGGAGTGTTCCCCTTGGCAGCTGGCACATAGTTATCCAGAAGTCCCGAGGTTGTCCCAGTCCCAGCACCACTCACTGGGGCTCTCAGAATAAAACCACTCCCATCTGACCTGCCTGAGCCACATGGTCCTCAGACCAGGTCCTTCCCAGACCTCCTTCCCCAAGGGAGCAAGACAGGAGGAGCATCAGAAACGCTGCTGGGCGCAGCTGGAGAGGGTCCAGACCTCCTTCCCCAAGGGAGCAAGACAGGAAGTGTGTCCACGGGAGCATCAGAAACGCTGCTGGGCGCAGCTGGAGAGGGGAAGGAGGGCCGCCCAGGCCTGTCCCCTGTAGCTCCACAAGGGCAAGTGGAAGGAAGGAGAGCTCCCCTGTGTGGCACCAGCAGCTGTGGTGAGGCAGGGCCTCTAGGCATCCCTGTCCCCGGGCAATGCCAGCATCCCTGCTGGGACAGCAGGCATGCGTCTCAGGAGCCGAGTCTTGGGGGAGCAGCACTCCACGTAAGATCATTTACCTGTTGGTCTTTCCCCAGCATGGATATTGCTTACAGGAGCTCCGTTTGGTTAAGAGTTTTTCCAGAAGCAGTTTGCCTTGCATCTTCCTCAGAGGCCTGCCATGTAAAGTATTGTCAGTCACACCTGCACACCAGCTTGATGATCTTCTCATAATCTTGCATTTGCTGTGTTTTAGCCAAGGAAACTGGGATTCTCACATTTTGGAAACATAAGGAAAAAGAAGTTCGACGAATCGACGGACTACATTTGCCCGATGGAGCCCAGTGACAGTGTCGGTGACAGGGTCTACAGTGGCTACCGGGGCCTCGGCCCACTCGATGCCCCCGAAGTGGATGGGCTGGACCAGGTGGGACAGACTAGCTGATGCCCCTGTCACCTGTCCTCTCTGTGCACCCTGAGAACTCACAGTAACACCGTGTGTGTCAGCACATAACTGCATCTCACCCCTGTGCGTGTGCATGGCTCGCAGAGAACACTCAGCCATCGTGTTCCCCTGGGCCTGTCTCTCGAACCCCGAGGGTGGCCAGGGCATGGAGTCGCACCTTTTGCTGAGGGGCCAGACTTTGGGAACGGTTGCCAAAGGTGCTCTCACTCAGGGGGAAAGACACTAAAAGATGCCTGTACATTTTTGGTACTTCTCAGTGTCCCATCTTCAACACCCATGGAAATATACAACCTTGGACACAGGTCCTGAGACCTTGGACCATCGCCAGGGGCTCACTCTCAGGCCCGTCCGCTGTGCTTCAGTTGAGGGGCAATCTCAAGTGCCTTAGGCCTGTGCCACAGTCTCGGCTGTGATCCAAGGGACAGCAGCAGGGGTTTCTGCCGCCATGACAGTGTCACTGTGCTGTGCCTTACTACAGAGGTGGTCACTTCCTCCTGGTAATAAAACGATATTTATGTGGAAAGCAAACCGTACAGCACGTCTTTAGTCTTGGTGGGGCAGAGAGCCGAGCACATCTGGAGATGAGTCCTGCCCCCTGCACAGCGTGAGAGCCAGCGGCACCCAGCCGGGAGACGGGTCCCCGCTGCGCACACTATGGATCTGCCAAGTGCCATGGACGAGGGAGAGGAGCAAGGAAGGACCCCCACCCCCACCCCCACCCCACATCCTTCAGAAGAGGCCTGTGGCCCTGTAGCCTCAGGCTCCACCCCCCTCGTGTCTCACACACGTCCTGACTGTAGGTCACATCTCACCTGCAGACCCCACAGTTGGTTTCTGTTTCAGTGGCGTGGGCCACCCAGTGAAGGTGGTGGTGGGGAGACAAGAAGGCGGCCTTGCTGGAAGGACTTTCTGCTCTTTCATGTGTGTTGCCAGCTTCTCTGTTATGGGCCCGGCTGGGCCCCTAGCCACTGTGGGGGTTGGTCCGCCTGTGCTGGCAGGGCTGCAAAGACCTGCTTCCTGATTTAGAGGCTGACTAACTGATAATGGGTCTTCCAGACTGGCTTTGTCTGGCCAAGGACTGCGTGAGAGACATGCCTGGGCTCCCGCCCAGGAGAGTCTAGCTTGCCCTGGGCAGCTTTTGGCTCTGCTGGGTCCCCTGGGGCCTCATCTGCAGAAGCCTAACAGCCTCATTGTGACCGTCTGGTGTCCCGGGGCCTCATGACCCCATTGAGGACACTCTGATTCTGTCCCAGATGGAGCCAGTGCTCAGATTTGCTTCTTAAACTACTTGTCACCTCAGGCCATGGCCTCTGTCTGGTCTCCCCTCACTTCCGGCCAATGAGAGATGGACAAGCTCACCAGCTGGCATGGCTGGTGTTTGATGCCAGTGCCTGGGACTTTGTGTGGCAGGTGCTTCTCGAGGTTGGTCCCTGGGTATCACGGTTGTAGAACCATAGTCAGGGCAGGCTCTGACCCTTATGTCTTTCTTTTTATTTTTCCTTTTAATTTCAGAGAGGAAGGGAGAGGGAGAGATAGAAACATCAATGATGAGAGAGAATCATTGATCAGCTGTCTCCTGCACACCCGCTACTGGGGATCAAGCCGACAACCCGGACATGTGTCCTGACTGGGATTCAAACCATGACCTCTTGGTTCATGGGTTGATGCTCAACCACCGAGCCACACCAGCTGGTCTATCCCTTATTTCTTTTCACATCCCGGCGAGGGTATCCCTGCATGTGTCTGTTTTCAAACTGCATGGAATTACGTCACTAATTCTCTGTGTGGGCTCAAGCAAGGCCTGTATCCCCTTGTGGGCCCCCATTTTTCCACCTGTGAAATGAGGGGTCACACGTGATGCCCTCAGAGGGTGCTTCCAAATTTACAGGGTCAAATAGGTTTCATGGAGGAGGAGTGGGCCAGCGTTACCTGAGGAGGAGGAAGAAGCTCCATGCGCAGCTCCCTGAGGATGCTCCCTTGTGCCTGTACCGGGCATCGGTGTCTGGGGTCCTATGGGGGCCAGTGTATTCAGCATCCTGAAGGCCTTCCTCTCTGCTCTGGAAATAGAGCCTTGAGCATAGAGGAAAGGGCTGTTGCTGGCAGGCCCTGTCTGTGCCCTGCTTGGGTTACCCTTGGAACCATTGCCGGATAGGGACCCAGGAGAGCATGTGCATGGCAGTGTGGGGCACTGGAGGCTCCGTGCTTCCCCAGGGACAGAGAGGGCATGTGCTCTCAGGGCCTGGCCCACTCCTGTGTGCACCCTGAGGGAGCATGCCCGAGCTGGAGAAGTGGTGCATGCCATTTCTGTGAGTCACGAGGGGAGTCCACGTATGCTGACCGGGCCGCTGCCCATTTTACAGATGGCACCTTCGGAAGGCACAGTGACGCAGATAGGGCTCCTCTCCCAAGACATTCACCGCCTCACGGTAGGACCCTGACTCTCTCCACAGTAGGACAGGTGCTGGGAGGTCCTGTGAGATTGGTGAGGTGATGCACAAGAGCTGGGACAGCCCTGTCCCCACTCCAGAGCCTGTGTCAGCAGCAGCTCTGAGGCGGGGTGGAGGTGGGGGTGCAGAGAGAACAAAGGAGGGTGCTGGCCCCTGGGGCCAGAGCCTGAGCCAGCCCTTAGGCAGCAAGCGGTGCACGTGCCTGCTGCTGGGCCTTGAGCAGTTCAGGGCCCTGGGCCCTGGGGAGGGTTATGGACCTCGAGCAAAAACCAGCTAAAGCATGTCAGGCCTCTCTTCCCAGGCACAGAGCTGGTGAGGAAACCGAGATGGTCACCTGCCCAGTCAGCCCAATGCCCAGCCTCACCTCTAGCCTGGTGGACACTATTCTACCCTCTTTGCCCATGAGACCCACATATTTCCCATCATGCCTCTGACATCCTGAATATCAAGTCATGTGAGCACGTACTGGCGTGCCCAGCAGGCAGCCTGGTCTCGGGGAGAGAAGTACCCCGGGAGTGAGGCTAGCCTGGTTCAATGCCCCTGCTGGGATGTCGGGCAAGTCATTCTCTCTCGGAGCCCTGGTTCCGTTTCTGTGAAGCAGGGCTGAAGTTAGCTCCTTGCACAGGCAGATTAGAAGAGGCAGGAAAAGGCTAGCCCAGTTCACGTTTTGGGGGCCCCATACATTTTAGGTCCTGTTGGTTCCCATAGAGACAGGTTAAGAAGGCTGTATTCAAGGGCATGATTGGGGAGGAGGGCATCTCCCTGAATCCAAGTAGGATCATTTTTATTCAATTTGTTTTTTTCTTGGCTCACACACCTAAATGACTCCAACCAGCTCTGCCCTTCTCACCTCTAATAGGTTTCTGGTGGCCTTGAAAATAGCAACTTTACCTCTAAGGTATGAGCAATTAGCATCTTGATCATGCTGTCTGATCTGACCCAACAGCAGGGTCCCTGGGACACCATGAACTTACAGTGTCAGGTGGGACCACCCCCCAGTGCCCCCTGCTTCCCACATAGCTGCAGTAGGGTGGCCTTGACCCAAACCCCGTCCAACCGCGACTTCGGCTGTGACCTTTCAGACCATGCTGAGCCAGGACCAGATGCTGAATGACTCTCACCCGGCGGCTCCCAACTCCGAGGACTGGAGATGACTTCGTGGCGGAGAGCCCGAGAGGCGCGTGTGGACCCCAGGCTCTGCTGCAGTGGGGAGCTGGCATACAGCCAGCAGAGCCAGGCTGAGGCAGGCAGGGCACCTCGGACGGACGTGGGTGCTGGTGGCAGGGCACTGGGCCTAGGACAGATGTCCAGAGGTGGCCCCAGCACCCATTTTCAACAGTGCTGTGCCCTTCCCCACAGCTTTTATACCTTTTGTACTTTTATACGTGGCTGTGACCACTTTTGTGTGGCGGCAGTGAGATGTGGGTGCAGATGCAGCTGTTCCTGGTGACAGCGGGAGGCTCTTCTACCAAAAGGGCGGGGCCGAGCGTGCATAAAGGCTCTGCTGGGAAAGTGCTGAGACCACCCTCCGAGTGCGCTGTGGTGACTGAGCCGGGCCAGGGGATAACAGGGCCCCGCCCTGGGCTGCTGTCAGACTGAGGCACGTGTTGCCACTCACAGGAATCTAGTCCCATGAGGGATCCGGGTGAGAAGAGGAAAGGAGCAGCGAGACTCCCTCCCTTCCCTGGCTGCCCTCGCCTACCCTCAACTGCAAAGCAAGCCTGTCTCAGGTTCTGGGTGAAGCTGGGCAAGCATAGCAGCACACACCCTCTCCCCTTCCTCCCCCTGCCCAGCCTCCAGCCTCCAGCCTTTCCCTCACCAGCCTCCAATGCAACTCTCTAATCAAACAGCTCCCCCCAGTGGAAGAACCTTGGGAATCTCAAACCGTTGCCAAAGCAACTCCATCTTCCAGAGAAGCCCATGATCCTCAGGGGGCTTCCACCTCAGGAGAGAGCCCGTGCCCCTGCCCCACAGTCCCCTCCCAGCCACGCTCCACCCTTGGTGATGGGGCCCCCTCGCCCCCCTGTGATGGCTCCAGCTCAGGCCCCACCTCTCATCTGATCTCCACAGCTGGTCTACTTGGCCCCCTCTAGACTTCCTCTACCCCATCCCCAGTGACCTTCCCATAGCACTAAGGACTCCTCAGTTCCAGAATTACCACAGATGGGAGCTCAAAAGCCTCCATCAGCGCCCCAGCCCTTTGGAATCTCCAGCCTTCAGGACCCTGTGCCCACACCTGCGCTACTGTCTCACTCTCCCTCACTGTGGGATGTATTTTTCTCCCAGTCCCCGTCATCACAAGGCCAAATCCTGCCTGCTGAGACCAGAAAGACACGCCTCCTGCAGGAAGCCTTCACAGGTGTTTCTCCCTTACCATACCTGCCCTCAACACAAACTCACCGCGCACCTGCTGTGGGTGGGCTCCGCGCCCATTGTAAGGCCCCATCCTGGTCTTCACAGGGCACAGGAGATCCATGCCGCTAACCCCCCCTCCCCCATCCCACCCACACACACACCTTTGTGTGTGCAGGCTAAGTGCCTTTCGTCCTGCACCGAGGAAGGTTAAAGGCACAGGCATGAACGCCAAGGTCCTGCCTAAGGGCGCAGATGGTCCCGAGAGGGCACACAGGTCAGTCTCAAACAGGAGGGTGCTGACGCTGCAGGGGCTCCAGGAGCAGCCCCTACAGCCCCAACAGCAAGTTACCATTTTAAATGGAGGACCGGACTGGGGGCCCGGACCAAAAAGGCTCCAAGAAAGAGGTGATCACTGAGTTCTGAAAGATGAAGCCGGTTCCCGAACCGTGCCAAGGGGACAGGCACGCCAGGCAGACGGACCTGAGCAACTCAGCACATCCTGGGCAGTTGTGTGAAGACAGGTTTCTCAGCTCCGCACCGCTGCGTTTGGGGCTGGATACTTCACTGTCATGGGGCTGTCCTGTGTGCTCTAGGATGTTTAGCCGCACCCTTGGCTTCCCTCTGGGTGCCAACAGCAACTCTTCTCCCGCTGTGACAGCCAAAACTGTCTCCCAAGCTGGCCAAATAGTCCCTGGGGGGAAGATCCCCTGTAGCTGAGAACTGCTAAGCCAGAGAAGGGGGTCAGAGTGGGGGGCCCAGGGAAAGAGAAATCTGGTGAGTCGGCTGGAGCCAGATCAGGAAAGGCCTTGTAAGCCAAATAAAATCCCTGGAATTTATCCTGGAGACCCAGGTGGCCAGGTGGGGACGAGTAAGAGATTAAAGCAGGAGATAAATAAGGTAACATTTGTGCTTAAGAAAAATATCCCAGTGTAGGATCTACTCATCATGCAGTGCTCGCAGAGTACCTCTCTCTGAGGAGGGGAATCACTGAGGACACGCTGACCACGCAGAGGAAGGGGCTGGCTGCCTCCCAGCAGCCCACCCCACCAGCCAGCCTGGAGCCACCCTGTGGGCACTACAAAGCTGTTCCCTAGAGCGGTGTCCCTCTCTCTCCTGTAGCCGTCCCTGTCCCCCTCACTTACCCACATATGTGTTGAATAAGAAGTCCAGCAACACCAAGGTTTGGCAATGCTGCTACTATTCCAGTGTTTGTGCGAAGGGAAGGAAGGAGTGACTTGGAATTAAACAGACCCAGGTTTGAAGCCCAGCTCTGCCACCTACTGGCTGAATGACCTGGGGAAAGTAACGTTGTCTCTGAGGCTCAGTTTCCTTTTCATCTATAACTTGAAGAACAAAATCCCCACGGACTCTGTGCCCTGTTATGAGAATTATACAAAATCAAGTTCCAATCCCTCACAGGCAATGGAGCAGGAGCATGTCCTCCTGGCCACGAGCATCGGATGGCAAGAGCGGGCCCTCTAGCCTTTGGGGTTGGTGATAGGAAGGATTTAAGAAATAGCTTCTGGAAGCTCACTGTGTTTGCAAGTTCGGAAGCTCCTGTCTGTGACCACCCCTACCCACTGCACCAAACAGGGCCTGGCATTCAGAGGACACCAGCGAAAAGGCACCCCTTACCTCCATGTGTTGTGCAAAGTGCAGGGAGTCTAGGATTCCTGGAGCCCTCCTACCCTGTGGGCCCACCTACTGCCCTGGCATGTGTGTTCTTAACACCATTCCTCCTTCGAGGGTCTCCCGCAGGAGAAGGGCGAGTGCTCATGGAGGGTGCCTGAGCCCTCTCGTAGGTCTGACCTTAAAAACAAAACACTGTGGCCCTAGCCAGTTTGCCTCAGTGAATAGAGCATCGGTCTGTGGACCGAAGGGTCCCAGGTTCGATTCCAGTCAAGGACATGTACCTCGGTTGCAGGCTCCTCCCCTGGTCAGGGTGCGTGCAGGAGGCAACCAATCAATGTGTTTCTCTCACATCGGTATTTCTCTCTCTTTCCCTCTCTCTTCCACTCTCCCTAAAAATCAATGAAAAAATATCCTCAGGTGAGGATTATAAAAACCAAACACTGTGTGTGGGGGTGGGGATGGTGGGGATCAAAAGAGATTCCTGGGAGTTGACATGACCCCACTTGGATTCTTCCGAAATTCTGCCCTCCCATGGACACCCAGGCAATGCACGTGGAGGGCAGGCCAGGGCCTTCTAAGTTCCCAGCGGGTCCCCCCCAGAGCCACACTCCATGGGCCATCTGCTTTGTACTGAAGTTTATTTCACTGAGCCAAGGGGAAAGGTCCCAGGATGCAGTCCCTCCCACCCTCCCCAGGCAAGGAGGCTCCTGAGGCCACTTTGTCTCCAGCCCCTTAATCCCTTCATGGGCCCACCCCAAAGAGGGGGGCTCCAGTGAGCCCGAGGGTGCCCTGAGGCACTTCTGAACATGGTGACGCTCAACTCACTGTGAGTCAGATGGAAGGGACCAGGGGCGTTTGCTAAGAGCAAGGGAGGTGTTAGTAGGTGAAGATCATGTCCTTGGTATAGCCCAGTTTCTCCAGGTTTGGGTGAGCGGCTGTCTGGATCAGGGGTGGTGGGCCGCACACCAGGATGAACGTGGACTTGCCGGGAGCCGGGAGGTGCTCCTGGATCATGTCGGCGGTGACGAAGCCCGAGCTGTACGTCCAGCCTGAGGGTAAGCAGAGGAGAGCTGGGGAGGCTCTAGGGAGAGGCCCTGGCCCCAGGCCTCTTGCTGTCCCTCCCTAGAGCCAGGGAGAGGGAGGCCAGGCTGCTCCCCAAGACTCAGAAGTTTGTATGACTGTTCTCTGCAGAAAGCAGAGAAGTAGAGGACATGGGGCCCCCAGGCAGGCCTCAATTTACTCCAGATCCCAGGCTCTGAGGCCTCTGCTGGAGTCTGCCTGCCGTGAGCACTGCCGAGGATGGAGAAGGGGACAGCCAAGGGGGATGTGCCAAGCTGTGGCAGGAATCAAAGCTGGAGCTTTGTAGTTGCAGTGTTGTGGGGTTTGTGGACTGGCTCAGTTGGGTGGCTCCCTCTGCTGGGCAGTGAGCTATATGATAAGGCAGACACAGACTGCAGTGTGGGAGAGGCAGCCTACAGGAGTGGTGGCCTAGTGGGCTGGGGGGTGTACAGTGGGGGCTGGGTGCTGTCTGGGGCTCAGCAGGTGAGGACTTCTGTGAGGTGAGTAGTGAAGAATGAAGGGGTCAGTGGCCGTACTAGAGGCAGTGTATCTGATGCCTCCGTGGATGTGTGTGGAATGCAAGGTGAGGGTAGGTGTTCAGGGTGGCCCAGTGCCTCAGTGTCCCTCCTGATATTCAGTGCAATGTGTGAAGTTCTGCTGAAATATTGGACACCTTCCCTTGACTGCCTTTGCAAGCAGGTCGTCCCAAATCCTCCCTCCCTTCTTCAAATTCCTGAATTTTCCGTGGGAGGTAGAGCCCAAGTCCTCAACCCCCAAGCCCAGTCCTAATAAACAAACACACCCCCTCAGGGACTCGGCCCTGAGGTGGGTCAATGGCCCACAGTAGGGAGAATGGGGTTCGTACCAAAAGGAGGCCTGTCCAGGGTGTACCACAGGCTGAACTGCTCCGAGTGAGTTGTGGCAACTTCTTCGAGCTCACTTCTCATCAGGATGTCGTCCTCTGTCTAGAAAGGAAGCAGCCTGAGCACGGCCCCTCCAGGGACTTCCTGCTTATCCCTCAGATGGAGCCCATGGGTTAGCATGTTCCTGTCCCGGCTGCCGCAGCTCTAGCTGGAGTGCCCCCCACAGGCACTGCTCCTGCACAACAAACCCTCTCTTGTGAGGGCAGGAGTTGGGTGGTTGGGTGACTGCCTCCAGCTGCAAGGCCGTGGCTCCACAGCAGTGGGGTGGCTTCCCTCAGAGGCCCCAGCCCCACCTCCCACAACCACACTGAGCACCAGGCTCAGCAAACCCAGCCGAAAGGAGCTTAGTGTGGGCCCAGGATCTTCTGCAGGGAATGGAAGGGGCTAAGGCAGCAATATATAATCTAGTAATTAATATAATA
>NW_005366171.1:740875-745735 GCF_000412655.1 Myotis brandtii
AGCCAGGGGGCCGAGGGCAGCTGTTGTGATTGGAAGGGCCGAGTCCCTTACACAAATTCCGTGCATCGGGCCTCTAGTATAATATAATATAATAAATATAATATAAGAAAAACAAAGGCTAGAGCCTCATGTGGGAAAAAGCGAGCCAAAGCCTAAAGAAACTTGTCACAGGCTCAGAGATGCTGCACAGAGACCTGGAATCCTAAAACTCGTTATCATTCTGGTCCCCATAATTCCACCTCTGAGATTCTGTTTAAGAAAATAACCCAAAAGTGACCAAGTGGAGGTACAATTACTCATCACCATCATTTATAACTGAAAACAATCTGAATGTAGATGATTTAGTAAATGATGGTGCAACTTGATATAGACCATAATGAAAATATTTACAAAGAGCTTTCATGAGAAGAAGATGTCTGTATGGTAATGTTGACTAAAAAAACAAAACTCTATATATGGAACTGTAAATACATATATAGTATGTAGAGAAAAAAAGGCAAAAATAAGTCAAATATTTATACGTTTCTGTATATTCCAAAATTTGCATGGAGCACTGCTATGATTTTATACTCAGATAAACATAGAACTAAGTACTAAGAAAGGAAGGAAAGCATAGTGCTTAGGTTGGTTGGGGAGACAAGAGTTTTTAAAAAGCAACAAATGGCCAGGATTCAGCTTCTCCACCGCCAGCAGCCCACTGGCCCGCCCACAGCCGCAGGCACCAAGAGGCCTGGGCTCAGTGGGGGGCGGGGAGAACGCAGAGCCCTGTCCAGCAAACATTCCATCCATCCTACCCCTGCGAGCCCAGGGCCGACTCAGCAAAACTGACCTGGTTGGCAAAGATGAGGGATATCCTGGTCTTGTCACGGGGGTTCTTGGTGATATGGCGAATGAGCTGCAGCATGGGCGTGATCCCTGGAACACAGTTTGTGGGCAGGCCAGCTTGCCCTCGCGGCCGCCCACAGTCCCTGGTCTGTAGCAGCTGGACCCCAGGTCTACTTTTCTCACTTTGGTCCCCAAAACTCTTTGGGGAACTGCCCTTCATTTTGGTTTTCCCCTTCTCATTTCCATATGGAAGATGGAAGGAGCGTTGGCTTTGGTTGGGGAACTGGGTTCCATGCCCAGTTCTCTTGCTATCTGACCAGGGTGATTCAAGTACCTGTCTGAGCCATTCAGGGTCCTCGTTTGTGAAACAGAATTCACGATGAGTAAATGTAATAGTTTTAAAAGTGCCTATTATGGTGCCTGGTGAGTTGTGAGTCTCCTTAGATGTTTGTTCCTTTCTTTCAGAAATTCATTTCAAAGATGGGGGTGAGGCTTGAACTGGAGCTAGGAGTCCTTGGGGGACCATGTGTGGGCCTGCCCGGCCTGGTCCTCAGCCTCTCCCCTGCTCCCAGCCTGACTTTAGAGGCTCCCCTGGGGCTCCTGGGCCTCCCCCTCTGTGTTGGTGACGGGGAGCAGGGTGCACAGGGTCAGGGCCAGGGCCTATCACTGACCCTCATTCCCGTCTGAAACAACCAGGGAAGGAATCACTCACATCTCCCCTTCTAGGATCCAAGGACTCCAAGGTCAGAAACGGCTCAGGGCTCACCTAGGATGAAGCCCTCAGAAGCCTCTTACCTGTGCCCCCAGCGATCATTCCCAGGTGACTGGCTCGTTTTTCTTCAGGCTTACTCGTTTTGTATGCTTTCACGGAAAACCTCCCTGCAAACACAGAGGATACTGCTCACTTCTGGAGTCCTTACCTGAGAGCCTGCAAAACAGCATTGCCTTTCCTTGGGACTTCCGGGGGCACGTCCACCTGAGGAAGTGGCTGCACCCTTATAAGCCAGAGGGGAAGCCAGGGCGACCTCCATGGCCAGCCCGGTGCACCCGTGCACAGAGTGGAAATAGAGTCCTGGCCTCTGCGGGGAATCCCTGGATCTTTTCTTCTAAGGAAGGAGGGAGGTTCCGCTGGATAGTGGGATAGGGAGCCTCACACAGCACTCCCACCCACAGCAGCAAGAGAGTGAGTGATGAATATGTGAGTAAATGAATGAGTGTGGACTCCATCCATCAGTTTTTCAATAGTAATAGGTTACTTTTTATGCATCAGGTGTTGTGCTGGAGATACAGTGATGAGGAAACACCCAACCACTCCCCTGGTTGGATGGCACCTACAGTCTTGTGAAATGGTATGTGAATGAATGTGCGACAAATCCACGTGACTCATATCTGAAGAGTTTTCTAGAACAATGCAACTACCACAGGAATCTTCTTCCTCCCCATGGGAGGCCCGGGGTGAACCCCCAGTACCTGGCCCATGATAGAACAGGCGCCCAGTTGGCCCTCGAAAAAGAATGGTGTCCCCAATTTTCATGTTGTCCAAGTATTGAGACATCTTCCCTCCCTCTGGATAATTTGGGTGCACATTTTTGAAGTAGATCTGAAAAAGAAGGCAGGATGGCTTTCACAGCCTCAGGCCCGAGGCCACCACCGCACACAACTTATGCATTTGCTGGTTGGAAGCCATGCAGAAAATGCTCTGCACTCACGATTGCTCTAGGCAACTCAGGAGATTTCACCAGGTCAACGGCTTCACTGTTAAATGACATTGTCCACCCTAATAGGCGTGTGAGGGTGAGGCACCTGGACATGGGGGGGCATCGTTTACCTTTATAATGAAGTCCACAAAGCCTTGGTCATCATCACTGGACACAGGTGTGTATGCCCTGATCACCAGAACACCATCAATGTTGGCCAAGAGATGGACATAGTTACCTACAAAAAGGCATCGAAGGGCAAGTCGGCGTGGCCAGCCTAAATAGGACTCAGAACTCCCCTAAAGGACTGAGCCTCAGGGAGGTGGGTGCATAGTGGGGCAGGGTGCTCGGGAGGAGGGCCAAGCAGGGAAGGAGCCCCAATGCAGATGTGTGAAGGCTAGGCCTGTCCTTGTCACTCCGTGTGCCACCCCGGACAAGTTACTTCATCTCTCTGAGCATCTCTGTGAATGGGGACCATATCCCTGCCCTCCTCCATCATAGTGTAGTTGTCAGCTTCACTCACAGGAAACTGTTGCTAGTGTGGGCTCACTGTGTCAAATGAGCAGGAGGAGCTCATTGTTGGAGGCTGAGTATTAAAAATTACAGAAAGGGGTGTGCCCCTTTTAAAGCAAGACACATTGCCATCACAAAGTCATTTCTTCCTAAGCTGGAGGCATCACTGGGTCAGTGAATGAATCGCAGCCCCCTCAGCTGTAACCTGTTGCCCGGCACAGAGAACGAGTGGGCTCACAGGTATGTGAAGCCCCAGGACTTGGGCACCCGTGGACCAGAAGTTCTAGAAAGAGCACTGTGTCTTCCTGGGCAATGGCTCTGCTGAGGGGCAGCAGTGAAGGTTTGAACCATGTAATCCTGCTCCTCCAGGGTGGAACTGAAGGGACCAGCTGTGGCCAGAGACCTACGGATCATAACTACACCCCAGGCCACATGATGGGCTGGGCCGTTCAGCTTTCTGCTGGATCTAACAGGGAGACTTCAGCAACTGGCGGTGAAGGCAGAAGTGGCAATAGAGATGCTCAGAGACAGAAGCCAGAGGCAGCTCTGTGCCAGGGTGTCTGAGGGAGTAGAAACTATACACAGGAAAGGGAGTGGATATGTAGACAGAGGTAGAGACCTGGAGAGAGACAGAGAGGAGGGGGACAAGGAGGAGGAGGAGGAGGGAAAGGAGGGAAGGGGCGCTGGAGGGGCCAGTCCTTCCAGTACCTTCAGGAACATAAACCAAAATCTTTGAGGAGGCCTGAAACCAAACACCACTCACCTATAGGAAGCCCCAAAACATGTTCTGTTGAGGGCAGTGCAAAGCGGAACCTCCTGGTGTTGTGGGTGATTTGCTGATAAAACAGAAAACAAAGGCAGGCTCTGTCAGCTTCCTAGAAGCCGTGCTGGGGAGCCCCAGTTGGTGCTTTCCCAGGTGCACACACACACAATGGCAGTGGGGAGGCCTTGTATGTCTGCCCCACGACCCCGCCTTCCCAGTTCAGCACCTTCCCCACCCCTCTGCCCTCCTCTCTTTTACCTGCTGACGGTGGGCTGACCCATTACCTCTTTCTCAATCAGGGGCAGCGGATACTTGGTCTCAGGGTTCTGTAAGGTGACGTTAAGCTGTCTCCTCCTTGAGTTCATGTTCTTCAGGGCCAACAGGAGCACCGTGAGCCCAATGACAGCGACGGCAAGGAGCAGGGACGGGTCCTAGCCAGACACAATGCGAGCAGGGCACCTCAGGTCCTGCCTGCCCTTGGCAGGACCGTTCTCAGGCACACAGGAGCCTTCTCCACACCCGAGGCATAAACGCTGGGGTGTGCCTGAAAGAAACTGGGCAGAGGGAAAGGCCCTAAAAGAGAAAGCAGGCCGAGTCTAGGGGGCACCCAGTGGGGATGGGGTCAGCTGCAGGTCAGACAAGGCGGCATGTTTCAGGCTGCCTGAACCATGCCAAGCAGATGGCCTGCGAGTGGAGTGCTAATGTTGCCAGGCCCTCCCTGCCCATCTTCCTCCATCCTCGCTACAGCCAAGGGTGCCATCCCTGGGAGTCCCCTCCTGGAGGTGGCGTGGTTGCTGGCATTGCTTCTAACATACAATTTGGACTGAAGGCCACAGCCCCCAAAGACAGAACTAGAGAGGAAGACTGGGTTTGGCGTCCTCCAGAGGTGATCTTGGCTGAGAGGTAGGCAGCGGAGGGCTCGCCTCCCTTGCTGCTCCCAACATCCAGTTTAGGCTGGGAGCTGGGATGCTGGGAGATCTTAGCTTTTCGGGTCACCCCAACACCTCCAAGGCGGGAGGAGGAGACTGAGCACTCCCCCGTCCAAGCCCGCCGGCCTCCGCC
>NW_005366171.1:746269-771338 GCF_000412655.1 Myotis brandtii
CGAGGCGCGGCGTTGGAAGGTTCTTTCTCGCGTGACACGGGCTCCGCACCTGCCCTGCGCCGCAGGCGGCATCCAGGGGCTTCCTCGTTCCTCCTGAAACATCCCTGACGTGTGACGTGGCGCCCTCTCCAACCTGGTCCTCTCCCTGCAGGCTCTGAGCTGCCCTGATGGGGAGCCCCCAGGCCTCTGCTGGTTTAATTGGGGTGAGGCTGGAGGGAGGGTGGGCGTCTGAGTGGGAGGGAAGGGATGCTGGTTACGGAGCTGGGAATTTAGGGCAATTCTAAGAGCATCTATCTAGCAGTCATCCTACTCTGAGCCTGGTCCAGGGCGAGGTGTTTGTAAGGGTGAGGTAGGGGTTTGATCCAGTTAAAAAAGACATTGTTCAAGGTGCTCATTCATTCATTTATTATTGGGGGAAAGAGGTGATAGGTACCCAAAAATAAATGGGAAGCAGAATGGCAGGCATGTCGGTTATGGGGGTTTCTTCACAGTATATTTGAGAATCTTGCTCACTCTCCTCCCGCATCAGTTCACCTATCCCAGTGGCAAAGATAAATTCCTGCCTCCTGGACATGAATGAGACAGAAGCCAAGCAATAGATTCCCATCCCATTAACCTACCCTTAGCCCCAAACACACACCACAGGCCCATTTGTAATGGACACCTCCCCTAAAACCTGCAGGTGCCAGGATATTATTGTTAGATATTTTAGTTTTTTTGCAGTATAATCAGTGTAAAGTGATGGCCTGTGGACCTAATATCATTGCCTCTGGAGGTTGAATATCTTTCATGTGCTTATTTCCCACAGAATTTCTTTTTCTGGGGAAAAAAAATATGTGTTCATTCTTTGTACCCATTTTTCTATTGAGTTGTAGCATATTTTCTTACTGGTTTTTAGGAGTCATATAAAGACTACTTCTTTGTTAGTTATATGATTTACAAATGTTTTCTCCCAGTTTGCAACTTATTTTACCTTTCTTTTTTCTCTCTCTTTCTCTTTTCCCTCTTCTCTCACTTCCTAGATGTATTTTGATGAATAGAAGTTGGTAATTGCAATGTAGTCAAATGTTTTAATCTTCACTCTTTATGGTCAGTGCTTTTTGTGACTTGCCTAATTATACCCAAGATTCTAAAGAGATTTTTATATTTTCTCTGATAAAATTTAAAATTTTTCTTTCCACATTTAAGTCTCTCAACCACCTGAAACTGATTTCTGTGTATGGTTTGAAGCAGGGATCCAGTTTAATTTTTGCCATGTGGATAACGTGTTGTCTTGGTAACATTTATTGAATTGCTTGTACCTGGCCACTAACCTGCAATGTCGTCGCTGTCATATATCATTTTTTATATATGTACAAGTCTAGTTCTAGCTTCTCTGTTTTCTTACATTGAGCTAGTTGCCCCACCCCTGTTCTAATTATAATAGTTTATAACAAGTATTTATATCATCCACTCTTATATATTCGTTGGTTCTCAGCTCAATTATCACTTCCTCAGATATGCCTGCTCCTGTCCCCCAATTTAATTAGATGTATACATTACATTCTAGTCATAGCTTTTACTTCAGTTTATAATTATACATCTTGAATATTCAATCGATAAATAATTGATTCTCACATTTGCCTGGAAATTCTATTATAGGGCAGAAACCTGGCTTCCCCAGGGTTAAGCAGTGTGACTGTCAGGAATGAATAAATTTATCTCTGCCCTGCAGCATTTAGCACACTGCCCCGCACATGGTAGATGCTCCATAAATACTAAAGGAAGGAACAGTCCTTTCCATCAGAACTCTATGCTGCTTCCTTGATTAATTTGGCTCCATAAGACTTACCACCATATCTTACACATATCTTACCTATTTGTTTACTGCCTTTCTCCACTGTAATGGAAGCTCCATGAGGCCAAGACTTGCTTTGTCTGTTTCAACTCCTGCTGTATCCCAGGTAGAGTAGTGTCTGGCAATTGGTAGATGCTCAATCAATATTTATTACATGAATGAAAGAACGAACGTCATTTTTTTGATCAATCAAAAGCATTTTTGCCTTTGGAATTAAAAGTCGCCTCTCCTTTTCCTGTGGCTTTCTTAGTAGTTTGCCTCTTCCCTCCATTCTCCCTTCTCATTTTCCCTGCACAGTCCTTCATGTTACCAGAGAGGCAGACGGCACATCCTCCTTTGTCAGTGTTACAGCAGGATAAAAGGCAGGCCCTTATCTGGACTCCCAGTAATTTTGACAGGGCAGAGAGTCCCTCCTCTCCTCAGCACTCCTACACACACTTTTCATATGGGTCCCTCACTTGCTCTCCTGTTGCCTGGATTTTGGCTTCTCTTCTACTAATCCCCTGAAATTTACCATGAGTACCTCTCACTCTCTAAATGCCCAGCTTGGTAATAGGGCCTTGCAAAGAACAGGCCTCCCGCAAGTGCTTGCTGGAAAAAAGAAAGAAGGAACATCTGTTGTCCCTGTTGAAGTATATAGAGACTCTGCCCCACAAGACAGCGTCTCCTGTGCAGTACCAGGTCTCCCTCACTGCTGAACTCCCCCGGGGGAACCGACACCCTGGCCAAGTTGATGCTTAATGAGCATTTGCTCTCTAAACAATTTTCAGGCTGTTGTGGACTTTTTATTAGCTTTTTGACCTTGAAAAGTATTTATTTCCATTTTACCCCCTCAACACATGACCACCTCCTAGGTGTTAGCTGTTTAGCCTAAATTGTGGTACAGTGAATGGCTCCCAAAGTATACCCACATTCTAATCCCAGAAACCTGTGAATGCTACCTTGCGTGGCAAAAGGGACTTTGTAGCTGGGATTAAGTTAAAGTGCTTGAGATGGGGAGACTATCTTAGATTGTCTGGTGGGCCCAACATCATAATATCCTTTATAAGAGGGATGCAGGAGGAGACAGAGAAGAAGGCAATGTGATGACAGAAGCAGAAATTGGAGCAATGAACTTTGAAGTTGGAGGAAGGGGCTGCAAGCCAAGGAATGCCAGCAGCCACCAAAAGCTGAAAAAGGCAAAGAAAAAGATTTCCCCTAAGAGCCTTTGGAAGGAACCAGCCCCTTGTTAGCCCAGTGAAACTGATTTTATACTTTGGGCTTCCAGCACTGGAAGAGAATAAATTTGTGCTTTTTAAAGGCAGTACATGTGGGCTAATTTGTTACAGCAGCAATGGATAACTAATACACTAAGTGAATGACTGTTTTTGTCTCTTAGGACTATTTGTTTTTACTTTGATTTATTTAAAAAAACATGTCCTCTAGTTCTTCTGCTCTTATTGCTATAATTATGGGTTTCTTTTCTCATGTGCACAGCCTCCCTCAGCTATTTGTTTTTACTTGGATTTATTAAAAAAACATTTCCTGTGATTGGGACCAGAGGAGCCAGGAGGAGCCCCTGCCCTCTAGTTCTTCTACTCTTATTGCTATTATTATGGGTTTCTTTTCTCATGTGCACAGCCTCCCTCAGCAGCCTCCTGCTGCCTGGCCACGTCTTCAGCTTGTTGTCTCTGCCAGGCCACACAAGTGGCCACCCACTCCATCCCTTCCTCTTCATCCTGGCTCTGGCCTGTCCTTTGTGCATTCTGCAAAAATGTCATCCTGAGAAAAGGATGTCAGCAGATAAATCTAGTTGACTGGGGTGAGCTTTATGAGACAACACTGATGGAGCACCTTACCCACTCCAAGCACCCAACACCATGACCAGTGCGGACTATTTCTTGAATCGGAGTTCCCTTGGTTTTCCTCTTCAAGGATTTTAAATTAAAGTATGTCGATGCCACCTGGTCAGGTTCCCCCCTCCCCCCAGCCCCCCAGCACTGTAGATGGTCATAAAGCAAAGGTAACACTTTCCTTTCTGGAATGTCTTCAACCTCAACTTGGATAGCAGAAACATGGCATGAAAAACCTTGCACGCTCTTGGCAATGGGAGCCTTACGGGAGCCTGATGGAGCAAGACTGTATAAAGGCAAGAGGCTTGAGACACCAGGAATGACCAGAATTTGCCAGAAATTGTGTTTGAGAAAAGTCAGAAGAACAGTTTGTAGAGTCCTATTCCCACCAACACTCCCACACCCATAGCCCGAGCATCCTTCCTGAGCAGCTATGTCTGCAGAGCTACGCCCACTGGTGTAGCTCCCAACCAATATTTATAGCAGTTGCTTCAACTCTTCCCAGACAGCATCTGTTATGGCAGGGGCTGGGGTAGAGCCTCCAGAAGGTAGTAAATGTGAGTTCACAGCTTGGGATGTGGAGACAACAGGAAGTAAGTGGGGCAGCACATGCAGTTTCCAAGGGATGGCTGCCAGCCTGGGCCGGGAGCCTCAGACCTGCAACAGGAGGAAGGCCAGCCTTCAGGAAGGGGAGAAGGGGAAAGCGTCCAACAGAAAGACATGAAGGAAGTTGGCCCCTCCTCCTACTTGAACACAACCAGGAATTTGGTTGTTCACTAACTTGCCCAGCCTCTGCTTCCTTATCTCTTATAGGGACAAAAGCAGAAGGTTTTCAAACAGAGTTTTGTTTGTGGGGACAATTAGTGTCTGTTTTTAAAATTATGAACAAGTTAAGATAGAGCAAACTGGGCTAGCGCCTCCATTCTAAGAATAATTGTAAAAGCTTCATTTTCATAGAACTGCAGAGTTTACAGAACATTTCCCATAATGGAGCATATCCTTCTGAAATTGTTGTGATCTCTTTACAACCACTTTATTTTGGAGGAAGAACCTTAGAGAAAGTCTGTGCTTTGTCTGTGATCACATGGCTTGAAAATAGCAAAGCTGGGGCGCAAGCCCACATTTCTGAATCCAGCCTCACGTTCTTCCCCTGAACCCCGACACCCTGTGCTACACTCAGTGCATTAAACAAACAAACAAAGGAATTTGTCATGTCACGCAAGCTTAAAAGTTCCTGATTTCAGATTTAAAGAAGCACTCCATTTTTCAGCTGACAAAGCTGAAGCTAAGAGATGCTTTTGGAGGAAGGGCTGTGATTGGGTCATTTGTGTTGCTTTGAGCAAAAGGGACATTGACCACAGCCCAAAGAGCTCTGTGTGATGGATTTTTTGATGTGTCAGCTTGGTTAGGCTACAGCCCCCAGTTATTCAATCAAACGTAAGTGAGATGTTGTGGGAAGGGATTTTGCAGAGGTGATGAAAGTCCCTAATCAGGTGACTGTGGAAGGAAAGGCATCCTGGCCTAGCTGGGTGGGCCTGACTTCATTAGTTGGAAAGGCCTTAAAAGCAGAGCTGAGGCTTGCCCGGAGGAGAGGAGAAATTCCACCTGTGGAGAACGGCTTCAGCCATGCCTGTGCATGCCAGTGTCCTGTGTGTGAGCTTCCCTTAGGACTGCCCCCTGGACTGACTTGCTTAGTCCGCCCCACAGTCATGTAAGCCAGTTCCTGGTGTATTAGCTTGCCAGACCTGCCGCAACAAAACATCACAAACTGGTGTCTTAGGAAAACAGAAATTTATTGTGTCACAGTTCTGGAGACTAGAAGTCCGAGATAAAGGTGCTGGAACGGTTGGTTCCTTCCGAGGGCTGTGAGAGAGACGCTCTGCCATGCCTCTCCCCTAGCTTCTGGTGGTTTGCTGGAAAACTTCGCTGTTCCTTGGCTTAAAGACACTGCATCACCCCAGTGTCTGCCTTCATGTTCATGTGACGTCCTCTCTGTGTGCGTGTGTCTCTCTCTGCATCCAAATTTCCCCTTTTATGAGGACACCAGTCATATTGGATTGGGGTCCCCACACGTGACCTCACTTTAACTTGATTACCTCTCTAAAGATTCTCCCAATAAGGTCACCTTCTGGGGTACTGGAGGTGAGGACTCTGACATGTCTTTTGGGGTTCTCTGATTGAATGCTGGCTGAAACTCTCTATGTGTATCTCTTGGTCACATTCCTCAAAACAGCTCACTGGCCCTGGCCGGTTGCTCAGTGGTTAAAGCATCAACTCATGGACCAAAGGGTCTTGGGTTTAATTCTCAGTCAAGGGCACATACCTCAGTTTCAGGTTTAATCCCTGGCTCTGGTCAGGGCACAAGCCAGAGGCAGCCAATCAATGTGTCTCTTTCACGTCAATGTTTCTCTCTCTCTCTTTCTCCCCCCTCCCTTCTACCTCTTCCTTCCCACTCTCTCTAAAAATCAATGGAAAAAATATTCTCACTCCTCCAGTGAGGATTAAAGAAACACACACAAAATACCAGCTTACCGGACGCATTGTATTCTTCAGGAAGGACATTCCATGTCTCCAGAAACATTGATTCATCTTCTGATCTGGAGATGTTTAAATCTGGGTGTAAGCATAATATAATGCTCAGGTCACACAAACCAGGCCAGTGCTTGGGACGCAGAACATTATTATTGTTATAATTATGGGGCATCTCAGTTAGCTGAACTCTGGGTATTTTAACTAAGAAGTGTAGTATCTTAACTGTAACCTGGCTTTGCCATAAGTAGCTGCTTACCCCCTAACAAGAATGAACAACTTGAGAAGCTTTGTGGGGTTTGGACAAAGTGTTCATGGGTGTGAGGGCTTGGAAGGAAACTGTAATTCAGGTGTCTAGGGACTGGGGGTTGGTGAAGATATTTCACATTTTGGAGCCCCTGTTACGTGTCACACACCTGCTCTTGACCAAGCATACCTTATCTGATTTAATCCTCACTACATTCTTACTAGGCATGTGTTAGTCACCCATTGTAAGGTTGAAGTAAATGAACCTTAGATGACTCTGAGGTCACAGATCTAGTAAGCATAGGCCAAGATTCAGATATGCAGTTGATCCTCATCCTTTGAGGATTCTTTATTTGCAAACTTACCTACTCACTAACATTTATTTGCAACTCAAAACTAGCATTCCTGGTATTTCCAAGGTCATTCATGGACATTTGTGAAGAATTTGAGTCACCACATGCAGGTGTCCCTCACTGAGGCCTAAGGAGGTGACACTCTGCCTTCTTGTTTCAGCTCTCATACTATCAGTTAAGTGTTCTTGCCATGGTCTCTTTAGTGCCATGTTTTGTTGTGGGGTGTGTTTTTTGTTGTTGTTGCGTTTTTGTGTGATTTGTTGGTGATTTTGCTATTTAAAATGGCCCTGAGCTTTGTGCTGAAGTGCCATCTGGTGTTCCTAAGTGCAAGGAGGCTATACTGCCTTTGAAGATGCCTGTGATAGATAAGCTTTGTTCAGGTTTGAGTTACAGGGTATTGGCTGTGAGTTCAGTGTTAATGAATCAACAATATATATTAAATAACGTGACGTTCAACAGAAATAAATATCAAACCAGAGGCTCAGAGGAGCCTAACCCTGCATCTTCCCTAGGAGCACTGGTTCAGTATTCACTAATTTCAGTGTTTATGGCGACTTTCTAGAACAGAACTGCTGCAAATGATGAGACTTGATTAACACGTTATGAGGATGAGAATGTGGACCTGGTGCCTCTTCCTTCTTACCTGTTTCAGGGATGAAGGAGACTGTAGCCTGAAAGCCTCTGAAGGTCACATTTTCATCTGACTGGAAGCTGATGAGCATCACACCAGAGGAGCTCAGCACAGGGGCTGGGGCAGCAAAGCCACACAACCGAGCTGGGTCAAGCCAAGCCCAGGCGAGACACGGTCAAGGGCCAGCAAGTAGACGTGACATTGCATTAAAGAAAAAAATAATTGTCCTTTAGGTAACTGTTAGGAAATAAACTTTCCTGGTGGATGTCACTAGTTGGCTTTTTAAAAATATGTTTTTAATCTCATCAACATTTCTATTCTGTTTAACTCTCAAACACTCCTATTTCCATAGCACTTTCTCTTTCTGTCCCTTTGCTCATGTGGGCTGTCCGTATTTTCTGTTCAAACGGTCCTGTGATTCTCCCTCTTGCTTTTCCTGCCCCTGATGTAGGAGAAGAGGAAGTGGAGGTGGTGAGAGCGTAGGGAGGGATGGGGGAGAATGAGGGACCATTGAACCAGATCCTTTTTATTCCCCAAAAGGACTGGGTCCAAACACAAACCAGGGCAGCTGAACTCCAGGAACACACACCTATTTCCTTCTTCCTTTCTACATCCCTGTGCACTGTCACGTAGTCGGAAGTGCAGTCTCCACTCTCCTCTATTTCCAGATTCTGAAAGGAAAGCTGAGAAGACTCCACATTACATCCAGAGGAAATAATAGGGACGGATTACCTGATTTTGATTAGGTAGAGAAGTTTGGATTGCGCAACTTGCTCTGGAGTTCGACCTTAGACGAGAAAGTTAGTGGAATGTTCATGAGAGGGTTAAGTTACTTAGTTTCCTATGCTATACCATAGGCTCTCAAAACCTGCTGAAACATATAAGTGACCAAATATAATCCAAATGTAAGGTTGGGAAAATATGCAAATACTTAAGCTCCCTTGCTCTTTTCTAGGAGGAGCAAAGAACAATATTTGAGCAGTTGGATAGCACTGGCCAGTTGAGTGCGAAGAGAAGAGCAGTGGGATGAAGGGCTGATGAAGCAGGAGTTCACATTGTAAGCATACAGATGATAGGGTTCCATGGAGCCTGCACACTCAGCCGGAGACGCAGGACTGCATGGATAGGACAAAAGCGGAGGCAAATGGTCGTTCATGGTGAATGTAGGCATGGGGAGAAGGAGCCGAGTCAGACACAGGATTCATTCAAACATTTCTTAAACCCTTACTGGGATGCTTTCTTGAAGTAAACCCTTTCTCTCTGAGTCGTGGTAAGCACACAGTTATGACTTGCCATGCTAATTTCCAAATTACTGTCTTGGCTGAGGCCTGGGATGATCCTGTCACTGGGGGTGTGAGAGCCTCATTTCACGGATGCTCAGCACTCCGTGGACATTTATTGAATAGCTGTTTTTAAATCACTTCTAGCTCTGGCACGTTCAGATTTTCAACTAAATGTGTCTTCATCCTCCTTCCAGAAAATGCTCATTCTTAAACTTTTATCCTCCATCACTAATAACATATCTCCCCTTAATACTTCTTCCTCCTGAAACACCTGCCCTGCCTGTGTTTGGGTTTCAGGAACTTTTAGGAAAAGATCTATGCTCACCTCCTCTGTGTCTTCTTCTCCCACTCATTGGTAAGACCTGTGTGATCTTGTTTCTGCTCCTGAGACTGGACTTAATTTGATATTTCAGACACTTCTGCCTCCTCTCTGTTGGTCAGTTGTCCAGTCCAGTTATTCTACCTTTTTATTGGGGGCTGAGGTGGGGACTGGACAATGAGTACTCAGTCCTCCTTCTCTTTAAATTCTGACTTTGTGTAGTAAATTCAAAGTGTTGCCCACATCATTTTGTTTGTTTATTTTGTTTTATGTTCTAAGTTAAAGGCTCCATTCTCTAGACAGTTATAACATGACACTAATTTGGTTCTCCTGGGTTTCAGATCACTTTTTGCCTCTTGAACATCTGAGAACTTTGTGGTATTGTTCACCCTATTCTTCCCCCTTTATTTTCTACTCTACTTTCTCAACTTCATGTTCTCTTGCTTTCAATTATCATTTTAAGAGAAAGACTTCTAAATAAATGCCTAGTTCCACCTCACTGTGAATGCAGTCTCACCTTCAACTACCGGAGGCATCTCTGTGCAGATGGCTCACTAGTGTTTAATGAACAAATGGGCACCAACACCACTAATCGAGTGCTGAGTAAACTCTGTATCCAGGCATTCAAGGTTCTCCATACATTGACCTGCGCTTCACCTTCCAGTACATGTCATGACGCTCACACCAGTGCACCTGTACCTGCTCGATGCTGGTTCCTCTGTGCTTGCCCTGTCCCCTCTGCACAAGAGCAGATGATTTGGGCCTCACTGTCATCGCCTTTTGTTAACCATCACTTAGAGTGTTTCTAGAAGAGACTAGGGCTGTGGTCGGCAAACTGCGGCTCGCGAGCCACATGCGGCTCTTTGGCCCCTTGAGTGTGGCTCTTCCTAAGCCTTAGGAGTACCCTAATTAAGTTAATAACAGTGTACCTACCTATATAGTTTAAGTTTAAAGCATTTGGCTCTCAAAAGAAATTTCAATCGTTGTACTGTTGATATTTGGCTCTGTTGACTAATGAGTTTGCGAACCACTGGACTAGGGAATGATAAAACAATTTTACCAGGTACAAAGACTAAGGCAGCACTTCAACGAAAAGTGAAGTGTGCAATTGCCATCTGGTGGTGAGTGTGGGTAGTTACAGGGAGAAATAGGCTGGTCTGTTATTTTACAAGTATTTGTTGAGAGCTTTGTATGCCAGATACTAGGGACTAGGGACTAGGGTTACAGCAGTGAATATATCAGATAAAAAGCTGCCCTGTGGTGCTTCTGTTAGCTATTCTGTGGAGATACCATAGCAAAGGAAGGGGAGCCAGAGTCAGTACCTTAATTAGGTAGTGTTTGGGGGCTTGAAATACCCAGTTACAGTTGGCCATGTCATTGTAATCTTCAGGATAATGAAGACTCTGTATGAGGCCTTCTTCAAAAAGGACAGCCAAGGAACTGCAACCGGAATCTGAAATACAAGGGAAAACATGTAAACTGTGGCATCAGCCAAACAAAGAGGAACCCCTTTGTTTTTCCTCTTGTCTCCCACAAATGATGCGTGACCTGAATCTGCAGGCTGAGCCAGCAAGAAGGAAGAGGTTCATGCACTGATTTTCCAGAACTCACTGGGCATGCTCAGCTCACTTAGGTGTGCAATCGCAGCACCATAGGAGCGCTGTGCCTGGCGTCTCACACCAGCACACCTGTACCTGCTCTATGCTGATTCACAGGCCTGTGCTCCTCTCCACCTTGGAGCCAAGGGGGCCTTGGGAGGGGGCTCCCTGCCCCTCACCCAATTCCTATGGGGCCTCAACTTTTACAAAAGACCTGGATAGTGTGTGATAAAAGAAAAATGGTTTTACCAGGAAGGTAGTTTGGTTTAAGAGCTTTGTAGGTGAGATTAAAACCAACGGCATAATCTGTGGCATCAGAGATGAACTTCAGCCTCAAAGAGTTGGAGGCAACAAGAACTGATGAAACGAGGCTTTCTCCACAGAATTTCCCTGCAACATAAGAAGATTCTTTGTTCACAGTCTAGAAAACAGCACCCATTCAAAGACTGAAGGAGACCTGAACTTGTCATGATAGTACAGGATCATTTAACCCGGGGTTTCTCAACCTTGGCACTACTGACATTTTGAACTGGAACGTTCTTTGTGTTCAGGCTCCTGTGCATTGTAGGGTGTTTTGCACATTCCTGGCCTCTGACCTCTAGATGCCCGTACTTCTCCCTGCAGCTGTGATACCAAAAAAGCTTCTAAGACACTGCCAACCATCTCCTGGGAGGCAAAATCACCTCCAGTTAAGAACCACAGAAACGCCCCTTCATTTCTGTGTTTTATATAAGCAACTTTTCTCTCCTACTCATGAGTATCCATTTTTACTTTTAGCTGGACGAGACAGGGAAAGACGGTTTTCATGCCTAGAAAAGCCCCATGCTGCCTGGGAGGCAGGGGCCCTGCAGGGTGCCTACATTTTACTCCTGATAGGCTCCAGGTCTGAAATGAGCTCGGAAGCCTGGTTCCATGGGAAGCCGATGCAGCGAGTAAAATTGACTGTGGCCTCCCAACCATCACACAGCCCCAGATTTAATTCCTTTCCACCATCCATGCTGAATTTCAAAAGTGGGAGACAGGAAATGTGGTGGGTACAGATGGCTCAGTGCCAGACATACTGTATCCAGGCCCCACGAAGCCCTCTGAGCACTGGTGTCCATTTGCCAGTGTGGAAATCCACTCACCAAGAAGTCTGTCTTCTAAAGAATGCATTGACAGGTAATTGTGGTCACAAGACTCT
This sequence comes from Myotis brandtii, assembly GCF_000412655.1. Taxonomy (NCBI): domain Eukaryota; kingdom Metazoa; phylum Chordata; class Mammalia; order Chiroptera; family Vespertilionidae; genus Myotis; species Myotis brandtii. The sequence goes on from NW_005366171.1 coordinate 758,081, forward strand.
GCATCCAAGTGGGAAAAGCGGAGTAACACATGCATGTCCTCGGGTACCAACAGGGTCCAGACACAAAGTCTGCAGGCAGATACGTCAGGAGGTTGTTATTTCTAGACAGAAAGTGGCTGTCCCAGTTACTGGGCACAGTCAGACCGGAGGTAGGAGTCAGGGGAGGAGTAGCAGAGGGGGCTACTCACTGCTTGCTGTCATAATAGAGGTAGGGGCTCTCTGGGAAGTGCAGCTCCCCCTCCGACTCCCTGACCACAGGATCCTTCTCCCTGCATGCGGCTGGGAGGGAAGCCACAGAATCAGGCTAACAACAATGGCTAGTCACAGCAGCCCTCGCTTTCCAGGACCCAGACAGACGCTGGGACCGCCTGGATCTTCGTTATGCATGCTTCCTTTTTTCACGAAACCTTTTCCTGCCTTGGTTCCAGATGCCTTTTGTTTATTTTTGTTCCTTTTAGGTCCTGCTTAACCTTGAGATTCTATGATTATTTTTCCCTTCCCTCTTCTTTCTCTGACCTCATACTCCATTCTATAAATACAGGTAGTTCCCAGGTTCTGTCATTAATTTTCATCTCTTTCGACCTGGGCCCTCTGACCAGTGTCATTCATACCCTCAGTTTCAACTATCATCTCTACATTTCTAAACTTTAGACCTGATTTTTCAATCGTCTCCTAGGTATCGCCCCTGAAACTTAACATGCTACAAATGAAATTTGTCTGGGTATGCAAGAGTGCTTCCACTTTGGCTTTGATTATTTTTATCGGCCCCTTTCTTAGTCTGTCCTGCCTAAAACTTCGGTAGCATCCTTGATTTCCCCCTCTCCACCCTTCATCTAAATGACAAACAAGTACTAATTCTTCTTGTTTCTGTTCCCTCCTCATACTCTGGCCCTTGCCCTAGGTCAAGCTTATATTTCTTGTCTCTTGAACTAATGTATAATCTCATAAATCCACCTCGAATTGTTTTCCCCTTTGAGATATATATATATACACACACACATACATATACATACACACACACCCTATGTGTGGCTCTTATACCACTGAACTATAGCTCTAATCTATTTAATCAACTTCCTGTTTTGACTGGCATTCAAATTTCCATAACGGTGGTCTCACATTATCTTTCTAATCTCCCTCATTAACCTATCACCTATCCTAACTTCAGCTGCTTTGAGATGACTGATCTCCATTACAACCTACATTTTCCTATCTCCATCCTTTAGTACCCATCCAGGATGGCAGCTGGAATATTTTTCTTTACCTGAATCCCATTGCCACCTGACAAAATTCTTCTCAACCTTTGTCCTTCAAGATTCAACTTAGAAGAGAAGATGTCTGTGCTTCAAAGCCTCCCTGCCTTTTTTTTTTTTCCTGCCAGAAGAGCCACTTATTCCTCTGCGCTCTCAGGGTACTCTTCCTCACATTGCTCCTTGTAGGTAGTTCCACAGACTCTCAGAACCACCAGAGATTTGAGCTCAAGATGCCTTAGAAACCATCTGGTCCAAACTCTTTTCTTTATGAATGAAGAAACTAAGGTCCAGAAGTAGAAAGAAGCTTCCCCAAGTCACAGAGTGAATCCATTGCCGTGTTGCAACATAACACCGGGGTGAGTCCCCTGGATAAGTAAGGGCACTTTCAGGGCAAGGTGTGTTGCTTCTTGAACACATCTGCACCACCTTATCCTCCTCCTTCAAGTCTCTGGCGCAAAGCAAGGATCTGGCAAATGTTTGCTGAATTGAGAGGGAGCTCTGGATGTACAGGATGGGAAATGGGAGGGAATCTGGGGCTCCAGCTGGGTGAGGGTCCTGACCGGCAGGGATTTCGAAGTGGTGGCTCTGTACCTAGTGCGCAAGGACAGCTCTTGCTGAGGAAGACGTTTGATTATAAAGCGAACTGACATATAAGTCATGCTTTTGGGGGAGCGGACTGGAGAAATACCCACCTCTGGAGCTCTTTCTCCGTTTCCCTAGGGAAGAAAAGGAAAGATGCAATTCAAGGTTTGTGGTATCCTAAACAATATTTCAAGAAGTTAGCAACTCCCTGGCTTAAAAGTGCAGAGATTTTCAAGTCAATATGCAACTAATGAGAATGTAATCTATGGAAAGAACAGAAGGGACAAGTTGACAAAGCAGAAAGTGGCCTTTTTGTTTTAAGGAGATGATGTCACTCTGTTTATTAAGCAGGGGAACTAAGAGACAGGCCCAGATTAGCTTGGAGGTTACACAGAGCAAGAAGAGGTCATCTGGCCCACCCCTCTTGTTTTACATGAGAAGGGAAGCTCAAGATGGAATAACTCACCACAACCACAAAAGAATTGTTGGGATAGCTATAGCTTGAACTGAGGGTGCAGGTACCTGCCACCAGACCATATACATGAAAACAAAACCAAGTTCTTACTGAATCAATTTTAATGAATCCCTTTGGGGAAAAACAGAAGCCCTATTGGGGCTGGAAGCCACCAGTTAAGAAAACAATTAAGGGTGATTTGGAGGCAGAAATGAAGTTTCAGTTAACTCACTGGTCAGGCTAGTAGAAGGCATATGTAGACCAAGGCCTTTTCAGACTTACAGTACTTAGATCTGTATAAGGCCTTCTCAACCAGGGCATTGCTAACATTTGGGTCTGCATTATTCTTTTTTGCGGGGCCTGTCCTGTGCGTTGTAGGAGGTTTAGCAGCATCCATGGCCTCTATCCACTGGATGCTAATGTCACTCCCTCCCCTCCCCCTAGTTGTGACAACCAAAAATGTCTCCAGACATTGTCCCCGGTGCTCGATGACCACTGATCTATACTATTGCATGCTGAATCTTGCTAGCACAGTTGAGAAGTGGTGAGTACATATCACCAGCTGACATAGTTTAAATTAAAGGCAAATTTGAAAAGGCTAGGATGGATGCATTCATGTTTCATTGACTGTTTGTATGATGTACCAGGCACCATGTTTTCCTCTTGTTTTAGCCTTAGGAAATACCACAGTCCTGATGTGTTGCCCTAAGAACAGAAGCAGAGCCTGTCTGCGCAGTGGCCCTGACTCTGCTGAGGCCTGGACTCTGCTGAGGCCCTCTCTGGCCCTAGCTTCTTGGCCTTAGGTGCTAGCTTTATTACCAATGCGGATGTGTTTGCGGATCCAGGGAAGCACTTTACTAAGATCTGTGAAGATCCCAGGGGATCCTTGATCGTCTTTCTGCACATTGTTCCTCCAGCCTCGACCACAGCCCGAACCCCAGGAAGTCACACCAGCGAGAGTCCAAGTCCCTCTCTTATTTCGGCACATGAGGGAACCTCCTGAATCTCCCTGGAGGGGGAAAAGCCTCTGTTACCATCATGATCAGTGTCTTTGCCCCAAAGTGCTCACGCTTTCCCCCCCATAAAGATGCTAGATGAGGATGAATGACATTTCTTCACTTCTAATAATTTGGACTCGGGCCTGGGAGAACAGGCAAGCACAGCTCACATTAGACCCTTGGGTATCATCGGAGCCTATCAGCTCCACCTCCTTCTCCGCATCCTAGGCTTTCATCACACAATCAGGCTGTCTTCCTGTTCCCGTCTCATCTTGCAGGCTCAAAGAAGTCTTGCCCAGTAGTAAAAATGACCTCAGGTCTTGCTCAGCAGGAGGGATGGAAGGAAAGGAAGGTTCCTGTTATACATGAACTTGAAACTTCTAGATAGGAAAGAGCCAGCCATTCTTCAGAGGTGGAGAACCCTGAGCTCATTATTGACATTATCTGTTACTTAGTCTTTTGGAAAAAGTGGAAGACCTCTTCTGAATCCACACTCCCTGGTATAAACAGGTTGTTCAAGCTGTCTCTTTATTTTGACTCAAACCTCTCCTGCCACTCTTGACACCTCCTTTCAGAGTCCATTCTTACAGCTGAGGGCAGCCCTGCCTGGGACCCATCTCAGCCGTGGGCAAACTACGGCCCGCGGGCCGGATCCGGCCCGTTTGAAATGAATAAAACTAAAAAAAAAAGACCGTACCCTTTTATGTAATGATGTTTACTTTGAATTTATATTAGCTCACACAAACACTCCATCCATGCTTTTGTTCCGGCCCTCCGGTCCAGTTTAAGAACCCATTGTGGCCCTCGAGTCAAAAAGTTTGCCCACCCCTAGCTGCTCCCACCTACCTGACATGCATCTCTCCCTCCATCAAGGAAGCCTGTGCAGAGAAAGGTCTGCCCACTGATGGGCTTATTTAGGGTTAGCAGAGCTGCCACACACTCCTCCTGGGTCAAGATGGGCAGGTTCACTTCTTGCAAGACTTGCGGGAGGATGCCATCTAGAACACACAGAGATGAGAGCCCCAGCAAGCCACTCTTCTACCCTTTCTGAGTCGAAGATGCCTGCTCCAGTCAGGTTTGTGTCTTTTGAAAAGACCTGAACTTCTAAGTACATTTTTATATTTCCTCTTTTAAAACATGTTTGCACAACTGTTTTCTTAAAAAATAACAGATTAAAAATTCTATTTTTGGATTACCCAACAGAAAGTTCTGACATCTGGTTAAGGGTAGAGGCATAGAAGTTCTTACTTTCAGTCAGGCGGCCCCAGCCTGCAGTCGTGCAAATCAATCCAGCCTTAAATTGTTCTCCTGGCTCTGGAAGACACATGGGCCCCACAGACGGGCCTGAAAAAAGAGCAAGGCAGGGCATGGAGGAAAGGTCACCAGATGCACTCACCCACTGGCATCTAGGTGGTCCCCCCAAAATCTTGTAAGAGTTGTGATATTTCTTCCTGACACTTTCAGGTGTCACTTGTCAGACAAAGAAAGACACTCTACATAATCCTATATCTGAAGCTATAAGCAAAAGTGTTTCAGGTAGGGGACCCTCCACCCCTAACCCCTGTCTCTAAGTCCATGACCCAGAATTGCTGGGCATATCATGTACTATAAGGAATGTGCTATAGAACAGAATTTATGGAGAACATGGGATAGATAATTCAGAGTGAGCCTGAAATGTTTACCAAAATGGAAGGTGCCAGCCATCTTCAAAAGAGCAATGTCATAATCCATTGGTTTTTTGGTGGAGAATTGGGGGTGTATGATGATGCTTTCAATGGTGAGGGTTTGCTCTCCTGGCTCTTTATGGCTCAAGTCATGTTTTCCAGCAGTAACATTCAAACTCGATGCAATATTTCTATTAAAGAGGAAGTAGTAGAATGAATTGATTTCATTGAGCCTCTGAGTACAATTGTAATGATTGACAAAGTGGCCTCTTCAAAATGGCATGGATGGATAATGGGGGGGGGGTAGGAGGCTGCCAGACAGAGAAAGTGAGAATGATTCCCACACTCTTGCTAAAAATGCAGAGGTTTTCAATTTGATTGGGGAGTAGTAATGAATGGCCGCAGGAGTCAATGATGTAATAAATCGAGTGCTCTGCAATTTCATTTATAAAATGTCTAAAGCTGTAGATACTTTGTAATTCAGGGGTCTAAAGCTGTAGTGGACTTCATTTAGCTACCCTAGGTGGTTGGCCTGGCCTCAGTATCAGCGAGTGACTTGTGATCCCCACTAAGTATGTTGCTTTACTGTCAGAGAGCTAATGCAGAATGTACATTGTGAACGGCACAACAGCACCATAACTCTGCTGTCCCAGAGAGCATGCCCTCTCAGGACTTTGGACTGATTACAACAATGGGAGGTGGGAATCTTCCTACTTCCTTTATGTTTATAATTTAGAGAAAGACCATTCTATTTCCCTTCCTGAAGCAAACTTATCTGAAAGGAACAGGATGGGATGAATTGAGATGGATTAAGAGCTTTGGGCTTGCCATCTTTTGGGACCCTTTGCTCCCAGATTTTATAAAAAAATAACTAGAAAAGCTTTACTTTTCTCTTGATATACTTTACTGGCTCTTGGCTATCTTAAGTACCTAACCTAACACATAGCAACTCCCTAACCTAGGCACCTGCCACATTAGGGGAATTATTAAGTGATTCTTCTTTAGACTGTCAACTCTCTGGAGGCAGGAATTATGTCTTACTCATCTTTGCAGATTTGAAATAGGATAAATATGGGGTCATGACCTTGATTGCAGCCTAATGAACATCAAGAGCACTGGCAACAATAGAACATTTGAAACACCCAAGAAAGTGGATTAAGGATGGAAGTTGTTAGATTGAAGCTCATAGAGGCGGGATCAATATGAAAGATGTGGGAGCCTTCTTGATGTTTTACTGGCCTTTATTTGTTCTCTTTTATACACTTCTTAAGATGCATAATGAACTGCATGATTCTTTTTCACTGAAATTTAGGAAAACCAGGAGAAAACTTTCACAAATATATCTTTGTGATGCTTTTTCTCACTTGGATATTATTCTTTATTAATGTCCATTCATATTTAACTACTTCTGCAAGAGATTATGTTTTCTACCAGATTGAGTACCCTCTGACAACATCACTGAGCCCCATTTGTGTTATGCAGTTAAGATGTTCTCTCACTAAAGCATACATCACACAGTTCTTGTTTTAAAGAGTTATTGTTGCTGATTCTAAGGGAAGAGAGAGGTCATCTGCCCTTTATACATGTGCTGGGCCCTCCCCTACCTGTTTGCAACGCAGTGAGCAGCCGTAATCACCCACTGTGGAGAGATGATGGTTCCACCACAAATATGTTTCTGCCTTCGTTTCAGAGACACCTGAATTGCAAAGACCTTAAATAAGAGTAAGTTAATGCCCTGGTATCCCCCAAACCTGGAGACTGAGCATATTCTGAAAAATAGACCCAGATATACTCTTCATAACTATTAGCAATCATGGACTGTGAAGGTATAAAACTCATTTCACTGCAGCTCAGAAAAAAGAGAAGTGCTGGAACCAGAACCTTCCCAGCCTGGTTCCCAGGTGGTTAATCTCAGATCATTGGCTATAGTATTTATTTTTTATGCATTGATGGCATTTATTAATTTTTATAATAATATTCATACTGTTACTCTAACGATGTAAACAATATCTGTAAATGAAGAGAAAGAAAAAGAATAGTAAGATACAGCAGAATCCAGATGAGCAGGTCTGAGAGAAAGGCCATGGGGGAGGGTTAAAGAGTCTTACAACATGTGCTCCAAATCCTCCAAGCCTCTTGGAGGAATAGTCTGGACCTACAATTTTCTGGCACTCTTAACTGTTTGACCTCTACAACTTCTTCAAGCCTATTTTTTACTCTGCCTCCATCTTTGGTTTATCTTGTTCATGATATTTGATTTGACTCTAAAATGACTTACAGGGTACAAGTAATACTTTTAATTCCATTGTTGGAATAAGAAAGTAAGCAATTTATTAGAATTTTTCCCTTTTTGACCAAATATTATTCAATGAATGATTGAAAAAAATATTTAATACAGAGAAAAGGCTAAGAATATAATAAAGAGCAAGTAAGTAAAAGTCAGTGATTCATCCCTGACTATGATTTGAATATGGACTTCTGAATTGACTAGCTAACCAAATGCCAAGTAAGCTACTGATCAATTCACTCTTCAACCAAGTTAATTCATCAACCTAGTGAATACAAACTCAATCGACCAACCATTCTAAATATCCACTGGACTAAAAGTTCATATGACTGGCTTAAGAAAAGTAAAAATAAAGAGCTATTACTCTACTTGCAAAAGTAAATGACAAGAATATAGTGTGGCTCCCAGGGTAAAAAATAAAGGTGGGGGACTTGTAAGGAGAATAAATGTGAAAACCACTGGCCAAGGGCAGAAGCACAAAGACATTTCTGTGACAGGGGAGGACCAGGAAATTAGACTGAGACAGAATTCTTCAGACATTAGCTACTAAGAAGGTAGTAGGCTTGATTATTCCCTGAGAGGTTATATGGAATAGGTACAAATCTTAAACCTCAGACATAAAGTAGACTTGTGGATATGACACCTTTGATTTCCCTGGTCATCTTTAACTATAATGAGATAAGTATATTTTAAATCTATGCATTGAATCAGAAAATTATTTTTTAAATTGTAAATTTAAAAGTTTTTCATCTTAAAGTGGGATTTTTGTTTTAGGAGTTGAAAGTTTGGGATGTCTTTTTCAATTTTTGGAACAAGCCAATAGTGCATGTAGCTATTCTGGACACACCTTTTCTGTAATATAACTGGTCTTACAGCATGAGGGACTTGAACCCCTGTACAGACTCATGAGATCTCTGATGACGAGCTAGGCCGAATGGAGTGCACTTGTGAGTAGCAGGTGATTTTGAAGTATCAAATCCCAAAACAGCTCATAGTCTACCCACCAGATAATGTTCTCTGAGACTCACCTGCCATGGGTAAGAGCCCTTTACCACTTGGCTTCCCCCAACAATGCGACTAAAACCATTCAGGTAATTCCAGGGCTGTGCCTTCACTTGACTCTGCCCACAAGTGGAAGCTGGAGAAATGAAAAGACAAAAAAAAAATTATTAGATAGCTTCTGAGATTGAGGGACACAGCAGCAAAGTCTTATGAGCAAGAAAAACTGTAGGGCCTGGATCATGTAGAAAGACTATAAAATGGCTTTAAGTTAGTTGTGGGGTTTGCTGTGGTTTGCAGTACGAAGGGTTATTCAGCTTTTGTCACATAGAACATAGGTAGCATGAAAAAATACTTTCTACTATGAAGATTAAGGGCCTTCGAAATAGATCTTCACTGGGTTAGCAGGAATGCAGCCCCTTTTTGCTTATGAGTAATCTGGACCCCTAGAGCAGGGGTGGGGAACCTTTGTTTTGCCAGGGGCCATTTGGGTATTTATAACATCATTTGTGGGCCATGCAAAACTATCAACTTAAAAATTTGCCTGCTGTATTTGATCAAACATTTATTAACTCACCCCTAATGCCTTGGCAGGGCCAGACCAAATGATTTTGCGGGCCTTATTAGGCCCACGGGCCTGACGTTCCCCACCCCTGCCTTAGAGGCTCTTCACAGCACTCTGTACTTCTATGACATTAATTACATACATCATGGTTATTTCTGACTTTAAAATTACATATATATCAATGATGAGGGAATCATTGATCACTTGCTTCCTGCACACCTCCTACTTGGGATCGAGTCCCCAACCTGGGCATGTGCTCTGGCCAGGAATCGAACCCTGACCTCCTGGTTCATAGGGCAGTGCTCAACCACTGAGTCACGCTGGCTGGGCTGGTTATGTCTGACTTTCAAGCTAACTAGACAGTGAGCTCCTCAAAGATATGAACTTAATCTCAGAGATACCTATATCCAACATTATCTAACACAGATCCTGATACATAGAAGTTGCTCAGTTAATTCCTTCAGTACGTGGATGATGCCATAGTCTGTCTTCGATTGTAATTGTGTGTTCATCTTTTCCCCCTCACAGGGGACTGAGTGTGAGACCATGGTTGTGGTACCTGGTACACAGTTTGATATTAGATTTAATTCTCTCTGAGGGTAGAAAGTAGCAGATTGTTCAAGGAGAGTGGAGAGAAGACTGTGTCTTGATTCACACACCAGACTGGTGTTAGGATAGAAGGGTTGCCAGATAATGGAAGAAATAACTTTTTTGTCTTTATGGAAAAGATTTTGACCCTGAAAACATTGCATTTACTTATTATCCTCAATTTTTTTCACTTGTCAGTTAAGAGAGGCATTAGATTAAAGATGTTTGCAACTGCCAGGGATGGCAGATCATTCTTTTCTATGTTTTCTAGAAAGGCCTGGAAAGCCCCGCCTCACAATCACCACACTTCTTTGGCTAGCTGAGTCCTCTCATACTTATCTTCAGCCTGGAGGTCACCTCAACTGAGAAGTCTTCCTTGATTTCCTCGAGATGTGTTTTAAGTGTCTCTCTTCTTTACTCTGTAGTACTTTTTTCTTTCCCCTTTTGTAGTTTTGCCATGCAACATTGTGATAGTGAATTGTTTGTCTCTCTCCCTCATTGGAGTCTGAACTACTTGAGAAAAAAAAGCACACTCTATGTCTTTATTCACCTCTGCATTTCTAAGGTTTAGCACAATTCCTAGCACAGAGTAGACACTTAGAAAAGTTGGGTGGATGAACATACAGTTTTCCTAGAGAACGTATCCTTCAGAGCATAACTATTTAGGTTAATATGTTAAAATATACAAAGCTCATTCAAATAATTTCTCATTTAACCCTCCATTCTATGCCTATGAATCAAGTACTGTTACTTCTTTACAGATGGGAAAACAAAGAATCAAAAAGATGCACAGCTAATTAATGACAAAGCATGGATATAACACTAAACCTTTTGATTCCGAACCCACTGCAGCCGTGATATTGGTTCAGAAGCTTATTTTCTAACTGTTTCAACTGAATGAAGCATCAGTACCTCAGAAATAAAATGTGCTATAGTCTGAACTCATTGGAGCAAAGAGAGAAAACATGATGATTCTCAGGATTGGCACAAATCTGACTGGAGAAACCGGCCAAGAACTATTCTCAGTGAGCATGCTTCATATTTCCCAGCAAGACAGTTTTCCAAAAAATTACAGATGCTTCAAAATTTATGCTGATTTCCAGAATTTGTTCCATGAATGAGGATGGGGTTGTGTAACATGACCAAATAAGTGAACAATCCAGATCAGTGCAACTTGTCAAAGTTGTATTCCATAAACGTTTTTCCCAGTTTTATATGCTGATTTCAGGAGAAAAGTTCAAAATAATTACATGAAAGACAGTTAGGTCTCCAAAATATATTTGCTTCTCTGGTTTTCCCAAAGGAATCTGGAGTTATGATGCTCATTGACAGTAAAGGTTATTCCTTCAGACAAGGATAACTATAGTTTCTTTGAAACTTACCTTTGGAAAGAGAGAGAGTTGCAGATTTACCTTGTTCCAAACAGATCATTCCCAGTAGTAAAAACAGTTTATTCTTACTCATAGGCATTTTGAGATTCAGAGTTTTTTCCTGAAATTTTAAAGAGACCAGAGAAAATCAAAATAGAAAACCTTGTGAGACCAGCAGTAAGCCCATTTAAAAGGAGGTTATTCATTAACCAAGACTTGAGGCATTCAACCATGTCCATATGATGTTTCTGAATGTGGTTTCTTTGTAAGATGTGGGAGTCAACCACAGAGCATAGTCTTGTTCAAGCAGTATTACATGTCCCATTACATTCGCATCAATTTGTTGCTTCCCAGAGCGTATCTGGCTAGCCAAGTGGTTGATATCTAAGTAATGGTTTGCAAACATTACTTATTTCTTAGTACAAGTTACTGCTTTCTACAAGAGGGTTGAATATCAAAGTTGTCCTTGTTTGCAAAGATAGACTGGACTACATGCCTGCAAACAACCCATGAGAATATGCTAAGCCATTTTTCTTTCTCTTATTCTCCAAGTGTAAATGAATAGTTATAAGCATGTGTTAGAAAAGGAGAGGAAAGATAATTTGGTGGCACAGTCAGGAAGTCAGGTGACTGGACAGTCATTTTGGGTACTGTCTACTGGGGCATTTGTGAATCTGCATTCTCTCACTATAGTATTGTATTTATAGGAGGCAAACACTAAGTCTCCTTCACTTCTACTCTTAGCAGCTGATGCAGTTGATGTGGCATGGGAGGTGGCTCTGATTATGTGCAAGTCTTCTTCCTTGGCTGAGTTTGTGACACATGGTCAATGTGTGAGAAGCAGCAATGGATTGGCCAGTGCTATCTATGACCACGTAGGAATAGGTATGAAAAGCAGGAAATGCCAAGGCTGAGTGAGTTAAATTGTAGGTCACTTTGACAGACAACAGCATCATGGGTTTTCCTGCAGCTCCCTAAGGAATGACTAAATATGAACCACAGGACTGTTGTTCTAGGTCATAGCTGCTTCTCAGAAATAACACAGATGATCAAAGCATAGCCCCACTAATTATGTTGATCCAAATAAAGTCTCAAAACTAATTAGATCTATGCATTGCAGTGCTTATATGCAAATAATGAAGAGAATAAATGAAGCCCCTGAGACCTTAATTAGTATATCAGGCAGCATACTGGTATAGGTACATGTAAATACACCTAATTTTCTCAGTCTCATTGGATTTCCTTTCATTGGATTTTCAGTGGAATGTTAGCAAACCTGTGCATATCTGATGCTGAGGTACGTAAAGTCTTGTATTCCAAATGGTCCTAAGTCCAGCACAAATAAGCCCTGTTTTATAGAGATGATTCCTGGAGTCTGTCCCCTTATAATATTTGACCAGCAGGTAGGATTTGTTATTGATTTTTAAATGTCCTTTGCATATGTAGATGCTTATTTGAAGTATATTCTCAGTTATGGATTATTCATTTATTGACATCCATTGTAGGTGTTCTAACATAACATCTCATTTAACAGTGACCTTGAAAGGTAAATGTTATTATTATATCATTTTTTAAAATAAGGAAACTGAGTCTCAGAGTGTTATGTAACTTTTCTAGATCACCCAGCTATCAAGTGGCAGATGTGGAATTTATCCCCCAGAGCTTTGGGGTCTGAAATCTTGTTTTACTTTTATTACAGCACTGTATGTGTGCTTTTCAAATCATACTGGCATTCATATCATATTTTGAATTTGAGTCTTTCATGTAGATATCTACACTAATAAAAGAGAAACATGGTAATTAGCGTACAACCGCTACCCTTTTCATTGGCTAATCAGTGAGTATATGCAAATTAACTGTCAGCCAAGATGGCGGCCGGCAGCCAGGCACTGAAGCGAGCATGAGGCTTGCTTGCTGCAGTGACTGCGGACTCCAACGTTCCCCGCCTCACTTGCCAGCCTCTCATCTGCAAGTCTAAGCAACTATATACTATGTTGCAAATAAGAAGCTAAACAAAACCCCAGAAAAGGGCTTCCATTCAGCCGGGCTCGGACCGCAACATTGTATCTATGTTTTCAGCAGCGAGGCCTCAGAGCTAAAGCTGGCCCAGAAAAAAAAAAAAAAAAGAGAAGAAAACAAGGAGCGGTTGGAAGCTTTAGTCACTCGCCAGCCGGAAAACAGCCCTCAGCCCCTCACCCAGACTGGCCAGGCACCCCAGTGGGGACCCCCACCCTGATCCAGGACACCCTTCAGGGCAAACCAGCCAGCCCCTACCCATGCACCAGGCCTCTATCCTATATAGTAAAAGGGTAATAGGCCTCCCAGCACCGGGATCAGCGGAGCAGCGAGGCTCCCGGCACCGGGATCAGCGTGACAGGGGGCAGCGCCCAAACCCCCTGATCGCCCTGCGGCTCTGTGTGTGACAGGGGGCGGGGCCACAACCTCCCTATCCGCCCTGCTCTGTTCGTGACAGGGGAAGGCACCCCAACACCCTGATC
>NW_005366171.1:772151-787030 GCF_000412655.1 Myotis brandtii
GGCACAGGCCGGGCTGGGGGACCCCCCTCCCACGCCCCCCGAGTGCACAAATTTTTGTGCACCGGGCCTCTAGTTTTCTTATAAAAATACAAGATCTATTCTAGATTTCTGTCTTTTAGCCTCTGATGCAATCCTAGGGACTAATTAATGAAGCCAGAAACTGATTAAATGCATTGGTTTAATGACCACTAAATATTTTTCATAATGAAAGTGATGAATGATACGGTTCTGATAGTAATTTACCTATACATATTGTAAAAACATTTTTAATGTTGACGTTCTTTAAAAAGTAGCAAACATTCCATTGGGCAGTACAGGAGTCAACAGGTAGTTGAGGCCATTCCTTTAAAAAACAATGGCATTTCTTCTCTCTCAAGTAGCAGGCTTATGATATTTGATAGCAGTATTTCCAAAGTATTATTTGATTTGATCGTATTTTTTTATTTAATGGTACTGATTCTTTTTATTGTTTGGTACTTGCTTTTTCAGTGGCCTGGCTTATCTCTTACTGAGATTCTGGGTTGACCTCAAAAGTATGTGTTGTTGCAGTTTAGTTGAGCTTCTCTTTTTTAAACTCTTATGTTGATATTGTCATCACATTTCTCTTAACTCAGCTACAAATTCCCCTCTAACACATCAAATGCTTTCTTAATCTGTCCACTATTCTCAACCTTTATTACTGCCATGCAAGCCAGCACCATATTCCAGGATTAAACTCTACCACATTCTAACAGATCTTTCTGTTAATTCTCTTACTTCTCTACAATTTTGTCCCCTTAGAGTAAAAAGCCAGAGTTATTTTATATAATTTAGATTGTGTCATTGTTTACAACTTTGCATTGTCTTCCCATTGCACTTAGAATACTCCTATCATGGCTTCTACCTAGCTCTTGAGTTAATCTCCTTTTGCTCTATCCATCCACATTGGTTTGCTTTTCTTCAAATGCACAAAGCCATCACTTCTCAGGGCCCTTGCACTGGTTGCTTGCAGAATGTTCTTCCCTCTACCTTAGCATGGTTGGTTGGTTGGTGTCGCTTATGCTTTATTTGAAATGCCCCTCCACAGAGAGGTTTCTCCTGACCAATTTAAAATTAGCCATGCAACGTGCATGGTCCCAAACCCTTATCTGCAATGCTGCACAGCTCTTAAAGCACAAGGCCCTTCATTGTGGAGACTGGAACTGTCTCCAGACACTTTCAGTTCTGCTTCGGCTTATTTTGCTGATTATCATCAACTTTCATGTAGTTTTAAAAAAATATATGATTTCATTGATTTTTGGAGAGAGAACGGAAGGGAGAGGAATAGAGAGATAGAAACATCAATGAGAGAGAAACATCATTGAGCAGCTGCCTCCTTTACACCGCCTACTGGGGATTGAGCCCGCAACCCGGGCATGTGCTCTGACTGTGAGTCACCCTTACCTTATACTTTTTCACACAAATCAACTCAAAATGGATTAAAGACTTAAATGTAAGACCCAAAACTGTAATAAGAAAATCCAAGATTAAAGCATATAGGGAAAGCTTCATGCCATTGGTCTTGGCAATAATTTCTTTGATATGACATCAAAAGCATAGGCAACAAAAACAAAAACAGAGAAGTGAGAATACATCAAACTAAAAAGCTTCAGTGCAGCAATGGAAACAATCAACAGAGTGAATAGGCAACTACAAAATGGGAGAAAATATATCTAATAAGGGGTTAATTTCCAAAATATGCAACTCAGTTAAAAAATGAACTAAAGAAATTAGTAGACACTTCTCCAAAGAAGACATAAAAATGGCCAACAGGTACTGAAAATATGCTCAATATAACTAATCATCAAATAAATGCAAATCAAAACTACAGTGAGATATCATCTCACACTTGTCAGGATGGCTATTTTCAAAGAAACAGAAGGTAAGTGTAGGTGAGGATATGGAGAAAGGGGAAACTCTTGTACATTGTTGCTGGGAATGCACAATCCTACAGCTGCTTTGGAAAACAGTATGGAGGTTCCTTGAGTAATTAAAAACAGCTACCATATGCTTCAGTAATTTCACCTCTGTATTTTTCTCTAAAAGAATTAAATCAGTATTTCAAAGAGATATTAGCACTCCCATGTTCATTACAGCACTACTCACAAGATAAGAAAGTAATCTAAATGTCCATTGACAGATAAATGGATAAAGAAAATTTGGTTTATACATACATTGGAATATTATTCAGACTTAAGAAAGATGGAAATTTTGCAATATGTAACAACACGGATAAACCTAGAGGACATTATGCTAAGTGAAATAAGCCAGTCCCAGGACTAATATGCATGATTCTACTTTATGAGGCATCTACAGTAGTCAAATTCATAGACTTAAGAATGGAATAGGCAGGGGCTGGGGTTAGAGTGACATGGGGAGTTGCTAATCAATAGACATAAAGTTTAATTAAGCAGGATGAGGAAGTTCTAGAGATCCACTGCAGAACACTGTACCTATAGTTAACAGCACTGTATTGTATATACTTTAAAAACTTGTTAAGAGGATAAGTCTCATGCTAATGCTGAGTGTTCTTACCACAATAAAACAAACTTTTAAAAAAGTAGGTCATTTATTCACTCAGTCATTCATTTGTTTAGTACTGCTATGAACTAGGCACTCTGCGGTGCTCTAAGAATTAAGTGTTGAACAAGGGAGACATGATTCCTCCCTCATGGAAGTTGAAGGACAGTAGGCAACAAAGTTAGCAAAAGGAAGCTAGACTTTGGGTGGTGAGCACGCAATAGAGTATACAGATAGGGAATTATAATGCTGTGCACCTGAAACTTATATATTATTAATCAGTTTTACCTCAATAAATTTAATTTTAAAAATTGCCCAATAGAAAATTTTAAATCATTAAAACAAAGTCAGAGCCAACTCAATGCCATGTAACACATACACAGGCAAAACAAACAAACAAAAAAGACGTTAAACAATTATTTACAGCAGTAACTATATAATTGAGAACATGATAAGTGCAAAACATATTTAAGGGTTCTCTGAAACTGTTCACAAGGATAATATAACTTAGTCCAATTTACATTCCCATTAGCAGAGTACGAGGATTCCTTTTCCCCACATACTTTTCAACACTTGTTAATTCTTGTATTACTGATAATGGCCATTCTAACAGGTGTGAGGTAGTATCCCATTATTGTTGTTAAGTTGTATGAGTTCTTTACATATTTTGGATATTAGCCCTTTATCAGAAGTGCCAATTGCAAATATCTTCTCCCATTAGGTTAGTTGCCATTTTGTTTTATTGATGATTTCTTTTGCTATATAGTGTCAGATAGCAGTCTAGTTTCATTCTTTTGCATGTGGCTTTCCAATATTCCCAGCACTATTTATTGAAGAGGCTTTCCTTTCCCCATTGTATGTTTTTGGCTCCTTTGTTGAAAATTAGTTTCCTGTATATGTGTGGGTTTACTTCTGGGCTCTCAATTCTGTTTCATTGGTCTGTGTGACTGTTTTTCTGCCAATCATACTGTTTTGATTATTGTAGCTTTGTAGAATAATTTGAAGTCAAGTAGTGTGATACCTCCACCTTTTTCCCCCCCTCAGTTTTCCTTTGACTATTTGAGGACTTTTATGGTTCCTTCCAATTTTAAGATTTTTGTTCTAAGTCTGAAAAATAACATTAATGGGGATTGCATCAAATGTGTATATCAGTTATGTAATATGGCCACTTTAGCAATGTTAATTCTTCCAATCATTGAACATGGCATATCTTCCAATTTCTTTGTGTGTTATTTGACCTTATTTCTAGGATATAGTGATTACTCCATGGCTGTAGTCCCTCATGACTCTCAAATAAAAGCCTAGGGTATTATGGGTCCCCTTTACCTCAAATGGCCTATTTAACAAACTCTATCAAACCAGAACTGGAAAACGCCCCAAGTCTCTGCTAAGATCTTCAGCCTCCCACAGGCTGATTTCCACCGGCGTTTTGATATCTCACCAGCCCATGTGTAACTTAATGAGAAATTACACATGGAATTTTAGGCTCATATCGCTACAGTTTTATTCTTTCCCAGGATCTTGGCCTCACAAGTCTTAGCTGCCTTGGCCTCTTTGACCCCAGACTTCTATGTACTCACCTACCACACTGCCAAAAGCCTTACGCTGTATCTTTTTGCTCAATCTCTATTCCTCATGAAATCATTTGGCAAATGCATTTATTTTTGAGGCATAAGGAAGGTTTACTGGGGAAATGATATTTAAATGGAGACATAGAGGAAAATAGGAATGAAGTGGTCACTGAGAGCTGGATATGCAGTTGCAGAAACTTTGGTGGGTGGGTGAAATTAGTGATGTGGGAGGTTGAACTAATGATCCTTAACCAAAGTACTGTGTCTGGTACAGAACAAGCATATAACAAATATCTTTGTGTTAAATATTAACTCTAATTCAATGAATATTTATTTAGTGCCTCCTTTATTCTTAGCACTAGGTTATTAACTGAGGAAACAAAATTGAATATATCATGTGCTTTTCTTTCAAGAAGTTAAAAATAATCAAAGGAATGTTTCTTTAAAAATGGTTCCCATTCAGCTGGCATGAATAAAGTGCTAGCTGCCATATTTAAAAAAAAATTTTAAATTAATGTTTTATTTTTAACAAAAACTGTATATATTTAAGGCATACAGGTTGATGTTTTGACATACATGTATATAGTAAAGTGATTAATATAGTCACCCTAATTAACATATCCATCTCTTTTCTTTTTTTCTTTTTATTGATTTCAGAGAGGAAGGAAGAGGGAGAGAGAGATAGAAACATCAATGATGAGAGAGAATCATGAATTGGCTGCCTCTTTCAAGTCCCCCACTGGGGATCGAGCCCACAACCTGGGCATGTGCCCTTGACTGGAATCGAACCTGGGACCTTTCAGTTCACAGGCCGACGCTCTATCCATTGAGCCAAACGGGCTAGGGCCCATCTCTTTTCATAGTTACCTTTTTTTGGGAAGGTGGTATTGTGAGAACACCTGAAATTTATTTTCTTAGCAAATATCCAGTATAAAATACAACATTATTAACTACAGTTATCATGCTGTACATTAGCTCTCTAGAACTTAATCATCCTACAAAACAGCAACTTTGTACCCTTTTACCAACATCTCCCTGTTCCCCTTACCTCCCCAACCCTGGTAACCACTATTCTACTCTCTGCTTCTATGAATTTGACTGTCTTAGATTCCACATATAAGTGAGATCCTACAGTATATTTCTGTGTCTGGCTTATTTCCCTTAGTATAATGTCTCCAGAAATATCCATGTTGTCACAAATGACAAGATTTCGATCTTTCTTAATGGCTGGACAATATTCCATTGTGTACATATACCATGATCATGTGGTTTTTATCTTTCATTCTGTTAATGTAGTATATCACATAGAGTGATTTGCATATGTTAAACTAACCATGTATCCCAGGGATAAATCCCATTTGATCACAATTTTGATTTAATTAATGAAATGAAACAGCTTATGATAATTATATGAGGAGGTAGAGAATTTCACACTATGCAGGGGATATTTGTGAAAATGGAATGGTGAAGATTGTGGAATGGATGGTCAGAGAACCTCTAGTCAAATTTTAATTCAATGTTGAACAAAAAATGGCACCTGGAGACTCAGTAGGTTCTGACCACTGTAATCAATGAAGCTATGATAAGAATCTTACTTGCAAGCCCTGCGGCAGATGTCCTCACCTAGATTCACCCCAGCACAATGCTGTACTTCTTGTCTTTGGAATCTTCTTTCTTTGCTGGGGTTTCTCCTAATATGTCTTACTTTCACTTTGGAATCTTCTCTCTTCCACTCATCAACTTTCCACAGAGTACATTCTCTATCTCTTTATCTTAACTAAACCTGATTGCCTGGGAAGGGTACATATGCTTCTCAGCTCTGTTGAAGAGAAGTTGCCTACTTCCCTCTCCTAAGACACTATTGTGTTGACATTCTCCTAGCTCTTTACCATATTTCTAAATCGTTGGTTTGCAGTGTTCATGGCCATACAGTTTACTCACTGGCACCAGTGTTATCCAGCTATGAAACAACATGCTATTGTTTCAGAGTCCTTTACTGACCACCCAGTTTCTTTTCCTCATTTGTTAAAGACTGTGCCACTGGCTTCTTGATCCTTTAACCATTTCAACACCTCGGTCATGGTAACTTCATACAGTGTGGATGTTACCATTAGACAATGTGATCTCAAAATGCCTAGACCTCCTTACAGCCTCTACTATCTTCCACAATCCATATGTGAACTTGACTACAATCGCTCAAATAGATTCAATTGTATACGGCACCTTCCACCGCTGTGGTTTTCATAAATTAGAAGCAGTTTGTCTTTACCTATGCTCTAACTTAAATAGCATTTCAATTATTGCCTTTAGAGGACTTGAAGAAGCTAATTATGAAACCTTGTAGCCTACTCCTTTGGCAGCTCTTTGGCAGACTGGTCTATATTTTTCTTGGAATTTGATATGTTAGAAATGCCTATTTCTTTTGCAGTAACTTTCACTATTTTATATTTCCAGATATTCATCCATTCCCATCTAGTTTCTAAATTTCTTTGAATAGAGTTGAAAAGAATAATTTCTTAAAATTCTTTGAAATTTCTCTGTATTTGGTCTTTCACTCATTGCAACTCTAAATTTGTGTTTCTGCTTTCTCCTTCTTCAAGTGAATTAGTGATCTTTCCTTCTTTCTCTCTCAGTCTGTATCTACCTCTTTCATTCTTCTTTTTCTTTTTAGAATAATTTTCCTCCTCCTCCAAAGGCAACCAAAATTATGAAAATACAGTGTTCCAAAGCATCTTAGTTATTTTTGCTATATACATATGTGCATGTGTATATGCATATATATGTACACATATACATATATGTATAATAACATTTTACAATATTTAAAAACCACACCCTGTTTGTAGTAGGAAAGGAATGAGATTGGGGTATATCAGGCAATTAGAACACACTTTAATTGCTTTGTACATAAAGTGCTGATATTTATTAAAGGTACTCTACGTTCTCCATTTTTACTTATCAGTGCTCTGTAAATGTTTTAAGAAGTGTTCAGCATTCTTTTACTTACCATCTGTGAGAAAAACCTGCAGACATTGTCTAGTACTTTCCTTAGAGCTATTTGCATTTCTTTATTTCTTAGACTGTAAACTATGGGATTAAGCAGAGGAGTCAGCACTGTATATGTCACTGCCATCAGCATATCTTCACTAAACGAATCACTGTCCTTGGGTCTCAAATAGACAAAGCCAGCAAATCCATAGTGTATGCACACTACGGTGAGGTGAGAGGAGCAAGTATAAAAGGCCTTATACCTCCCCTTTGCAGAGGGCATCTTCACAACGGTGGACACAATGAAGACATAGGAAATCATAATTAAAATGAAGCTGCCCACCAACACAAAGGCAGTGAATGCAAGGAGGATCGTTTTCTGAAAAAACGTGTAATCACAGGCAAGGGAGACTACAGGTGCGATGTCACAAAAAAAGTGCTGGATGGTGCTGGCGTCACAAAAAGACAAGTTGAATACTATGAGGACAATGCACAATGACACCACAATCCCAGTGACAGAAGAGGCCATCATGAGCTGCAAGCAGATCCTGTGGGTCATGAGGATGGGGTAGTGCAGTGGGCTGTGAATGGCAGTGTAACGGTCATAGGACATGGCGGCCATGATGAAGCAGTTATTGCCCGCTAAGCTGAAGAAGAAGAACATCTGTGTGGCGCACTCAGGAAGAGAGATGGTCTTGCTGTCTGAGAGCAGGTCCACCAGCATTCGGGGGAGGGTGACCATGGTGGTACAGGTTTCTGAAAAGGACAGGCCAGAGAGGAAAAAGTACATGGGGGTGTGAAGGTTGTGACTGAGCTTGATGGCCACCATTACGGACACATTTGCAGCGAGGATAGTCACATGGGAGAAGAAGATCAGCACAAAGAGGAGATCCTGCAGGTCTGGGAGACTGGAAAATCCCCGCAGGATGAATGTGCTCACTGTGGTTCGATTGCCCATCATCTAGGAGGCTCAGTAACTTTCTCCCACAGAAGCAGATATTCTTGAGTCAAGACTCTGATGAGATTATAAAGAGCACTGATATCATCTGGACTTTAATCAAGGATCCCTGGGCAAAGGCAAGACACCTCTCAATGAGAGATCCTGAGAAATGGGAATTAAATGCTCCTTGCTGAATTCAAGGTCAGGATTCAGACTGATGACAAAGATTCTCGTAGGAGATTCTGTATAAATATCATAAAGTATGCCTGAATTTTTCCTGGGAACCCCCTCATTTATCTCTCCTTTTATCTCCTCTGTAGTCAAAATTTGCACAAAAGAGGGAAAGATGAAAAATACTTGTTTTTCTACCTACAAGAGGGGTAGCAGGTGTAAAATGTTTGCATGTGATCTTATAGTCTGGCACACAGAAGTGCCTGACAATGTTGACTCAATGCAAGTTTAAGAAGTAAGGAAATGTTTTTGAATGGCTTCCAAACCTTCTTGGAAAGTAGTGCTACCCTCAGAGGTGCTCCCCAGGAGGCAGTGGCAGCTTGGCTAACCAGTAGGCCATCATGAACAGACCTAATAAATGAATTTACTGTTGAAATTTGTACTGGTGTCCTCTCCATGACAATAAGTTAAGGCTAGAGGTATTCAATAACTGTCTCTCATTCATGCAGATCTTGAAGGCAAAATGGTATGGAGAGACCATCCCCATCCTAGATGGTTCATTTGTGTTCACGATGTCAGGATTAATTCTTGAACTCTCAGGAGAATTGCCAGGATATTTTCTAACTGATATATTAGAGGAAAGGGCTGCTTTGCAGTGCAGCTCTTATTAGAGCTTAAGTTCCTCTGGTCATTTTCATGAGTTCATCCATTCTGCTGTGAGTGAGATGACAGCACGAAGGACAGGGATTTTCCAAACAATATGTGGTTTGGTTTCAGTCACTATTGTCAAGGAAGGAAAGGAAAACAGTGAGAGGACATGGGCATGGAGTTAACGGTTGAGGAGAGAATGGTAGAGACACACTGGGAAGTATTTTGTAAGATCTACAAAGCTTAAAGAAAATATACCTTTAGCTGAAAAGTTAGTGTGTTCTTTATGAATTACTGGGCAAAATTTACACAAAGAGGCATGTCAGGTAACCAGTGTTTACTCAATATCTGACATGTGCTTGTCAATATACTGTGTGTTTGATAGAATGTTCTCACTAAATTTCTCCCAGAAACTCTGCATAATAAGCATTTCAATCCTGATGTTACAGAAATTGACACTTGGGTACAGGTTACTTAATTGACTACCCAAAGCCAGTGCATTAATTCCACAAATATTTATTTAATGTCTATGACGTGTTAGTCAATCACATGTGTGGGAAATGTAACATGGGATAAGACATATAACCTCTCTTATCTCAGATAGAGAAAAATGCCATCAAGAGAATTAAATGAAAGTTATATGACAGTGAGGGACTAAATGGCTGTTTTGAACTGTAGAATCAGGAAAGCCCTTTCTAAGGAACCTACCCTTACTTTGTGATTGAAATGCAGTAAGCAGCCCACCTTTGAAAGATCTAGGGGCGGGGAAACAACACATAAGAAATAGCTAGTGCAAAGATCTCACAGTGAGAATGAGCTTGACCTGTTCAAGGGATATGAAGACAATCAGTGTATCCAGAACACCTGTCTCATGTGTCATCTTAAACACCCTGTGAGAGAAATAGTACTATTGTGCTCATGCTTGAGATGAGGAAACCATGGCTTAGGAACTTATTTTGTGAAGGCGATAAAGTTTGTTGATAAATTCTGTGTTCACATTTGATTGCATTATGATGACATTTTTAGCATCTGACTTCTTTACTAGTCAAAGTAGAAGGCTATTTTACCGGTTTGTCCACGTACTTGCAGCATAACCTGGTAAATACAAGCATTTGTGTCATGAGAGTTCAACAAATAAATGGGGTGCCATCTTCCCCAGGAAGCCTCACTGGGTTTTTTCTTAGGCGCACTAATTCTTCCCAACTCTGTTGTTTTCTCTCTTTAGCCTTTACCTAATTTGGACAGGTGCTAGAGGTTATTAGCTGTCTCCTTCAATACATTTCAATACCCATTAAGATATAGTCACATCACCTAGCAATATGATAACTACATATTGACATTTAATACATACTAATTTAATGAATAATGTGTAAACTCTCAGAGTGGTATACTTGGAACAAAACAAACAAAACTAGTATTTTCTGATTTAAACAATAAGCTACATTTTCTGTAGCATAAAATGTTACCTGGTTGCCGTAACTACTCCTACACTAAGGAGCATATTGGGATCACCAGGGCGGTCTTCTTGAGAGTTATATATTCTCATTACAAGGCCAATCTTTCAAAGAAGAGAAAAGAAAAACTTCAGGAGAAATCGGCATGTTTAGAAACTCTCACTGTGATTCTGTTACTTCCTTTTTTCATTTGTACTGATAATAAGTACGACTTTCCTCATAATGATAAAGGGAACAAGTGATTGAGAATATATTAATATGGCATCATTCCCATTGCTTCTGAGGGACACAGTTTGAGGGAGATGTTTTCTGACCCAGCATTTTGTGATAAATTCACCCTCATTGGGATATACACTTCTGTAGACTGAAAGGGCCAATAATTGATTTCTTTCCCTGACAACCCTGTTATTCAGTTCAGTCATGCCCACCCTTGCCGAGAGATCTAGGGACTTAGTATGCCTGATTTCTTTGAGATATCAGTGGAGACCTACAGGAATTTGAAGCTGCTTCTTGATACTACACCACCTTGCAGACTCTTTTGTCCAGTCACCACATCAGAACCCTGAACAGTGGACACTGTAAACCAATCTACCTTCCAGGAGACACATCAAAACCATGGTCAGCCTGGGGACCCCTGGGACCATCATGTCATTCATCATTCCCCACCAGACTGAAGTGGAGTGTTTTTCTGGCGGCTACACTTAACTTCAGGGCATGGAGCAATGTTCGAAGGTGGAGCAATGGGGAATATTTATCACCAAGTGTTTGGAAAAGTGCATTCAGCTTTCTTTCAACCCAATCAGAATAAACGTCAGCTTTGAGTCAGCTTTTCTACAATTTTCAGAAAAGATACGGTAGTCTTCCCTTATCCATGGGGTTATGTGCCAAGACCCCTAGTGGATGCCTGAAACTGCGGATAATACTCAAGCCTATGTATATTGTGTTTTTTTCCTCTACATACATACTTTTTCATATAAAGGAAGTGCTTTATGCCTTTTCTTTAGCATATTTGAATTGCTAACATCACTATTTTGTGTTTGGGGGCCATTATTAAATAATATGTGGGTTACTTGAACACAAGCACTATGATACTGTGCCAGTCAAATTGATAACCAAAACAGCTACTAAGTGACTAACTAGGGTGAGGAGTAGCGCATATACAGTGTGGGTATGCTTCACATCCTGGACTGGGCAAGAGTAGGACAGTGCAAGACTTCATCATGCAACTCTGATGAAGAATTTATTAAGAATTTTATATATATTGAATTTTCCACTTAATATTTTCAGATCACAGTTGATACAGGGTGGGAAAATAAAGGACTATGTTTTATTGAGTTATAGGTATGAATTCTGATAGAAAAATTAACAATTTATGTATATTAGAGGTTTATGAGGCTCATATTTTTTCTGATTACACATGGCTTTCTAAGTTCATATATATGTATAAACTTATTTCCTTAGTTCTTACAGTGAGGGTATATTAGATCCATCGCCAAAGGAATACTTGTTATTTTATAAACCACAGATGCATGATTTTGAAATCATAGTGAGTGGTCAAAGGAAAAACACAGGTGGAGGGGACACAAATAATCAAACTGTCCATATTTTACAGTGAACTTTACAATTAAATAATGAGTGAAATATGGAAATTGCAGCAGGATTTTATACATGTTTTTCTTTACTCCTCCCTGCTTAATTCTTGTGATACAATGCAGTCACTTAATTAGCCTTGAGATTACACCAGGAATGATTTTGTAATGGAATAGGGAATTGAGCAGCATTAGAGGGGCCTGTGTTCAAATCCAAGCTCTGCTTCTATTACATACAAATTACATACAGTCATTTAATCTCCACGATAACCACTTTTCTCCTGTGTAACATGGCTCTACTTTCTTGCAAGGTTACAGTGCTGTGCATATAGACCGGTCAGATATTAAGTGCTCAGAACCTGCTAGTTCTATTCCCATGATAACCACTTTTCTCCTGTGTAACATGGCTCTACATATACTTTCTTGCAAGGTTACAGTGCTGTGCATACAGACCTGTCAGATAGATATTAAGTGCTCAGAACCTGCTAGTTCTATTCCCATTTGCTAAAACCTCACATGGTTTATAGACTTTTCCTATGGGTTCCCAGCAGTACTTACCTGCTCACAGTTGCCTGGAACACTGTATGAGCTCTTCAGCTTAGTCAGCTGTGTGAAGTCGACCCCTCTTGGCACACTTAATCTACATAAGGAACTCATTGCTCATGCACCGTTTTCTACAGTTCTTTCTGCAGTATTATTTAGGGATAAGTTTTTAAGCCATTTTCCCCTTTGAATCCTGTGATATGCTCAGTCTATGTCTGAGATTACAGAGTTCCTTATAATGATAGGGTAGAATCTTTTCTATTCATTATGTCTGGAGCCGAGTTTCCTGTGAATTCCAATGAGAATTTTGTCACCTGAGACCATTACCCTTGGCACCACTTGGAGCTTCTTCCTCTCCATTTGTCACCAAGAAGATTGTCCTCTGTGGACTTAGAACTCATTGTGGTCTCCACAAAACATTGTTTTATTCTGATGTAGTATCATAATTATTCAGTGAAGTTTGTTCTTATTTGTCTGAAAAGACAAACCAAGTAATTGAAACTCAACTTGTTCAAGTACGTTTTGAAATGTGGATGATTCCCTCTGGTATATTTTATTTCCTACTCAATACATTTTTTTATAGTTCTGAAATTTTGCCATGCCCCACAGGTCTTCTGTCTTATATACAGGGCTAGGGAGAGGGCCTGTCCTACTAGGTGTTGCCCAGGGAATGTGCTAGAAGAAAAATAGAAAAGAATATGAACACATACATAGTCATGATTGTTGTGGCTGCTTTTTCATGAAGAAACTCTTCTTTTTGCAAAACAGGAAAATCTGCTGTAATCGACATCTCCATTTACTGTAGTTACACTCAAAATTTTTTTCTAGTATTTCAAGAAAAGTTTAAAGCATAAAGGCAGTCTCTTCAATAAATGATGTAGGGAAAATTATACAAAAAAATGAAATTATTCCACCAGCTTACACCATACACAAAAATAAACTAAAAATGGATAAAAGACTTAAATGTAAGTTGTGAAACCATAAAAATTTTAGAAGAAAACATAGGTAGAAAAATCTCAGACATCTCACATAACAGAATTTCCACCTATGGCAAGAGAAATAAAAGAAAAAAATAAACAAATGGGACTATATCAAACTAAAAAGCTTCTGCACAGAAAAAGAAACCAGCATCAAAATGAAAAGAGAACCCACTATATGGGAGAACATTTGCCAATGATACATCTGATAAGGGGTTAATTTCCAAAATGTATAAAGTACTCATACAGCTCAACAAAAGGAAGACAAATAATCCAATTAAAAAACGGGCAGAGGACCTGAATAGACACTTCTCCAAAGAGGACATATAAATGGCCAAGAGACATATGAAAAAATGCTCAAAGTCACTAATCATCAGAGAGATGAAAACGACAATGAGGTACCACCTCATACCTGCCAGAATGGCTACCATCAATAAATTAACAAACAGCAAGTGGTGACGAGCATGTGGAGAAAAAGGAACTCTAGTACACTGTTGGTGGGACTGCAGACTGGTACAACCACTATGGAAAATAGTGTGGAGTTTCCCAAAAAAATTAAATACAGAACTTCCATTTGACCAGTGACTCCACTTGTAGGAATATATCCTGAGAAGCTTCAAATACCAATCAGAATGAATATATACGCCTCTATGTTCATAGCAGCACAATTTAGAATAGCTAAAGTCTGGAAACAGCCCAACTGCCTATCAGTAGATGAGTGGATAAAAAAAAGCTGTGGTACATTTACACCATGGAATACTATGCAGCTATAAAAAAGGAGGATCTGTTACCCTTTGAGACAGCATGGAGGGAGCTGAAGAGTATTATGCTAAGCAAAATAAGGCAGTCAGAGAAAGATAACTATCACATTATCTACTCATATGTGGAATCTAATGGACAAAATGAACTGATGAACAAAAGAGATCCAGAGACATAGAACCATTGAACAGACTGAGGAATCTCAGAGGGAGGCAGAGGTGGGGGGTAGGAAGAAATTAACCAAATATGTATATGCATAACCCATGGACACAGACAATAGTGCAGTGAAGGCCTGGGGTGGGGGGGGAGGCAGGAGGAGGATAAAGAGGGTGAGGAAGGGGACATCTATAATACTTTCAACAATAAATAATCCTGTACAATAAAGAGGTAATATGCAAATTAACCCTCAGCCCTCACAAGATGGCTGCCTACGACCAGGCTGGCAGGGGGGTTAGTGAGGGATGACCAAATGACTGAACAAGCAGGCTGTGTGGGGCGACCAGGCTGGCAGGGGGGTTAGTGAGGGACAATCAAATGACTGAACAAGCAGGCTGCGTGTGGCGACCAGGCCGGCAGGGGGGTTAGTGAGGGACAACCAAACGACTGAACAGCAGGCTGCGTGTGGTGACCAGGAGGGTGGGAGGGCCATGAGGGGTGACCAGGCCAGCAGGGGGGGCAGTTGGGGGCAACCAGGCCAGCAG